>NC_133656.1:86244727-86559784 GCF_009905375.1 Apium graveolens
CTTAAGTTCCAGGTCTGACCAGAGGTTATGTGTTTGTAAATAGTTGGTGTGTTTCCAGGTAGACAGTTTGAGATACTTAATTAGTCTAGGGGTTTGTAATAAATTTGAATAAGTTGTAAAACTAATTAGACTATGGTTTGTAATAACACTTGATTTGTAGTAGTGCCTGTTCCATACTATAACCTGTGATCGATCCAGTGCAGGTAAAGGGGTCGTATTTATTTTATTATTCCGCTGTGATTATTTTATTTTAGTTTATTGGCGAGTGACCCCCAAATCTAGACCCCGGGTTTGGAGGGCGTCACAGGTTGGTATCAGAGCTACAGGTTATGGTCACTGAAACAGGCGTAGGATTGTCATAGATGAGTCATAGGAAGATCACATAAGATAGGCGCGTATATTTAGCTTTTGTAGGATTAAATTTAGGATATTGGGCTGGGTTATAGTTAAGTTGTTTAGGTTTCCTGTTTTGCGTTTAGCTTTAGGCCTTGTGTCATTGCCCTGTTATTTTGTTGGTTTAGTTAAGATTTCAAGAGAGAATTTTAAAGATTTGGATAATTCGGAGTAAATTTTCTTTATGTTATTATTCTCGAGATAATAAGCAGGATTATGTGATAATCATGTCGCTTGTGTTAATATGGTAGCAAGTTTATGATATTTTGGAGAAGAGATAGTGTTTGCGAACTTTAATATGTTAAAGAATTGCTACATATTTGACACAATGCTTGACAGATTATTATATATGTTGCTTGTTTCTTACCAGAATAATGGCACCAAAGAGAAGGAATAATTCAGGAGAGGGTAGTACCGAGAGCCGTACAGATCCAGCGATTATCCAGATGTTGGGACTGATGCAGCAGCAGATGTTACATCTTACGCAGCAGCAACAGCAGCAGCGAGCAGCACCATCTGTAGTGACTTTTAAGCAGTTTCAAGCAGTGAAGCCACCTGAGTTCAAGGGAAGTGCTGATCCTGTGGAAGCCAATGCATGGCTCAAGGAAATGGAAAAGGCTTTTGAATTGGTCGGAGCAGGAATTGAGCAGAAGACCAAGTTTGCAAGTTATTTTCTGAAGGGTGAGGCGAACTATTGGTGGGAATCCACGCGAGCATTGGAAGGAGGTGAGTTTATAACTTGGGAGAGATTCACAGAGTTGTTCCTGGAGAAATATTTCCCGAGGTATATGAAGAATCAAATGGAGATTAAGTTCTTGAACCTGATCCAGGGTGATCTTACTGTGGCTGAGTACGAGGCTAAGTTTACTGAGTTAGCAAGGTTCGTGCCAGACCAGGTTGATACAGATGAAAAGAAAGCCAGAAGATTTGAACAGGGATTGAAGTTTTGGATTCAGAACAGAGTGGCCATGTTTGAGTTGACTTCATATGTGGCAATGGTTCAGAAGGCAATGGTGATTGAGAGTAGGAGTGATATGTCTCAGAAAGGAAATGATGGGAAGAAAAGGAAAATGGAAACCTCAGAGGGAGGTCAGCAGTCAAGTAATTTTCAGGGCCGTTTCAACAAAAGGCCAGGATTTCAGGGTAATAGGAATGTGGGATTCAAGAGACCACAATCAGGAAATGGAGGACAAGGCAACCGTTTTCAGAATTCAAATCAACAGAGACCCAATCGTCCACCTGCATCAGAGTGCAAATTTTGTGGTAGAAGGCATTTTGGGATTTGTAAGGCTAATGTGTTGTGTTATAAGTGCAATCAGAAGGGACACTATGCTAATGAGTGTCGAAGTCAGACTACAGCTCAAAGATTAGGGACAGTGTGCTTTAAATGTGGAAAGATGGGGCATATTGCCAGGGACTGCCAGACAATTGAACCAACTGCTAATGTGCCAAGGATTGAAGGACCACCAACGAAGGACCAGCCAAAGGCTAGGACATTCAATATGACTATGAAGGATGCTGTTCAGAGTTCAGACGTGGTGGCAGGTACGCTTCCAGTCAACTCCATAGATGCTAAAGTTTTATTTGACTCTGGAGCTACGAGGTCATTTATTTCTCAAAGTTTTGTCGATAAACTGCATTGTGAAGTTAAATTGTTAGAACAAGCATTAATGATAGAGCTAGCTAATAAGAATCAAGTTTTAGTCGACCGAGTGTGCCCGAGGTGCGATGTTGAGATAGGAGGACATTATTTCTATGCCAACTTGATACCTTTTAAGTTGGGAGAATTTGATGTTATTTTAGGAATGGATTGGTTGTCAGAAAATAACGCCCAGATTGATTGTAAGAATAGGAAAGTGAGACTTCAGACCTTGGATAATAAGAAGAAGGTGATATTCCGAGGAAATAAGCAAGAGAAGAAGTTCTTAACGATCGCTCAAGTGAAGAAGTTATTGTGTCAGAATTGCGAAGCATATTTGGCCCATGTGATAGACACCAGTAAGGAAGTTCCAACACTAGAAGCGATTCCAATTGTCAACGAATTTTCAGATATCTTTCCAGATGATTTACCAGGATTACCTCCCGACAGAGAAATTGAGTTTGCAATTGATCTAGCACCCGGAACAGAACCAGTTTCTAAAGCCCCGTACCGGATGGCACCAGTGGAAATGAAAGAATTGGCATCTCAGCTGCAAGATCTTTTGGAGAAAGGAGTTATAAGACCCAGTGTATCCCCATGGGGCGCACCAGTACTGTTTGTCAAAAAGAAGGATGGGAGTATGCGACTGTGTATCGACTATCGAGAACTGAATAAGCTAACTATTAAGAACAAGTATCCATTACCAAGAATCGATGATTTGTTTGACCAATTGAGAGGCGCTGTATGGTTTTCTAAGATTGATTTAAGATCCGGATATCATCAATTAAAGATCAAGCCTGAAGACATTCCGAAGACCGCATTTAGAACCAGATATGGGCATTATGAGTTTCTAGTAATGGCATTTGGATTAACTAACGCACCAGCAGCTTTCATGGATCTGATGAATCGAGTATTTAAAAAGTATTTGGATAAATTCGTGATCGTATTTATAGACGACATCTTGATCTATTCCAAAACAGAAGAGGAGCATGTAGAACATTTGAGGATAGTTCTGGAGATACTGCGACAGGAGAAGTTATACGCAAAGTTTTCCAAGTGTGAATTTTGGTTAAAAGAAGTACGATTTCTTGGGCACGTGATTAGCAATAAAGGAGTGGAAGTAGATCCAGCAAAGATTGAAGCCGTAATCAACTGGGAAAGGCCAAAAACACCAACGGAAGTAAGAAGTTTCATGGGATTGGCAGGTTACTACAGAAGATTTGTGCAAGATTTTGCAAAGATAGCTACGCCATTGACAAAGCTCACCAGGAAGAACCAGAAATTTGAATGGGATGAGAAGTGCGAAGAAAGTTTCCAGGAATTAAAGAATAGATTAGTATCTTCTCCAGTACTAGTCTTGCCAGATGAACAAGGAAATTTTGTGATCTACAGTGACGCGTCGTACAAAGGATTAGGATGTGTTTTGATGCAGCATGACAAGGTAATAGCTTACGCTTCAAGACAGTTGAAACCACACGAAGAGAAGTATCCAACGCATGATCTGGAATTGGCAGCTATAGTATTTGCATTGAAGATTTGGAGGCATTATCTTTATGGGGAAAAGTGCGAGATCTACACGGACCACAAGAGTTTGAAATATATCTTTACCCAGAAGGAATTGAACATGAGGCAGAGGAGATGGCTAGAATTAATCAAGGATTACGACTGTACTATTAACTATCATCCAGGCAAAGCAAATGTGGTGGCCGACGCTCTGAGCAGAAAAGAAAGGTTAAACATGATAATTTCATCAGAGGAATTGATCAGGGAATTTGAGAAGCTAGAAATAGAGGTCAGCATTCCAAGTATGTCTACAGAGGTATTGTGTGCAATGTCTTTTCAACCAGAATTATTAGAGAAAATAAGAAGATGTCAGGAAGAAGTAATGAGCCATGAACGAGACAGTTTGACAGGAGAAGAAATAGGGAGTCAAAAGGATGATAAAGGGATATTAAGATTTTCTTCCAGAATATGGATACCCAACATAGCCGAGCTGAAAGATGAAATTCTTCGAGACGCTCACAACTCTAGATATTCAATTCATCCCGGGAGTACGAAGATGTATAGAGACTTAAGAGAAAACTTTTGGTGGCCAAGCATGAAGAAGGAAATTGCAGAATGGGTAAGTAAGTGTTACACTTGCCAGCGAGTCAAAGCGGAACATCAAAGGCCCAGTGGACTGATACAACCATTGGACATTCCAGAATGGAAATGGGAGCATATAGCGATGGATTTTGTAGTTGGATTACCGAGGACCAGGGCGAATCATGATGCTATTTGGGTTATTATCGACAGATTGACGAAGTCAGCGCATTTTCTTCCTATCAACGAGAGATTCTCAATGGATAAATTGGTACGGTTATATCTTAAAGAAATTGTGACAAGACACGGAGTTCCAGTATCCATAGTTTCAGACAGAGATCCTCGATTTAACTCAAGATTTTGGAGAAGTTTTCAAGATTGTCTCGGAACGAAGCTGAACATGAGTACCGCGTATCATCCGCAGACAGACGGTCAAAGTGAAAGAACGATTCAGACTATTGAAGATATGCTAAGGGTATGTACACTAGATTTTGAAGGTAGTTGGGACGAGCATTTGCCATTAGTTGAATTCTCCTACAACAACAGCTATCATGCCAGTATTGGAATGCCACCTTACGAAGCTTTGTACGGTAGAAGATGCAGATCTCCAATATGTTGGGAAGAAGTTGGTGAAAGAAAGATTTTGGGTCCAGAATTGATCCAACAGACGAAGGAGAAAATAGAACTCATTCGGAAAAGACTAACAGCAGCTCAAGATCGTCAACGCAAATATGCTGATCCTACCAGAAAAGATATGGAATTTGAAGTTGGTGAAGCAGTGCTATTAAAGGTCTCACCTTGGAAAGGTTTATCAAGATTTGGGAAGAAAGGAAAGCTGAGTCCGCGTTATGTTGGCCCTTTTGAGATTTTGAAGCGTGTGGGAAAGGTTGCTTACGAATTAGCGTTACCACCTCACATGCAGCATATTCACAACGTGTTCCACGTGTCAATGTTGAAGCGTTATTTGCCTGATTCGAATCATGTGATAGAATACGAGCCAATAGAGATCCAGCCAGATTTGTCTTTTGTAGAGCAACCAGTGCAGATTTTAGATAAGAAAGAAAGAGTGCTTAGGAATAAGTCTGTATATTTAGTACGAGTCTTGTGGAGGAATCCCAAGGTTGAAGAGTCGATTTGGGAATTGGAAAGCGAAATGCGATCCAAGTATCCTCATTTGTTTTCCTAGGCTGATTCTGAGGACAGAATCCTGTTAAGGGGGGAAGGATGTAATATCCGGGAAAATTATGTGAATATTATATGTTAAATAAATAAATATTGTGTGTTTTATAAATTTAAAGTAATTGTTGCTATGATATGAGATGTTATATAACTGTTATGTATGTTTCTGTACGGGCCAGAAAATTTTTCGGTTGATTAAAATATGTTTAAATTGCAATTATAAGAACTTATCTACAATCAGGACGCGTAATTATCAGCAACTTTATTAGGATACCTGTTTTATTTGATTTTATACGTGTTTGATTGTATTTTACGTGTTTTTGGAATTTTCGGGGAATTTAGGGATCGTTTCCGTTTTTCAAAAAAAATCAACGGACCGGGACCCCACCGGGACGACAAACCCCACAAAATCGATGTTTTTATTTTTATAAAAATTTTCGTATTTCAAATACCCTTTATTTTTGTATTTTTAAATTATTCGCAATTTTCGGGGAATTTTGGCATTAATTTTGTATTTTATCGTTTTTAAAAATATTCCCCCGTAATTATTATTTTGGGGTCTAATTATTATAATTAGGGGATAAAAACACCCTTAATTAATTTTTGGGGATATAATTTCTGTAGATATAAATGGCTGCAGAATTTTCATTTTATTTATTTTATTTTCATAAAAATTCAGAAAATACAAAGAAACCAAGAACATTTTTGGGGGTATGATTTTGTTCTTCACAAAGATTTGATGATTCTGGGAGTTCTAGGAATCCAAATTGGGTGTTCTACATATCAAATTGATCGTCTTGAAGAGCCCGTTCTATTGGTATCAATTTCATAAACCGAGGTGTAGTATTCTGTGAATTCGATTTTTCTAGTTTATTGTCTAAATTCGTTTTTGATGTTAGAAGTATTGTTTGATGATTTGGTTGATTTATAATCGTTCCTGGGATTACAAGGAGTAGTTTAGCATCTTATTTCATTAATTTTGATTACGATTTGAGTAAGTTCGAATTCAAAATTTTTCTGATTTTTCAAGTTGATTTCTTGAAGTTGTTGTGATGTTCTTGATGATTTTGAGGTTATGAATAGATTAGACGTGTCACAAGCTTTGATTGGGTACCAAAATCATTGATTTTGGTTTAGAATTGAGTGATTTTGATGTTTGCCGGTTGTTCGCCGGAGTTGTTCGAGGTCGTCGGGATTAATGGCCATTTTGGCCGGATTTTGAGTTCTGCAATTTCGTTTTTCTTGCTGTTGACACCGTGATGTTGCTGAGTTGATGTGGGACTGATTCGGCTTTAAAATTTATAATGACAGAGCCGTTTTTGGCTGTAACTAGACTCGCCGGAGTCCGGCCAAACGCCGCCGGAATCTGGGCAATTTCCAGAAACCGGCCGGTGTTCAACCCGGACCCGGTTGGTTCCTGGTGACCCGGTCTTTTGACCCGGGTTCAATCTGTTTTCCCCAATTCAAAAATCCAGAAATCTGTTTGTGCAAATTTTCTTTTTATAATAATTCAAAATTCTTTTATTAATTACAAAAATTCATTTGTTTAATTTTGAAATTCATTATTTATTATTCTGAAAATTTATTTTAATTCAAAAAAAAAAAAAAAAAAAATAAAAATAAATCCAAATTATTTAATTAATTAATTTTAGTGAATAATTAATTATTTAATTAGTCAATTAATTTAAATGTTAATTGATTAATTAATTTAATTAGTTATTAATTAATTTTAATTGATTATTTAATTAGATTTAATTATTTAAAATTGATTTAAAAATTCCGAAAAATAGTTTCAAGTTTTAAAATATTATTTTAAATTATTTTCCAAACTCGATAATTTTTACAAAATTATTTTCAAGTGTTCGAGCCTTATTATTTAATTATTAAATGATTCGGAGACCTGTTTTATTCCGAAAAATGTTCAAAAATTCATAATAAATCAACCGTTTGTCCGTTTAATACGAAACGAACGCGTACAGATTCAGAAAAATATTGCGCTTTCAATAAAAATACTTTTGAGACCTAAGTTCTTTTGTATTGCAATGTCATTTGATTTGTGTATCAGTTTAAGTCGGTATTTGATCGGTAAATGCTAATAATGACCTAAATTTTATTCTTAACGCACTGAGACGTACCCCTTAATGATTTGACTTATGTGTTACATAAAATATGTGAGTACGTGTTATATAAATGCCATGATTACGTGTTACGTGATATACATGATATCTGTTATAATTTTAAAATGCCATGCTAGTTATAAACGATCGGGTAGATGTCAAGACGTATAGTTACGTCGATTGAGTTTAGATCTGTCAATTAAGATAGTCCTTTTGTTTATAGAATCAAGTAGCAAGGAGCGCAGTCAAGTGTTAGACGGAGATAGTAGCCAGCAGATAGAAACAGAGTTAAAGTAAGAGATTATTGAGCATACCAGGCAAGTACCCTAACTTCACTTATTGTTCCAGTGACGTTTATTTTGAATCTTATTATGCAAATATTTATATGTTCACATACCATTCAAGTGTTATTGACTCTAAATTTATCCTTTTAATTTCTCTACTATTCTAAGTTCGGAATAGTTAAATATTTTTACATTTCGCTATAACTTACTCTATACAGTGAAGCTTTGAATTGAGACTAGCGAATAACTAATTGTTCTGGTTATTTCGCCATTGGTTGTTGAGAAAACTCCGGACCATGAGAAATGGGGAGTTATGTGGTTAAGGATGTCATTTGATTCGACTCCTTTGACGGAAAATGGTTTTATGGGTTGGATGGTTGCGTAAGAGGCCGTGGCGGCGGTCCAGTGTGAGCTATGTGTTATACAGGATATAACACCTTGCTAGGCCAATATGTGCCTTGGGTACCTTTTGTTTAGTTGGATATGTTTCGGCATACCGGTGTTGCTCCGCGGCTGATCACCGGCGGCAACACACCGTCGTTCGAGGATTCCAATCCCAAAACATAATATATTGCAAATGTTGTTTATTATCAAATTTATATCAGTTTTGATACTGTTCAGTTATTGTAGTTGGTTTTGTTCATCAGATATACTGTTATTATTCCAAATCATAAGCTATTTACTACTTGCTGAGCATTTCTTTCGCTCATACTTGTTTCTTATCTTGATTCTTTCAGCTAGGCCAGAGCAAGCTTAAGTTCCAGGTCTGACCAGAGGTTATGTGTTTGTAAATAGTTGGTGTGTTTCCAGGTAGACAGTTTGAGATACTTAATTAGTCTAGGGGTTTGTAATAAATTTGAATAAGTTGTAAAACTAATTAGACTATGGTTTGTAATAACACTTGATTTGTAGTAGTGCCTGTTCCATACTATAACCTGTGATCGATCCAGTGCAGGTAAAGGGGTCGTATTTATTTTATTATTCCGCTGTGATTATTTTATTTTAGTTTATTGGCGAGTGACCCCCAAATCTAGACCCCGGGTTTGGAGGGCGTCACACTTCATAAATCAAAAATAAGGGAAATTAATAAAACTCTTGCTTTGGAAAAAAATTTATATACTCCATAAAGCAATTTATAATGCAGAAATTTCCATTTAGACAAACGTACAATTATTATGCATATTTATAATCGACTCTAATATGATACAGAGTTCACAAATAATATTACACAAAATGCCGGTCGTAACATCCTCTCTCCCTTAAAGGATTCTGTCCCCAGAATCTAAGAGAACAGATGAGGATACCGGGAACGCATATCAGACTCTAACTCCCAGGTTGATTCTTCGACCTTGGGGTTCCACCAAAGTACTTTCACTAACTTTACCGACTTATTCCTAAAACTCTTTACTTGCCAGTCGAGTAATTTGACAGGTTGCTCCACAAATGACAGGTCTGCCTGAATTTCTACAGGTTCATATTCTATCACATGGTTGACATCAGGATTGTACAACTGTCTCATGCAACTGTTATACCAATTCTGAGCCAAGAATCTTTCCTTCTCCTACCTCATCCCAACTTGTCGGTGATCTACATTTTCGTCCGTATAAAGCTTCATATGGTGGCATGCCAATACTGGAGTGATAGTTGTTGTTATAGGAGAATTCTACTAATGGCAAGTGATCGTCCCAACTTCCTGCAAAATCGATTGCACAACTGCGCAACATGTCTTCGATTGTTTGAATTGTCCTTTCGCTCTGACCATCAGTCTACGGATGATACGCCGTACTCATGTTCAACTTCGTGCCAAGACTCTCTTGAAATTGTTTCCAGAATCTTGAGTTAAATCAGGGATCTCTGTCTGAAACTATCGATACAGGTATGCCATGTCTTAGTACAATTTCACGCACATACAGATGAACCAATCTGTCCAATGATGACTTTCATTAATTGGAAGAAAATGTGCCGACTTCGTAAGGCGGTCAACTATAACCCATATAGCGTCATGTCCATATTTCGTTCGCGGTAGTCCCACTATAAAGTCCATAGTAATGTTTTCCCATTTCCATTCTGGAATCTTTAGGGAATGAATTAGTCCTCTTGGTCTCTGATGTTCTGCCTTTACTTTCTGAAATGTATAGCACTTCGCAACCCATTCTGCCACTTCTCGCTTCATATTTGGCCACCAAAAGTTCTGCTTCAAGTCTCGATACATCTTGGTGCTTCCCGGATGGATTGAAAATCTTGAATTGTGGGCTTCTTGTAAAATCTCATTCTTCAATTCAGGTACATGAGGAATCCAAATTCTTGAGGAAAACCTTAGTATACCTTGCTCATCCTTTTTAGTACCAATCTCTTCTCTAGTTAGCTAATTTTTCTCTTTCTTCATTACTTCTTCCTGACATTTCCTTATCTTTTCCAATAACGTTGGCTGAAAAGTCATTGTACGACAAACCTCTTCAACTATTCCACAATCACAAAGTTCCAATTCAAACTTCTTAATCTCTTCAGATAATTCTTTTGGTGTTGCTATCATATTCAATCTTTCCTTCCTACTCAAAGCATCGGCTACCACGTTCGCCTTTCCAGGATGATAATTTATCGAACAATTATAGTCCTTAATTAGTTCCAACCATCTCCTTTGCCTCATATTGAGCTCTTTCTAAGTGAAAATATACTTTAAACTCTTGTGATCCGTGTAGATCTCACACTTTTCTCCGTAGAGGTAATGTTTCCAAATCTTAAGTGCGAATACTATAGCGGCTAGTTCCAAGTCATGCGTAGGGTACTTCAATTCATGCGGTTTTAACTGTCTTGACGCATAGGCGATCACCTTATTGTGTTGCATTAGCACACAGCCCAATCCTTTATGTGAAGCATCACTGAAACTCATAAAGTTTCCTTGGTCGTCTGGTAGTACTAACACCGGAGCTGTTACCAACCTCTGCTTCAACTCTTGAAAGCTATCCTCACATTCTTCATTCCATTCGAACTTCTGATTCTTCCTGGTTAACTTAGTCAATGGCGTGGCGATTTTCAAAAAATCCTTGACAAATCTTCTATAATACCCCGCCAATCCTAGAAAACTTCGCACTTCCGTAGGCGTCCTTGGCCTCTCCCAACTCATAATCGCCTCAATCTTTGCCGGATCTACTTTAACTCCTTCATCTCCAATGACATGTCCCAAAAATTGAACTTCCTTTAACCAAAACTCACATTTAGAAAACTTGGCATACAACTTCTCTTGTCGGAGTATCTCCAATGCTATCCATAGATGTTGCTTATGTTCTTCTTCCAACTTTGAATAAATAAGGATGTCATCATTGAACACCACTACGAACTTGTCCAAATACTTTTTAAATACCCGATTCATCAGATCCATAAATCCTGTCGGGGCGTTAGTCAATCCAAAAGGCATTACTAAGAATTCATAATGACCGTATCTTGTCCTGAATGCTGTCTTAGGAATATCTTCTTCTTTGATCTTTAATTGATGGTATCCTGATCTCAAGTCAATCTTTGAAAAGCACTTTGCTCCATTCAGCTGATCAAATAGGTCATCTATTCTTGATAGCGGGTAACGGTTCTTAATCATCACCTTATTCAACTCCCGATAATCTATACATAACCGCATACTTCCATCTTTCTTCTTTACAAACAGAACAGGTGCTCTCCATGGCGACGTACTTGGCCGTATCACTCCTTTGTCCAACAATTCTTGTAGCTGACTTGCCAACTCTTTCATTTCTGCTGGTGTCATCCTATATGGGGCCTTCGAAACTGGTTCCGTTCCCGGAACAAGGTTGATCTCGAACTCGATTTGTCGATCTGGCGGTAAGCCTGGTAGTTAGTATGGAAACACATCTGGGAATTCGTTGACTACGGGAATATCTTCTATACTGAGGTTGTCCCTTTCTGAATCCACTACATAAGCTAGGAACGACTCGTAACCTTTCCTAAGTAACTTCTTAGCCTGAACGATTGTAAGAAATAATTGCTCTTGCCTCTGTCCCTTAAATACTACTTTCTCTCCACTCTTCATCCTTAAATACACCTTCTTGGACTTATAATTAATCTGGGCGTTATTCTTCCCTAACCAATACATGCCTAAAATTATATCGAACTCTCCCAACTTGAAGAGTATCAAGTCGGCTGAAAATTTATACCCCGAAATATCAATCTCACACTTTGGACAGAGTTGACTCATAGGAATCTTCTCTTGATTCGCAATTACCACATTTACTACCTCATTCATAACCATTTTATCACATTGAAGTTTATCAACAAACGTTTCTGATATGAGAGATCTCGTCGCTCCAGAATCAATATAAACGAATTATAAATTTAAACGAATTAACATCACATATTAAGGAGCACAAATCTTAATTAATATCTTAACTTAACTGAAAATAAAGTTTACTAACAAAAATATCAATCCACATGATCAAGAACTTCCAAAATTAAAGAGTGGTTTACATGCATGCATGCATTCGAATCTTACAAGCCAAAACAACATGATTTCCAAATAAATTTTCATCATAATTCAACATGCAAGCCTAACATGGATTGTAACTAAATGACCACCTAGCATGCAAAGGTTTTTACCAAGCTTTTACTACAAATTTCATGTTATCATCACAAAAACACATAAAAATGAAACAAGGCAACAAAACACCATCTATTCGGCTCCTATCAAGTCATGGCCGAATGGATTAAGGTGAAAACAACATTTGCATAAGTTTAACACACTCATGTCTAGCCATTCTCAACCCTATGATACTATAACTCATGGTGAAAGCCTTGGATTCATAAAAATCAAGGATGTTCACTTTGAGTTTAACAAAAACACCACCATGCAAGGTCAACACATAAGTTTTTCACTCTAAACTTTTGAGATATATAAGAACAACATGTAGGGAGTAAGATTACTTGATTATAGGATGATTGTTTGAGTGAAGAAATGAAGAAAGGAAGGGAATGGGGCCTCGGCTATGGAATGGCCGAGAGGGAGGGGGAAAAGCCGAGACGGAGGGATGAGGAGAAAGGGGAGGGTGAAGTGGTGGGGCGGAATGGATTGATCATCACTCTTTGGTTTATTTTTATGTCCTTGATTTGACCAAAATGTGAGTGGATTTAGGAAATGACAAGAGTAACCCTCTAGCTAAAGTTAGGCCATTTTGCATGCAAGGTCAAGGAGGTAATTTGGCTAACAAAATGTGAGTTAGTGGGGTTGGAAATGTCTTCTTTGCCCTTTAATTGAATGGAAGAGTGATTCGCATGCAAGGGTTTCCATGTAATTTACTAATTATTAAACAACTAATTTTCAAAGATTTACTTTTATAAAATAAAATAAAAGTTCAAAAATTATAAAATTTATACCATAAAATAACTTGGATTTTTAGAAATTTTATGAGATCACTTTTGAAATTTGTGAGTGAAATAATTTTTAAAAGATAATTTTCCAGGGTATAGAATATTCTTTATAAATCAAAAATAAGGGCAAATAATAAAACTTTTGCTTTGAAAAAAAAAATTATATACTCCATAAAGCAATTTATAATGCAGAAATTTCCATTCACACAAACGTACAATCATTATGCATATTTATAATCGACTCTAATATGATACAGAGTTCACAAATAATATTACACCAAATGTCGGTCGTAACAGGAGTTGTCCCTGTAATAACCTCCAATTGAATTGGAGAGGATTTAGATAGCTCCCCCTCAGGAGTACTACCCTCAAACCTTACAGCCTGTGAAGGCTGATTTGCACATAAAGGTGCATCTGTAAATACCATGGGGTCTTCAGTAAAAGCTGATGAATCCCCCATGTTTGTGATGGTGTCATCAAGGTCTACCCCAGCTAGTAACCTCTCTCCATCTAGATTTGGTGTCTGGATGGTGATCAAAGTTTGTTGAACCAAGTCACTTGAGTGGGATTGCACTTGAGAATTAGATTCAAGTGTTGTGTAAGAAGAAGAAATTTTAGAAATAAGAATTTGTTGATCAAAAGTGAGTGTTGGCAGCTCCCCCTGAACAGATTAGGGAGACTTAAGGGATATGCTCTCCTTGTGTGTGCCATCTTTATTTCTCCTTCCATACACTTGAATTTGTTCAAGTGATGGTTGTGTAGACTCATTACATGGTGCACTAGGGAGAGTGCTCTTTTCAATAGAGACACCCTGTTGAGAGGATACCCCTAGATTCTGTTTTGGTCCCTGTGTTACAACTACATCCTTTTGAGAGAATGCATAGGTGGCTTGAGTGGTCAGCTCTAAGTTTTTAGCCTTCTTTGTCTTTTTGACCAAGGGTAACTTAGGTTATGCCTGTTCCTCACCACTCTCATTTATAATTGATAGGGGTTCCTTCTTTCTCTTCTTTTTACTCACTTTACCCTTTTGAGATGATGAATTTGTTAGATTCCTAGTTTCTACTAGTATAGAAGAAGGGGTCTCAGTATTGGAAGGTCCCTGTTGGTGTTCCTATGTTTGTAGTTCCACAGGTTCAAGGACCATTACTGTACTAGAATGACTTGTAGTAGACCTCATGTCAGGCATTGGATAGGGATAAGTTCTAAATTTCTCCAACATGAATGGAGTTAATTTAAGAACCACCTTCACCTTATTCTTTGTAGATAGTGATCCAAATAAAATTTTGGACATTTGCTTATAATTGCCTATTAATGATCTATCTACACCATCTACCATATGTATGTCATTTACTTTACAGTTTAAAGTAGACATAATGAATCTATGAAGAAATATTTCCTTACCTCTTGATGCTAATGGCATTATTAGCATGGTGTTCAATTCCTCCAAGATATAGTGTCCTACATTGATCTGTTTGTTGTGATCCATTGAGTAGACCAGCTTTTGGACAACACTTGAAATGTTGTCAAAACCTGACTTTCTGCAGGTGAAACCCTTATCACAGAATCATAAAGAAAATACCATTCCCTCCTTAGGTTCTTTTTGTTCATGCTTGCCAGATTAATCTTTTCAGAATAATTGATAAAGTCCATGAATTCATAAAGCTCATCCTGAGTTAGAACCTCCACCAGCTTGTCATTAGGTATGGCCAAAGCCATATTGACATCATTCTCAGAGATCTCCACCTGTTGGCCCTTGATTGTATAATTTATCACTATTGATGTTGCCTGATTCTCATGCACCACTGTTCTTTCACTGTTGTATTCTAGAAGTCCCCTAACACATCTAAGTAGAGTACAGGATTACCAGTAAGAGCTCCCACAAAGTATGTTTCAGACAGAAATTTCACAAAGCTTTTGAAAGCTTCTGGAGCTTGATTTGCATCCAGAAATGCAAGAAAGTTGGTTTCTGTTGGTATAAAGGGTACAATAATGTTTGATGCCATTGAGAAGAGTATGAAGTTTAGTGGGTAAAAAAATTTGAAGAGAAAGAGTTCAAAACGAAAGAGAAATTGGTTTGGATTTGAAAATTAGGTCACTTTGAGTTCTCGAAGGCGTAAGGATGTGTATATCGAGATGTCTGGGTATTTATAGTAAAACGTAAATGACTTATCGAGAACTAGAAATAAACGTTTGAAATTCGCTTATTGAGAAGTCATATAGAGAAAGTAGATACATATCGATATGTCAAATAAACACCCAGTTTGTCCAAAATGGACTGAATTGTTTCCAATTATTTATTTGAATAAACCAAAATAAAATCATAATAATTTTGTCAAAAGTATTTTTACCAAAATAATTTATTAAATTAAATTATCTCAGTTCTGAGTTATTTATAAGTCTAATAATATACTTGTAGAGAACTCAATGAGCTAACACTTATAGAGAACTCTACAATGACTTATCGATTAGTCATAATAGAGCTTATCGATAATTCCTTCGAGAAGTCATAAAATTGACTTGTCAAGAACTCACTCGAGAAGTCTTAAAATGACTTGTCGATAAGTCAATTAGACTTATTGAGAACTCTGTTCTCTATATACTTTTGATCACTTTGATTCTTCCTTGTGCTAATTTTACATATTGAAAATGCAAATCAACATTTAGACAGTTTTCTTAGAATTGAAAATTTCCAAGCTAAAATTTGAATTTTTAAAAATAAATATGCATAGATTTATGAAATATTTATAATTCATATTCCAGATAATTTTCAATTAAATCAAATTAATTTTGATTTACTAGAAACTAATCTGCTGCAAAGTATTAGCTGAGTTCTTGCCTTAAGATGAAGAATTTAACATTCCAATTTCACCTACAAGTCTAGTGAAAGTTGCTTCATCCAAAGGTTTAGTAAAAATGTCAGCTAATTGTTTTTCTGTTGGAACAAAAATGAGCTCAATGGTACCATTTGCAGCATGTTCTCTAATAAAATGGTACCTTACATCAATGTGATTTGTTCTAGAATGATTAACTGGATTATTCACAATAAATATAGCACTAGTATTGTCACACATAATTAGAATTTTTTGTAACACTAGGCCATAGTCCATTAGCTGATTTCTAATCCAAAGCACTAGAGGACAGAAACTTCCAGCAGCTATGTATTCAGCCTCAGCTGTGGAAGTTGACACAGATTGTTATTTCTTGCTATACCAGGATACAAGTCTTTGTCCAAGAAACTGCCAGCTTCCACTGGTACTCTTTCTGTCAACCCTACATCCAGTAAAATCTGCATCTGTATATCTAACAGCTTTAAAACCAGTTCCCTTAGGATACTATAATCCCAAGTTTGGAGTTCCCTTCAAATATCTCAAAATTCTCTTCACAGGCATCAAATGTGATTCCTTTGGATTGGCTTGAAATCTTGCACACAGACATGTAGAAAACATGATGTTTGGTATACTTCCAGTTAAGTATAGCAAAGATCCAATCATTCCTCTATATCTTGAGATATCTACACTTTTGCCCTTTTTATCTTCATCCAAATTTGTAGCTGTAGACATAGGTGTAAATGCAGGTGAACAATCAACCATACCAAAATTTTTTAATAAATCTTTGACATACTTAGTTTGGCTGATGAAGATTCCATCACTTCTTTGACTGACTTGAATCCAAGAAAGTAACTCAGTTCCCCCATCATACTCATTTCATATTTACTCTGCATAAGCTTGGAGAATCTTTGACAAAGCTTTTCATTTGTAGAACCAAAGATAATATCATTCACATAAATCTGAACTAGGATCATATCATCGCCATGCTTCTTGTGGAAGAGAGTCTTGTCTATTGTTCCTCTAGTGAATCCATGCTTAATCAAGAATTCTGATAGTGTGTCATACCCGGCTCTAGGAGCTTGTTTTAGTCCATAGAGAGCCTTGAGTAACTTGTATACAAAATTTGGAAATTCTAGATCTTCAAAGCCAGGTGGCTGTTGCACATAAACTTCTTCTTCCAACTCACCATTAAGGAAAGCACTCTTGACATCCATTTGATATACTTTAAAATTTAAATGTGCAGCAAATGCAAGAAAAATTCTTATTGCTTCAATTCTTGCAACTGGAGCAAAAGTTTCATCATTGTCATTTCCTTCCTCCTTTAAGTAGCCTTTTGCAACCAACCTTGCTTTGTTTCTAGTTACAATTCCATTTTCATCCATTTTGTTCCTGAACACCCACTTTGTTCCAATCACACTTCGGTTCTTTGGTGCAGGAACTAGTTTCGGCTTAACTTGTGAAAGAAAACATCCATGAAGGCATCCATTTATAGTTGCACTGGGATCACCAATAATTGCATTTGCATTGTGAATTCTATCCTATTTCCTTGTGTGAGTTTGCTGACTTGTGTTTTCTGCATTTCTTTCACCATTAATATGACTTGTAGAACCTTCTTCTCTTTCTCCCTCTGAGTTTGTGCTATCAAATTCAGGTACATGAGATGAGCTTTCATTCTCATGATTCATTTGCTTCATCTTCATCATCAGAATCACTATCAATGTTGAGATTTTCAAACTTTAAGGCTTCAATTTCATTTTAATCAAGGCATTCTAAGCCTGGACACTTGTCTCACTCTCAGAGGTGCTCCTTGAGTTCATTTTCTTTAGGTTTAATATGGTATCGATAGAAATTGCTGTTTTTTCCAGTTTACCGGTCCCCGATTATAAGTTCTCATTAACCACGGCCTATAGAAACCAGGCTATCTACCGCTTTTAACCATGTTTGCATAAATAAGTCCATGTGAATAAGTTGCAAAGGTGCACTTATAGAATTCACAATTTTACTCTTCTGGATTGATTTCTTCATTTTTCCCTTTTAACAAGCATCACAGACTTCATCTTGAGCAAATTCCAGATTAGGCATGTCTCTCACTAACTCCTTTTTGACTAGAGTATTGATTTCCTTGAAATTCAAGTGAGACAGCTTCTTATGCCATAACTTGCTTTGCTCTACAGATGCCTTAGTGTAGAAGCAACAAATTTCATCCTCATTTGCTGAGTCCAAGTATGCAACAAATAAGCTTCCTTTTCTTGCTCCTTTCAGAGCAACTTCACCAGTCTTTTTGCTGACAAAAATACATTCTCCTTTGTCAAATGAGACCTTGAATCCTTTGTCTGCAAATTGACTAACACTAAGAAGATTCATTTCAATACTAGCTACCACTGCTACATCTTCAATGACAACATTTCCAGAATCAATTTTCCATTTCCCATTATGAAGCATTTGCTGTTGTCTCCAAAAGTCACTAATGGGCCGACATTCTCCTCAAACAGTGATAGCAGGGCCATATCACCTGTCATATGTCTTGAACATCCACTGTCTATGATCCATATGACTTTCTTTCCTTTGCCCTACATACAATGAGTTTAGGTGTGTTTAGCAACCCAAGCAGTGTTGGGTACTATTCTCTTGTTAACAGATTTGATAGAGGTAGAGTTTGATGAATCATAAAGAATAGAATTCCTTGAATGATATGCATTGTCCTTTTTAGCTGAAGACTCAATATTTATTTCTTTAAGATCAACTCTCAGCTTGTGGCAACTTGTCATTACTTTAATGTTGTAAGGTATGCAATCAAACTTGTCACGAAATGAGTACGGATCTTCAATTTTTGCTTCATTGTACTTGCATGCTCCCACTTTTGGCTTACTAACAACCTTTTTGCAAAGGTTAGTTAGATGATTCACAGAGCCACATCTTTGACATTGTTTTCTTGGAGCATCTGCAAGATGAGAAAAATTGTTGATCTTGTTTATCCCAATCTTCCCATTTATATTCTTCTTTTTCTTTCTTGCATCTTCAGTTTTTACTTCCTTGACAGGTGTCTTGGAATCTTGGTTGACCATGGACTTCTTTTCAACTTTGGAAGTTGGAGTTGTTTCTACATTTTTCTTCTCATTGTCTTTATCAACAATTTCTTGCTTTATGATCAAATCTTCTTCACTGAAATCTACTTCACATGCTTTGAACATAGGTGAACCAACCTTTCTCAGCATAGCTGGGACATCTTCATTTTCTGTTGTTTTTCCTTTACCACCTACAGCTTTCTTGTTGATATTCAAAGCATCATAATCAAGACCAATAGCTATGTTAGCACATGGCTTGTTCTTCTCATGGTACTGACCAACCAACTCAGATGCATTCCTAAATGATTTAAGTTTCACCTCATTCTTTCCAATCTTCTCTCTTAGCACAATTTCAATCTCATTGGCACACTTCAACTTATTTTTCAAATATTCATTTTCTTGCTTAACCGACTCAAGCTCCACAAGCAGTAGATCCATCTTTTGCTTCTCACTCTCAAGCTTCTCATTAGCTTTTATTAGCCTATTGACTTCCTCAGTAGCTGCTACTAAGCTAGTGTATATGAAACATCTCCACACTCATCTTTTCCACAGTCTCCTTATACTAACTAGCATTTAAATCAATAGTAGTTAGAGTTGGTACCTTTGATTTTGATGTGGATGCTTCTCCATGCTCAAAAGCCATTAGTGCATAGTTTCCAACTCCTTCATCATCATCATCAACATCAGTATCATCCTAACTTTTTCCTTCTGCAATATAAGCTTTTTAAGACTATTTCTTCAAGAGAGCTTAATAATTTGCTTCCAGTTTTAGGTAATCTTTATCCTTCTTTACCTTTTTAGGCTTTCTGCATTTAGTTCCAAAGTGACCCAACTCATCACAGTTGAAGCACCTTATCTTTGACCTGTCCACAGATCCTGTTTTGAAGCCACCTTTGCTAGCTGAATTATACTGAGCTTTTGGTTTCTAATTGTTGCTGTTGAAAGATTGTCCCTTGGTTTTAAAAAATCTTGGCTTGTTGACTCTTATGTTAGAAAATTTCCTAGCCAAGTAAGCCATGGATTGATCCATTTCATCTAGCTCATCCAGGGTGTAATATTCATCTTCCTCCAGCTCCAACACAACTTGCTTCTGAGGTCCTTTGTTCTTTTATTCCATAGCTTAAACAACTGGAACTAGATCATCTTGCTCATCTTCACTATCTTCTCTGTCATTCACAATCAAAGCACTTGAACCATCAACAACATGGCCATGGTGTGCTTTTAATGACTTTCTTTGCAGCATTTCAAGTTCATAAGTTTTCAAGATTCCTTATAGAACTTCCAGAGTCATTCTGCTTAAATCTCTTCCTTCTCTAATAGCTGATATTTTTTGTTCAAGATGGTCAGGAAGAGCTAGCAAGAACTTTAGGTTAACCTCCTCAGCTTCATAATATTTATCATATAGCTGCAAGTCATTTATTAATTTATTAAACCTTTCAAAAACTTCAGTAATTCCTTCTTTTGGTTTAGCCATAAATCCCTCATACTGAGAAACCGGAATCCTCCTTTGGTTTGACCTAACTTTCTCTATTCCATCACATAAGATCTTTATTTTCTCCCAGATCTGTTTGATTGTGTCAAAGTTGACAATGTTATTGTACATTATATTGTCAAGTGACTCTATCAAGATCAGCTGCAAGCCACTATCCAGAGAGACGTTTTCTTTTCTAGGTTCAGTATATTCTGAAGGATCTTTAGGAACATAATGTGCTGGAATGACCATATCTCTATCTGTAGATTCCTCAACTCTTACCATGGGGATGAAAGGCCCATTCTTAAGGATCTGAATGTATAATGGATTGGCCATCCTGATGAACAACATCATTTTTTTTTCCATAGTGTGTAGTTAGATCTCTCAAAGATAGTAATTTTGATACTGCTAAGCTTCTATGTATTCATTCTTCCAAGATCTTTAATATGTTTTCTTTTAGATTTTGCTCTGATACCACTTGTTAGGTAATGAATACAACACAGGGGGTGAATGTGTTTTGGATTATTTTTAAGCTTTTTGAACTTTTATGGATGGTGAACAAAGTAGTCTAACTTTAGAGATAATATGTTTTAACAGAAATAATAAAACATGCACAAGAACATACTATCTTTCAAAACTCACTTAATTCTATATTAAAATCAAGTATGTCTTGCTACAAATTTTCAGGTTCTTTGTTGATAAAGAACTCAGCTTCTCTCTCGAGAGTTACAAGATTTTCTAGATCTATTTTGTTACAACTAAAACAAAGCATCCAGTGTTTACTTTATAGAACAGTAAACACAGGTTTTACACAGCATGTAATAGCATGTACTAAACCCTACTTTAAGTTTAACTAAAACTTTCTATTTCTAGCTTAGTGTATCTTTACAAATCGTGCATGTATGTGACTTTACTTTGTCAGTTAATCTTGGCCTTTGATCTTATAATCTTCAAGCTACTTTCTGTAGACTTTTCAAATCAGTGATTAATTTGTTTGTTGATTGATAATCTTGAATATTTAACTGATCTGTATTCTGTACTTGAGGTTTACATCGAGATCTCTAGTTTTTTATATAGAGAACTCGACATCTCGATAAGAATAATGACTTATCGAGATCTCTTATTACTCTATAGTTGTTTTGACTTATTGAAGTCTCCGAGTTCTCTATAAGAGAATTTGTCTTGTGGAGATCTCTGAATTTCTGCATTTGGAAAAGACTTGTCGATATCTCTGAAATCTCTATAGGCATATTGACTTATCGATATCTCTGAGATCTCTATTGAGAATTTGACTTGTCGATATCTCCAATCTTAACATCTTCAATTTGACTTGTCGATATCTCTGAATTCTCTATTAGAGAACTAACTTGTCGATATCTCCAATCTTCATATTTTCATTTGACTTGTTGATATCACTGAGACTTCTCTATAAGCTGATTTTGACTTGTCTTTAAGTCATTCTGGAGTTCTCGAATGAGTTCTCTCTAAGACTTAATATGTGACTTGTAGATTTCTTGACTTAGAATATTTTTCCCAAAATAGATTTATTCAACTCCAAGCTTCTTCACATTGTCTCTGAGGCATGATCTTTATGATCTTCTTCCAGATTTTATTCTTAGGCTTAAGACTGTTTATAGAAAAATACTCCAGTCTAATCTATTTACACTTTTACAGACTTAAGTGATACAATATAAAATGCAAACTTAGATTACCATACAACTTACTTAGGGCTGTTAATTTGACTTAGTCTTATTATAATACAGACATGTCTTGCACAATACTTTTCCTTATAAACTGAACAGAAGTCCCAAATATCCTTGATATGGGACTGGGATGTTACAAACTCCCCAACTTAAACTCTTGACGTCCTCGTCAGGCCCGAACAGACAGCCTATAAGACCTAGATCGTACCTCTCTAGCCATTATGGGATAATACCGGCTGGCTTCGTGTCCCCACCTCTGGACCTCTTGCCATTGTGGGATAATACCACCAGCTTTTGTGTCCCCACCTCCGGCAACTTGACGCATCAAGCTTTTGAGAGTCGGATCTGATACCATATGTTAGTAATAAATATGAGCTAGATGTAATTAATATATGGATATATATTAGTACATATTTATGAGGGGTAATTAAGTAATTTTAAATGAATAAATTGTCTCAATGAACACTCTAGTTGCTCTATTATATATATGATAGATGTATAGCTAGACAAAAAATAATTAAATATAGGTATTTAAGTAAAAAACATAAGGATAATAAATTAAAACAACTAAGTACCAAAAAAAATGCAACTTACCAAAAATTTAATGTTATATATATAACTATTGAACAAAAATTGAAATATAAATCGAGTTTCCAAATCAAGTTTCCATTAAATTCTGTTGGTTAAAAAGGGGATAATTTTTCTCTTGGTCACAAGTTCGAATCCCACGGGAGGAGAATTATGATTATGCCTCATAAACCAGAGCATGTCGCTTAAGTGCGGTTTATCTTGGTTCACGTGGTTTGCAGTCTATTGCTTGAGTCCGTGGGGTTTACCTAGTACGCACCCAAAGGGTAGCGGCTGTGGGTTCCCTACGATAAAAATAAATAAGTTCTGTTTTAGTTTTTTTATCCTAATCACGTACCGGGTTTTTTTATTGATTTAATCAACTGAAAAGAGGGTCGGGTTGGTTCAATTCGGTCGAGTTAATTAATTCTTAAACACCTCAAAATATATAATCATTTTAATCAGCTGAAAAGAGGGTCGGGTGATTTCAATTCGATCAAGTTAACGAAAACATAAATACATCAAATTATATAAGAAACATGTGATCCCTCCATCGCAAACTAAGTGTCTTTTTTTTACTTTAGGTGGTTAATTTGATTGAGTTTTGACTCAAAAAGGAAATTGTTTTCACAACTTCAGAAAAATAAAAAAAAATATTTCAAAATTTATTTAATAATTTTTAATGATATAATTTATAATTTTTTAATTACCAATTGAACGTAAATTTAATCAAACTCTGGTTAATTAAATAAGATAGTTCATTGGGGATAGATGGATTAATATAATTCCAAGTAAAATGAAATTTTAATATTTTATTTATGTATCGATATTTGAATAATGAGAAATAAAGTATAATAAGAGATATACTATATTAAAAATATAAAGCATAAGAATTAACAACATAATTCATAATTTCACTGAAAAAATATAGGTATTATAGAAATTTATTAATTTAAATGAATATATAGTTATATATATAATTATGAAAACTGAAAAGAAAGAGTTAAAAAAATTAAAACGAAAATTTTATTTATTAATAGTTTGAATAAAAATAGTGGATAAGGCGATTATGTGGTTTATCTAATGTGTATGTAATTAAACTCAATGTGTCAAAGTAAAATTTTAAGAAAATGTTAGTGGTTCAATTGTCAATATTAACACAAATTCATTTTATATATGCAAATATTAAATAAATGACTTTTTTGTAATTTTAAAATAATGTATGGGTAAATAAGTAAATTTAGAGTCATTTTATAGGCACTTTTTTCTCTTGGTTGGTTTTTAAATTTATTGTAATAGATATTTCACAAATTAACAACTGGAGAATATAATTAAATATTACAAATCTAAAATAAACTATTGCATAATTAGAATGAAAATTTTAATATAATATTGTGAAACAACGTTAAAGATTATTACTTAATCAAAACAAATATTTGATGAAACATAAGTTACATAATAAATTACGATACAATCAGTCAAGTCTTAATTCTGAATGGACGCCAAAAAATAAGTCATGATATGCAAACAAATACACACTCCGCTAGAAATTCTTTGTTTGAATATATTATTTAAAGTAATGGTAAGTAGAACGACAAAACACATTTTTTAAATAAGAACGGCAATCAAGTAGAAGCAATAAAAAAAGTTTGATGGACCGAAGATGATGAATTTTCATTTTTAAAGGGTATTGATTATGAGGTGAAACAACAATCCAACCCTTATCCTGATATAGGTAAGTTTTTTGAATCCCTTAAGCCTTCTCTTGATTTTAATGTTCAAGGAAAACAATCAAACGGTAAGCTTTAAAAACTAAAACATGAGTTTCTTAACTCTAAATCTGATTCTACCATCCCCCATGCAAATTTACATCAGTTTGCAAAATTTATTAGGTCATGGGGATAACATGCAAATATGAGTCTTGATGGTCAGAATGTTATAACTAGTGCTGATCAGATTGTTAAATAGGATAATTTAGATGTTAAAAATGTTCCACTTATTAAGTTGCCTCTTAATAGGTTGGTTGATCAGTTGTCAAAAGGGGTAAAAATGATAAAAGAGAGAAACTTGTAATTAATGATGGTCAGAATGGTAAAAAAAGGAAGTGATCTAAGAAAAAGGAAAAGTTGTAAATAGCAATGGTCAAAATAAAAAGAATGATATAGTTGTTAAAGATGTTGTTGTAGGAAGGGTGAGCTAGTAATAAAAGATAAGAGGAAGTGGATTGTTTCAACTTTTGGTGATCAGCATGTTGAACAGGATTATGTGGTCGATGATGTTGACGTTGACAAGTTGTCGAAAGTGGATAAAAGTGGAAAAGGGGAAAAACTAATGTTACATGCAGTGATCGGCACAGTAAAAGGTATAATGTGGCTATAGATGAATATGTTTGTG
Source organism: Apium graveolens (assembly GCF_009905375.1). NCBI lineage: Eukaryota > Viridiplantae > Streptophyta > Magnoliopsida > Apiales > Apiaceae > Apium > Apium graveolens. The sequence goes on from NC_133656.1 coordinate 86,269,820, forward strand.
TTACTAAAATTTTAAAAGTAGTAACGAAACAGAAGAAACTTGTGACTAGGGATGTTGAAAATGTCAAAATGGCTTCTTTGGTTTTAGATGATATATGTGGCAGCAGGTATTCTAAGAAGAAAGAGATATTTGTTATTATCGATGGTCAAGGTGACGAAGAGGATATGATATGATTGTAGGAGATGTGGATGTAGAGAATGATGTAACTCGTGATGATCATGATGTTGAAGAGGATATTATAGTTAATGCAATTGTCAATGATGTTGAAAGTCCTAAGAAGACTAATAACAAGAGGTTTACGATTTTAGGAGATAAAAATGTGCCTTTAGAGGTGAGCAGAGAAAATCCGAAAGATTTTTACATATATCCATAGTTAATTAGCATGTTAGAGTTAAAAACTCCATTTAAGATGCCACAACATATCAAAAAAAAGTTTGTGATGGATTCACAGTCATTTTTAAAAAATAAATGGCATTTCTATAATTTTAAAAATATAAGAGTAAAAAAAAATTTCACGGTCATTTTATTGACACTTTTTTTCCCTTGGTTGATTTTCAAATATAGTAATAGATATTTCGCAAATTCATAATTGAAGAATATAATTAAATATTACAAATCTAGATTAAACTATTGCACAATTAGAATGAAATTTAAATATAATATTATGAACCAACTTTAAAGATTAGTACATAATCAAAACAAATACTTGATGTAGAGATGGTGTAACTCGTGATGATCATAATGTTGAAGAGTATATTATAGCTAATACAACTGTCGATTATGTTCAAGGTCTTATGAAGAATGGTAAGAAGAGGTTTAAGATTTTAGGAGTTAAAAATATGCCTACAGATGTATGAAGATTTTCTCTGAAAAATTTTACATCTATGTTTCCATAATTAACTAACATATTAGAGTTGGAAATTCCATCCAAGATGCCACAACATATCAAGAAAAAGCTCGCATAATAGCCCGTACGAGTCACGGGCCATTCTCTAGTAATCATCAAAATACATATCGACTGTCATTTTGGATGTGAGATGTTAAATTAAAAAAATTTCATTTTGTAATGAAATTTATATGTTCTTAATCATGCAAGCTAAAAGTGGAAGAAGGATGAAATTGGAAACTTAAAGTTGCAATTATCCATGACATACAATTAAATTTATATATCTTTCACGAAAAGGAAAACAAATTGTAAAATGCAAAGTTCTAAAGTATGGATGTAGAATACATAATATTTTTATGTTAAAAGGAAAAACATCTTTGTGGTTGATTCAGGATCCTTCTGTTTTTCAACTTCGTACCGGAGTCATTATTATCATTAATTTTTGTAAGTGGTAAGCACTACAAAATACATGTGACAGTGTATTTCTCAAAGTGTTGGATAACAAAATATATATATATTTTTAACTTGGAATGCACGGAGCTTCATAATTATATTATTGATATAACATCAAGTATTTTTATGATATTTTCAGTGTGTTAAAAATTAAACTGGTCACTGAAATGGAGCCCATATATCATTTTGTTCACCAATCTCAACAAGTTATCATTTGCAATCACTTAAGGTGGTCTAATTATCAGTTTTTTCAGTTTTGAATTTTTAAAATAGGTTTAAATATATTTAAAAATTAAAAAATAAGAAAAAAATATGGCCATTAAAACTATATACAAAGTTTTGTTTTTAGATTTTATCATGAAAAAGGACAAAAAAGTTACTTTTATTTTTTAAAAAACTTTATTACAGGTTTTGTTAGAAAATAAAATGTATAGTATTTAATAATTTATTTGAATTGTAGTAAAAATATCTCTCAAAAAAGCTTATAATGTCACATCCCGAAAATATAACTAAAAGATAACAATTGATAAATATAATTATTACAAACGACTGTTTGCAACATAATCCAATATCATAAAGGTTCAACGTTTGAACAGTCCAACACTAACAACTATTACAGCTTTAACATAACTATCGATCCTAACACGAACGCTTGATATACTACCCGAGCTCTCACATACGCCTCATCATCTCCACTGGTAGACTTACAAGCAGTCTTCTTGAATCTAACCATACTTGTTCGGTGAAATGACATGAATAGATAGCAAGAGATTAGCCAAATGCTCAGCAAGATATATATAATGAGACAGAAATTAACAATATAGCAATTCATAATTCAACGTTGGGGTAGATGGCATCATGATTAAAGTCAAAATCCTTTTTAAATCAATCACTGCTCAAAAATCATTTTATGACGCTACGGATTACAACCGGTGATCAGCCGCGAAGTAATCCCGAACCTCGTTGGGTTCTAACAAATTTTAGTTGGGATCCCTAGGAAACTTTTAAGCCTAATATAATAGTTTGAAAGGGACTTAATTCTTAGTCCAATCCACTAATCTCAAGAAAACATTCTTTTGTTTGAAAATCTCTTTTAAGCAAATATCTGTTATTAAACTGATGCCAGAGGGAAGTTATGAATATTCTAAACAAGGATACCAATTGTTCCATTTTTAAGGGATTCTAGACAATAGAATTACAATTATAAATTAAGGGTTCGAAAGTAGGAACTAATCATGCATAATTCACAAGTTCAGGATCGTAAGCATGATATCATAAGGCTCAATGACTAAGGAAGAAAGTATTGAAAGAATTGTATCAATAATCAATAGGTTAAGGCAAAACAGTCAATTTAAAAGCATTGATAAGTATAAGCATTTCTTTGTGAGAATAAAGTTGAGATCACGAATGATAGGGTTGAGAGACTTGCAAAAAATAGAAACACTTGCAATGACAATAAGTTGGAAATAAAGTACTTGCATAATATAATGTTTGAAAGGGAAGGGGCACTTGCATACGGAAATTAAAAGTATTGAAAAGTATCAACGTTTCCTTATGAAAATTGTAATAACCCCAAAATTTTGAACTTTGTGTAACCCTTATGAATAGTGTTTTTGCTGATATTGCTGAATAAGAAAACTTTTCATGCCACACTATGTAGGGGTTCTTTTATGGGTATTCTGAGATTTTATTGGTACTCTATATGATATATAAGTGTATGTAAAGATCGTCAGAATCCAAATTTGAACCTTTTGATTTTTCCCGAAAATCCACCATATATCGAAAGAATTGAGTATAAGGTAACAGGATAAAAAGGATTTAAATTCAAGGATTTTAATAGAGGATCATAAAAGGAATATAATGTATTGAGAAAGGTTAAGGGAACCTAAGTAATAAGATCCCGGGTATGATCCCTCAAACGATAAACGAAAACGAAAGTTAAACGAACCGTATAACATATCAGCGATCATTAGCCAAATAATTAAAAGCTAATCAAAGAGATTAGTGGGGATGATGTCATCAAACCAATAAGAAGAGGACAAAGGAAGGAGGGTGACATCACATGGTGACATAAGCATGACCAAGTAAAGTGTGTTGTTGGTTGAATTAGAACCACACAAAAGTTACCATGGTAAAAAGGTAAGAAAACAAAACAAATCAAAAAAACAACCAACCAAGCCAAAACATTTCATTTTCACCAAAAACACAAAACTATCTCACCATTCTTCATCAAGCTCTAGGCTTTTTCTTCTTTTCCAAAGAAAGAAAAATCAAAATCCTAGTTCCAAGCTTTGTTAAATTGCAAGGTAATTATCTAAGACTCCTTATGCATAGTTATGGATATCCTATAAGTTTGAGCTCCTAAATCATTCACAATCTCTTCCTAAAAATCATGGAAGAAGATGGTGAATAGTGTTTTTCAAGAACTAAAATTTTTGTTCTTGAAGTTTTGTTTAGATTAAGCTTGGGTAAGGACTTTAAGGGTGATTCCAAGCTAGTTACTTGATTCTCCACTCTCCAAGGAAGGTATAACCCCTCCAAACCCTAACTTTATTTGAGTAATTAGGTTTAGTTTTGTTGTTATAATTCATGAGAGGCGTGCTTGTTGTGAATGTAAAGATTAGTTGGTTTTGTGAAGTTTTTGGAGTGGTAGTTCTTGGATTGTTGATTAATGAACTTAAGTGTAGTTTAAAGTCATGTTTAAGAATAGTATAAATTGTTAATGTTGAGTTGTTGGGGCTGTTATGATGAAGTATGGATGGAGTTTTGATTGGGTTGTGATTGTGGGTTGATTGTGAGGTGATTTGGAATGGTTTAAAATTTGGGTAATCGCGTAAACATAGCAGTCGTAATGTCCGATTTACTTTAGGCTGTTTTTGTTCTTAACATTAGGACCCGTGAACTCACTGCTAGTTTTTGACCATTGCCATGATTAGATAGTTCATGTTACGAGCTTCGTTTTGATATGTAGCTCGTTTGATTTCGATGTACGGTTTAGGAGAAACGGCCGTTTTAAGTAACGACGTTTCGCGAACGAATCATTACCCCTCGCCTTACTTTGAAACATAGGTTAAAGACCTAAAAGGAATAATTGGAGTATGAAACATTGATGTAAAGTGTGTTAGGCAGTTGTTAAGACACTCGCGAAAGAATCGCCTTAAAACTCGTAATGGTTAATTTATTAAAAATGGTGGAGCCGAGGGTACTCGAACGACTTAAGAGAATCAGTAAGCGCAAAGCGAGCGTTAGAGTCTAAATTGGTTAAAGTATAGATTTATAAGTGACTTTGGTTTAATCCCAACTTATATGTTGTTTATAGGTTACCAGACTCGTCCCAAGCCATTTATAACCCCCAGTCGCTCAGACAAGTTTTCTACCCGTTATACTGTTGTTGTGATGTATACATATGTATATGCATTATCTTGTGATAGATGCATGATGGTTAAATTAGCAAATTCTTGCGATATATTGTAGCATGTGATATGGTATATATGCATGCCTGTTTCGTAATCTTGATACATATATCTGTTGATTCAGTTGATAATACCTATGCTAGAGATAAGCGGTATTTGCGTATACCCTTAGTATAGGGGACCCAAAGGTAAATATTTTCCTAAAAACCGGGAGTCGATGTTCCCAAATATATATATATAGTTTTTAAAACTATGAATCAAATAAGGTTTATTCGATAACTTTATTTTAATAATGAATATTATTTTAAATATTCATTAAAGGGCTTATGACCCCGTTTATTTTATTATTGAATATTATTTTGAAATTCATTCGAGGACTTATGACTCCGATTATTTACTAATTATTATTCTTTATTTTATTAAGGAATAATTTGTCGATGATCAAACCCACTTTTGATTATTCAATAAAGATAGTACTTTCGTATAAGTATATCTTTGGTTATTTAATATTCATTACAAGTATAAGTTTTAAAACTTCTACTTCAATTATTTTTATAAAGATTATTCTTTATGGGAATATTATTTAAATAATAATATTCAGATATTTTCTAATATATTGGGACTGATTTATTTTATTAAATCAGCATTACTCCAAACATTCTTAAAAATGTTTTGCGAGTCTTCAAAATAATTTTAAACGTTAGAGCGGATCCCAAAACTCATTTTATATATTTAAGATCTTCCTTTCAAAGGGGATTTAAATATTCGCTCAAAACCTGAGGGATCCGGCTCTGTGGTGTGTTTTATATTCGCAACAAGGTTGCTGTCTTGATAAAAGAGTTTTTGATTACTTACCCAATACTCGGGAAGTAAAATTCTTGAAACAAGTTAATCCATTAACAGGCATCGCCTGGGAAATATCGGTGAGTTTTCCTTTCCAACTAGATACGACTTCTTGGTGGAGCCGTATCAACAAGTTTCTACTTGGGGAAAGTGGGGACGAGCTTTACGTTTCAGAGTCATGAATTTCATCTTAACTAGGAGTGGCGTAGGTGGTCGAGTGGCGCCAGCCCAGCCTAATTATATTGGCCCAAATGGCCTGGAAGTTCCGCTAAGACGGTCCATTCCTTAGGAGTCCAGTTTTCGGTTGACAAGTAAATCCGACAGGTTCTTCTCTACATGTAGAAAATGGTGGGGTTGTACTACTGCGACTGATCATTGTAAGTGGTCTTCCTGGCGCGACAAACTCCCGTAATGAGTTCATCATCCAGTTGGATAATTCTGTAACACTACCCGTAGCATTTCAATCAAAAGGCTACGAATGGGTGGTTGCCGAAGCATTGACAGGGTCAAACAGTTATAATGGTGTTCCCATTGAATGAAGTATCTCGTAACTTCATTCCTTTTAAAAATATTTCAAAGATTGAATCTATTCAAGTTTTAACTTGTGGTCTCATCTATGGGATGACCTTTTGAAACTTATTATACTTTGAACAGTAGCAGTTCAAGTAGATTTCTAAAAATGATATAAGTATAGCGAAGTAATTGGTATATTCATCTTCCTTTAAGCTTATATCCAGTAAGTAATTACCTTACACTTGATAAAGGATTCTAGTAATTTATCCATTTAGATACTTGCATTATTGTTTACACTATATATTATCTTGCGAGCTGTAATGCTCACTCTTGCTTCATTTCTTCATCACACAACAACAGTTAGGAAAGATGGCCAGACTCAAGCAGACCCAGCGCAAGCGCGTGGGAAGCGTCCCGCGTCTTCCCGTTGATGTTGTAGCTGCTATAGCTGCAGAGGTAGATCTATTGGTAGATCAGGCATTCTACTTTTGGGAACCAAATATTGTATAATTATAACTTGTGGCAGATAATGGCAATTAACTATAAATTTATCAAGTAATCATTTTGGGTTGTAATAACTTTTAAATTGTGGATTCAAAGACTTGTACTTATTTCAATTTCATCTCTGAGACTATAACGGGTTGTGGTGTGTGTTAGTGTGGGGTCACATCATGAGGTTATTTATTATTAATTAAGTGAAGTGATATTGTGGAAAGAAAGACCGTGACGACCCGGATCCCTGATCCCGGATCTAGGGGTGTCACAGAATTGGTATCAGAGCCAAGCTTTATAAACCTCAGAGATGATGCGACGATGTAATAATAAACTCACAAAGATAATAAGAACTCTGGCCAAGTTTATGGTCGGACTACTTAAAGTAGCGCTGACAGTTAAAACCCTTACGGGAACCCTTATAAGTATCATGATAGCAACTTAACTCATTTAATGTGTAGGCACATGAGATAGAGGACCCTGAGATGTTCGAGCGTGAGCATGATGAGGCACTGCTAGATGCCGAGGATCAGGAGGAGCCTGAGATGGAGGAGGATGAGGAGGACCCCTCAGAGGAGTCAGAGACAGAGGTTGTTGCTATTTCAGATGAGGAGGACCCGGATGAGGTCCCAGTGGCTGAGGAGCGTGTCGGAGCTATGGTAGTGTACACTGGTACCCCTTTACCCACACTCCCGGTGGTCAGAGCTCCTACCCCTCCACCACTATCTTGGATCCCCTATGATGACAGCTCAGAGACCCATACTTCCGAGCCTAGGCAGACCGAGGAGGCACCCCCAGCGGCTCCGGATTCACCACCTCTCGACCCTGCCCATAGGCAGTCTTTGTTAGCCCACGGCTATGTTCAGGATGTACTGAGGACCCGAGTGGCTGTTGCTGAGGCCCGGCTGGATGAGGCCAGGAGGGAGTTGGATGCGGAGAGGGCGGGTAGGCATACCCGAACTTATGAGACTAGGGCTGCTATACCCCGATCCTTGAGGAGGGAGCTGACGGGGATAGAGCTCACGTCCCGAGCGAGACTCAGATCGCTCCAAGGGGACAGGCATGGTAGGATCTCCAGGCGGTAGGCTGACTATATCTTCCGTCATGCGATGGAAAGGGTATGGGAGCTGACCCGCTCCGGTATGTGATTCAGGACTGACGATGGGATGGTCTAGTTGTCTAGTTAGTCGAGGCCTTAGTAAGAGCCAATTTTCCGGGATAGTTGACTTGTATATAGCATCCCTTTTTCTGACTAGACAGATAGACTATTGTGTATCACTTTTGGGACAGATGGTTGTAGCACTGTTGTACTTTTGACCAGATCAAACTATGTATTTCTCGCATTATGTATATATTTGTTTCCTTTCAGTTCAGTTCCTTAGTGACGAGATCACTGTTTTTATCATTAGTATTACTGCACTTCTTATTAGAATTGTCATAAATTAATAGAACTGCGACATACATTATCCCTATTATAGAGCTGTGCAAGGCACAATGTTGTGTATGATTGTGACCTAACGTTGAATTTCCCAATAAATTTTTTTTATTATCAGTATCATGCCGCCAAGAAAGATTGGAACTAGGGCGAACCCTGGATCTGAGGACCAGGGAAGCCATAACCAGGACGATAGGAACCAGGAACACAGTGAAGAGGAAGACGAGGATTATGTTGAACAGGATGACTCCCTGTATGAAGAGGAGGAGGAAACATATGATGTTGAGGGATTTGAGATAGAGGCTGAAGAAGGAGAAACAGAGGTTGAGCAACCAGTACCAAACCCAGGCATGGATCCCATGGGCCATTTCATGCAACTACTAAGGCAGAACTTGGAACGTCAACCCAACCCACCCCCGCAAGGAAATAACAATGATGTGGCAAACTCTTTCAGGGCTTTTAAGTCCCTTAAGCCCCCTGAGTTCCACGGATCAGCCGACCCAGTTGAGGCAAGGGCATGGTTAAAGGAAACGGAGAAATCTTTTGAGATTCTGAGTATCGATGAGGCACAGAAGACTGTATTTATTACCTACCTTCTGAAAGGAGAGGCTAACTACTGGTGGGAGACCAAGAAAAACATGGACACAAATGCTATTATAACCTGGGAGAGATTCAGTCAGTTGTTTCTGGGAAAATATTTCCCGAGGTTCATGGAAAACCAGATGGAGCTCAAGTTCTTGGAGCTAAAGCAGAATAACTTGTCTGTAGCAGAGTACGAAGTGAAATTTATTGAGTTATCAAGGTTTGTGCCGGAATTTGTGAGCACCGAGGAAAAGAAAGATAGGAGGTTTCAGCAGGGACTGAAACCGTGGATCCAGAATAGGGTGGCAATCCTTGAGCTTACTGATTATGCCACTCTGGTGCAAAAAGCAACAATTGTAGAAGCCGGAAGTGAACAGATGCAGAAGGAAAGAGAGAAGAAGGGAATAAAGAGGAAAAGCATGAGCATGGGTGGAGGTTCCGCAGGAAGGAGCTTCCCAACTAGATTTAATCGAGGAGTAGTGTCCCTATCGGGAAAGAACACTGGGTTTAAGCGGCCAATGAGTGTGAATGTGAGCCAGAGCGGCCAGAAGTCAAGAATGTCCTATTCCAACCAGTCTCGACCCCCATTGCCAGCCTGTAACACTTGTGGAAGAATGCATTCTGGGGAATGTAAGGGAAAGCCAGTAACCTGCTTTAAGTGTGGGCAAGTGGGCCACTATTCCCACAAATGCCCTTCGTTAGCCCCTACCGTCATTCCAACCACCACTTGTCATCAGTGTGGACGCCCGGGTCATTGGAAGAAGGAATGCCCAATGAACAAACCAGCAGCTTCAGGAGCCAGCAGGGTTGCCTCCAATAAGCCACCTACTGCGAGGACTTTCAACATGACAGTCCAGGATGCTATGAAAGACTCAGATGTGATAGCAGGTACCCTTTCTCTAAATTCAGTCAGTGCAAATGTTTTATTTGATTCGGGAGCAACTAAATCTTTTATATCAAAGGACCTTGCGCGTAAATTAAGACTTAAGGCTGAACCCTTGATAGAACACTTACAAGTAGAAATAGCCAATCATGAAATTATTCCTGTTAACCAGATTCACCCCGCCTGTGAGTTAGGCATAGGGGAGCAATCTTTTAGTGTTGATCTGATTCCTTTTAAATTAGGGGAGTTTGATGTAATTTTGGGAATGGACTGGCTATATAGCAATGATGCTCAGATAGACTGTAAGGGGAAGAAAGTTAAGTTAAATATCCCGGGAAAGAAAGAAGTCATATTTAGAGGAAAAAGGCAGACACAAAAATTTTTAACTATGGCCCAGGCCAGAAGGATGCTACGAAAAGGAAATGAGGCTTACCTAGCCTATGTGGTGGACACGCAGAAGGAGGTGCCCAACTTACAAGATATTTCGGTAGTCAACAAATTTGAAGACGTATTCCCACAAGACCTTCCGGGAATACCACCCGATAGAGTGATTGAATTTGCTATTGAGTTGGCCCCGGGACGGCGCCAGTTTCAAAAGCACCTTACCGGTTAGCCCCATTAGAAATGAAGGAATTAGCTACCCAATTACAGGAACTTTTGGATAAGGGTATGATAAGACCCAGTATGTCTCCGTGGGGAGCACCAGTGTTATTTGTTAAGAAGAAGGATGGGAGCATGAGGCTGTGCATCGACTATCGAGAGTTGAACAAGCTAACCATAAAGAACAGGTACCCGTTACCTAGAATAGACGATCTGTTTGACCAGCTAAAGGATGCTGTTTATTTTTCCAAGATTGACCTGAGAACTGGATATCACCAACTAAAGATTAAACCCGAAGATATTCCTAAGACAGCATTCCGTACCAGGTATGGGCACTATGAGTTCTTAGTAATGTCCTTTGGATTAACCAATGCCCCAGCGGCTTTCATGGACTTAATGAACAGAGTATTCAAGAAGTACTTGGACAAATGTGTGATAGTTTTTATCGATGATATTTTAATCTACTCAAGGACTGAGGCAGAGCATGCAGAGCATTTGAGGATAGCTCTAGGAATACTCAGAGAGGAATAGTTATATGCCAAATTCTCGAAGTGTGAATTCTGGCGGAATGAAGTACAATTTTTAGGACATGTGATCCATAAAGAAGGAGTATTGGTCAACCCCTCCAAGATAGAGGCGGTCTCAAATTGGGAAAGGCCAACCACACCCACAGAGGTAAGGAGTTTCATAGGATTGGCCGGCTACTATCGTAGATTTGTACAGGACTTTACGAAGATCGCAGCCCCTTTGACATGACTTACTCCTAAGACAGAGAAGTTTGAGTGGACGGATATAGTTTTTAAAACTATGAATCAAATAAGGTTTATTCGATAACTTTATTTTAATAATGAATATTATTTTAAATATTCATTCAAGGGCTTATGATCCCGGTTATTTTATTATTGAATATTATTTTGAAATTCATTCGAGGACTTATGACTCCGATTATTTACTAATTATTATTCTTTATTTTATTAAGGAATAATGTGTTGATGATCAAACCCACTTTTGATTATTCAATAAAGATAGTACTTTCGTATAAGTATATCTTTGGTTATTTAATATTCATTACAAGTATAAGTTTTAAAACTTCTACTTCAATTATTTTTATAAAGGTTATTCTTTATGGAAATATTATTTAAATAATAATATTCAGATATTTTCTAATATATTGGGACTGATTTATTTTATTAAATCAGCATTACTCCAAACATTCTTAAAAATGTTTTGCGAGTCTTCAAAATGATTTTAAAAGTTAGAGCGGATCCCAAAACTCATTTTATATATTTAAGATCTTCCTTTCAAAGGGGATTTAAATATTCGCTCAAAACCTGAGGGATCCGGCTCTGTTGTTTGTTTTATATTCGCTACAAGGTTGCTGTCTTGATAAAAGAGTTTTTGATTACTTACCCAATACTCGGGAAGTAAAATTCTTGGAACAAGTTAATCCATTAACAGGCATCGCCTGGGAAATATCGGTAAGTTTTCCTTTCCAACTAGATACGACTTCTTGGTGGAGCCGTATCAACAAGTTTCTACTTGGGGAAAGTGGGGACGAGCTTTACGTTTCAGAGTCATGGATTTTATCTGAACTAGGAGTGGCGTAAGTGGACGAGTGGCGCCGGCCCAGCCTAATTATATTGGCCCAAATGGCCTGGAAGTTCCGCTAAGACGGTCCATTCCTGAGGAGTCCAATGTTCGGTTGACAAGTAAATCCAACAGGTTCTCCTCTACATGTAGAAAATGGTGGGGTTGTACTACTGCGACTGATCATCGTAAATGGTCTTCCTGGCGCGATAAACTCCCGTAATGAGTTCATCATCCAGTTGGATAATTCTGCAACACTACCCGTAGCATTTTAATCGAAAGGCTACGAATGGGGTGTTGCCGAAGCATTGACAGGGTCAAATAGTTATAATGGTGTTCCCATTGAATGAAGTATCTCGTAACTTCATTCCCTTTAAAAATATTTCAAAGATTGAATCTATTCAAGTTTTAACTTGTGGTCTCATCTATGGGATGACCTTTTGAAACTTATTATACTTTGAACAGTAGCAGTTCAAGTAGATTTTTAAAAATGATATAAGTATAGCGAAGTAATTGGTATATTCATCTTCCTTTAAGCTTATATCCAGTAAGTAATTACCTTACACTTGATAAAGGATTCTAGTAATTTATCCATTTAGATACTTGCATTATTGTTTACACTATATATTATCTTGCGAGCTGTAATGCTCACTCTTGCTTCATTTCTTCATCACACAACAACAGTTAGGAAACATGGCCAGACTCAAGCAGACCCAGCGCAAGCGCGTGGGAAGCGTCTCGCGTCTTGATGTTGTAGCTGCTATAGCTGCAGAGGTAGATCTATTGGTAGATCAGGCATTCTACTTTTGGGAACCAAATATTGTATAATTATAACTTGTGGCAGATAATGGCAATTAACTGTAAATTTATCAAGTAATCATTTTGGGTTGTAATAACTTTTAAATTGTGGATTCAAAGACTTGTACTTATTTCAATTTCATCTCTGAGACTATAACGGGTTGTGGTGTGTGTTAGTGTGGGGTCACAGCATGAGGTTATTTATTATTAATTAAGTGAAGTGATATTGTGGTAAGAGAGACCGTGACGACCCGGATCCATGACCCCGGATCTGGGGGTGTCACAAAAATAGTTTGAAATCTCGAACGATAAGGTTGAGAGACTTGCCTCTCCTAACGATCATAGTTAACACAAAAGTAATCCTGAGCTCCCCTTGTAATATCCGGGATATATCGTGTAATTATGTTGTTAATAAATGATTAATATATGTGTCCAGCATCCATTATGTGAATTAATTATTAAGTGTTATCTGTGTTTGGATATTCAAAAATAATATTAATTGAGTATTTTAATTTTTATATGTCTAAAATAAAATATAGATAATTGTCATATCTTCCTAATTATTTTTATGTTGATTTATGGATTTATAAGGATCATATGAAATTTATAAAATCTTTTTCCGAGTATTTAAAATCTATTTTATAAAAAAAAACGGGAACCAACCGACGTCATCCGTTGTTACGTTTTTGGAACCCGAAACTCTTCCGAGAACTCCTTCCTAACCTAATTGTAATATTCCGAGCATATTCCATGTTTCGACTTTTTCGATCCGGCGTACGGTTTGTTCTGCGCGGGTCTCGGCGCAATATTTGCGATACAATATTCGTTTCGGTAAATCAATAAAACCCGTATTTTCGATAAACGGGAGCTTTTTATTAAACTATCCCAATTATCACCTCGTAGAACGTGTAACCAGGCGCTGATACCAAGACCGCAGTACAAATTGTACTGGTTTGGATAATTATCCCGAAAACCGATACTGTTTGGATCAGTTTTTATAAATAAACGTACCGTTTTATATCCGGAATGATCCAACGGGATACTAATTTTCTGTAATTATAAATAGCCTTTTCCCGTATTTTATTTCGTAGCAAAATCATTTGCAGATAGTTAATTTTATAATTTTCAGAGAAAAACCCTAATTTCATAAACTGTTCTAAGAATCAAACAGCAAAACGAAGGCGTTACCGATCTCTGTTTTCAAAGCTCGAGTACTCAATCCAAAGGATTTGAAGTGTTCTATCAGATTCTGAGCTTCGTTTTACTGCAGAAATCAAGGTTTATTTTCTATATTTTTATTTATTTTCGGATTAATTTTATTAAAAATATAAATTTTTGTTCGGATGATTGTTTGTATGATTTGATGATTGCATGTTATAGAGCTTGTTTTCCTGATGATTTTGATATATTATACGTCTGATTTGGAGTTCAATAACATGTTCAAATTTGAGTTTGATTTTCGAATTTGAAAATTAGGGTTTATAACCCGTATGAATGTTCTTAATTGAAATTTGGGGGTTTCTTATTCTGGAATAGATAGATGTTGTGGTATATTGGATTGTGTTCTCTGTGAAATTTGCAATCCAGTCGTATAAGTTTCATGAATCAACGAGGTCTGTAGAGAAGGGAGTTGTGTTTTGAATATTTTCGAAGTTCGCCGGAAACTGGCAAACTTCACGGCCAAATTCCGGCCAACTCAGGGATTGTTAGGTTGTTTTGATTGCATGATTGTGTTCCTGGTAGTTTGTAGATGTGATCTGGAGCTCGTGGTAAGGTGAGGAGGCCGGAATCGTGTTCTCCGGCAACCCCTGCATTTTCCGGCGACGGGGGTGTAAAATTACAGTTTGATACCTGAACTTTTGGGGACGATGCAGTTTGGTCCCTGAAGTTTCCAGACTTTGCAAATTTAGGATTCCTGTTTTAAAAATGTTTAAAAATCATATTTCCTATTTATTTTTATTATAAAAAATTGTTTTTAATTTCTGAAAATTCTAAAAATTATTATTTTAATTCCTAAAATTATTTTTAACTCAAAATTAAATCTGAATTAATTAGTTAATTAATTTCAATTAATTTTTAATTGATTAATTGGTCAATTAATTCAAAAATTAATTGATTAATTGATTTAATTAATTATTAATTGATTTTAATTAATTATTTAATTAGATTTAAATATTTAAAAATGATTTAAATATTCCGAAAAAAGTTTCGAGCTTTAAAATATTATTCTAAATTATTTCCAAGGCTCGATAATTATTATAAAATTGTTTCGGAGCCAGAATTGGCCAACCGAACCCTATTTGTTACCCTGAAATTGATCCAACGGCCCATTTTAATTCCGAAAAATGTTTTAAAAATCATTTTAAATACCAGAAAGCCTATTTATGACCCGAAATGTCTTTATAAATGATATGTCATTGATTATGTGACGTGTTATGTGTTATATGTGACATATTGGTTGACTGTCGGTCTATATATATTCGATGTTTACTGTTTCTGGCGTAACTTTCAGTCCGTTAATCGGATTTGGGTGAAACGAAGGGTAGATAGGTGTATGTGTTGAATTGAATCCTATGAGTTGAATATTGATAGATGCATATGATATGTGAGCAGAAGAGGCAAGGCGTAGGAAAGGGAAACAGGTAGTTGAGGAGTAAGACGGTTGAGACTGAAAGCGAGTGTAGTGTAATAAGCTAATACTAGGCAAGTGTTCTGAACTTTCTCGAGATATTGTCGTGATTGATATTCCTGTTTTATATTGCAAGTGCTTTGAAGCACTGAACCCTAAACCTTGATTCCAGTTATTGATCTTGAGCCGTAACCTGATTCTTTCTAGACCATTGATTGTTGTATACCCAAACACGAACCTCAAGTATACGATACTACTCTACAAATACATACAAACTAAATATTAAACACTGAACCAGATTGCTTACACATTCAAATCTTTATATTTTACGCTTTGAAAGACCAAATCCTTGAACCCTGAAACATTGATTCATTGTTAGCCAATTCTTTCATTACCTAGCATCCAAACTTTGAAAATACTCTTTTGATCCTTATGCAGATTAAAACCATTTCATTATGGAACATTAAATATTGTTAATGATTCTGGTTATTGTTTATTATTGTTTATTCTGTTATTATGTTAGAATTGGATTGTTTTTATAAAATTGTGGACCAGATTCATGGTCAGACCATATAATGGTCAAGTTAGGCCAATGTGTGCCTTGGATCCAGTAGTTAGAGCAGTGCTATGTGCTTTGCTCGGGGTTAGTGTGTGACTGATCAGCAGCCTAACCTTGGTTTTTAATATGAAAATATAATATCCAATTCTAAATCATAATCCATTTTTCACTTGATATCATAACCATGTTCACCTGATGATCATTATTCTCAGTTTTGTCATTGTGACTTGCTGAGCTAGTTAGCTCATTTGTGCGATATTATTTCTGTTCTTTTCCAGTTAAAAAGGAACCGGTTGGTACAGAGGATCCCCAGTCCAGCGCGAGATCTAGGGGTTCAGGTTGATTGAGCTGAGCTTGTAGACTTCTTTTGGAATAATTAAGTCTGTAAAAGTTGTAATAATGTTTAATACTCAGTTTTGAGTTTGGAATAGTTGGGATTTAAATGTTTGTAATATAATAGTGTGTTTGGCTTGTGTGCATACTTTAACCTGTTGCGGTCCGTGGTGGTTGGTAAGTAGGATCACTGCATATTATCATTATCTTTATTATTTTTATTAGCAGGTTATAAATAAGGTGTGTGGACCCCAAACTTCTGACCCGAGTTTGGAGGGCGCCACACCCCTACTCGACTTTGATGGCAAGAGTCTTTCCTCTATCTTCTCTTAAACCTACACATATAATATAACCTCATTACTAAAGGTTCCATATATAACTCGAAGGACTCTTATACAATACTCGACTCTAATGCAACACATAAGTGTTACTTATACGAGTTCACTTATTATCATGCATTTCTATCACACATTAACTTAGTACACATAGTCATATATAATTACAAGTAGTCACATAGTTGTTAGTGTTTGTGCCCTAGAGGCAACACTATGATGTTTATTTTAAGACATTAGGATTATTAATGTTTATGTTCTATCGATTATTCCCTTTATAATTTATTAATTCATAATTTACTGCGATATAAATATTAGATTAATAAATGTCCTTAAAATATGATATTCAATTATATATCTCTAAATACGTGACTTAGAAATGAGATTATGGGAATAGTATCAATATTCCTAAAGGTCCCTAGTCGAGTATTATTATTAA
This sequence comes from Apium graveolens, assembly GCF_009905375.1. Classification (NCBI taxonomy): domain Eukaryota; kingdom Viridiplantae; phylum Streptophyta; class Magnoliopsida; order Apiales; family Apiaceae; genus Apium; species Apium graveolens. The sequence continues at coordinate 86,286,597 of NC_133656.1, forward strand.
GGGACAATAATAATGCATTAAGACTGGTGTGTTTATTGATTGATGATCACATCTCATTGATCATAGGTATGATGATACTAAAGTCAAAAACACAGGCAGATATATATGTACATGGTGCTGGACAAACCCGATGTGAGATTCTACATATTCGTTGTGTCATAAGTAATTCTCACAGTGATAATGATGTAATGGTCCTTAGACCTGAAGTCAATATATTTATATTCGAGAATTAATATACATTGATTCCATTAAAAATTATCCTTGACCGGGTAATGATAAAAGTGGAAATTGGGTATATTATGAATCGTATGAGAAATATGAATGATCTAGATGAGATTTAACCCTCTATTTTAGGAGTGATATTATTGGCCTCTTGTGTGAGCTAGACTATGAAATGCGTGGTCACGCTCAAATATTGATTTGATATGATAGTCTACTCATTAATCAAGGAAACTTGGATTAAACTATGATGAGGATGACACATTACATGCCTCTAGTTTAATCTATAATATTTGGTTAAAGGAATTATATTACATTATACATTATTCACGAAAGGTTAAATCGGTCACTAATTGAATTATTATTACTTGGGTAGCAATTATGTATTACTAGATGCCGCTCATTGTTTATGATTTTAAATTAGATTTAAAATTCGTTGCCAACATAATAATAACCTATTGGGTCACACACAAAGAATGCTTGAAGGATTATTTAATTTAAATTGGATTTAAATTATATTAAAGTAATTCGAATTATTTATAATATTAATTAAGTATGACTTAATTAATTAGATAAATATTGATATTCGAATTTACTAATATTAATTATGAAAATCATTTGTTAAATAATTCAGTGTGACTTAATTATTATACAAATATGAACTTCAAATTAATAATAACTCCTAATTAGTTAAGAGTTATAATTCTTTTTCTACTCTATATAATATCTCTTGTGTGGTTGATTTTGTGAGCAAGACTTTTATGAAAAACCCTAGCCACCAAGAGAGAAGATGGAGAGAGAGCAAGAAGAAATGAGTTTGTGCTAGTACACATTCAATCCTTGCGTTCAAGCATTCGTGTGGATACCGATAGAGCGTAGATCGTGAGAGCGGGATGCGTGGTGATTGAACAAGATTTGGATCTCCATTAGTCAACCAATTTTTAAAGCTTCTTAAGGTAAACAATCTGATCTACGAATTAAATATCTATTTTTTGCATGGATCCTGCGGTGGGTTTCGAAAATTCTGATTTTTCACATTTTTAATTATTGTTTTCGTTGCGTTTATGTGCTCGAAACCCTTCAATAGTACCATGGCATATAGTTCACATAATTAGACGAGTATCGAATGATCTCGAGACACTCTACCCTTGATCACTCGATCCTTCCTATTTCTTATTCTTAATCACCAAACTCTGAAATTCCCAAGTACTATAAATCTAATTCTCTTAATTATTCTTAGCACTTTCTCTTCTACTGACCTTTTCCTATCTTATAAAATTCAAGTCACGCCTAGGCCTCACCTAATTGAACTCACAAACACTTTACACAAACCCAACCTTCCCGAGTGCACCATTCGGCACCACCTTGCGTGCCTTGGAAAAAACGAACCTTTCTACTTAGTGCATTCACTCAATTCTGACTTTTACCAACTCCTAACTCTTAAAAACAACTCCCAAACTTGGTTTGACATTAAGGCCTCACTTGGGCTTACCTATGGCTTCCAATGAAGTTAATACAATTATGCAGTTGCAACTTTGCAAACTGCCCTGTTTTACCCAACTTAAAACCTCCTTAATTTAACTCTAAGATCGATTCTAATGGCTTACTATCCTTCCCTAGACTCCATTACATCTTTATCAATCAAGGCCCGTGGTTTAATTACCCAAAACCAACCTAAATTGGACCCTAAACACACTAACTCCAAAATTGTCCCTGTTTTGGGTTGCTCTCGATTTTACACCAATGCACCCATCAAAACCAAAGTATTTACTCAACCTATGACTACTAGAATCAAGTTTATACTAAGTCCCAACATTCCGGTCCTTGGGCCTCCTAGGGACTCACTAGTGCTCACTCAAAATACTCCAAACTTTAGACGAATTCTCAACTCAACACTCGAACTACACTACCCTTTTTCTCCTTAAACTCCATTCGACTTAATCCCACTTCACAACAAGGACCACCAAAACTAAATCACAATCCCTATTGTTAATCCTATTATCTATTGATGAGATCATTTCCTACTCTAAAAATCATAATAGTCAATTGGTATATAAACACCTACTCTAAAAATCATAATAGTCAATTGGTATATAAACAAAATTAAGCATGCATGACACTTAACCACACTTTCGAATATACATACATATATTCGAATATTAACCTTAAGTAAAATCATGATACCCACGAATTAAGCTCACTTAACAACTTAACATACTTTAATCTAGCAAAACAAATCATTGTCTATAGGATGCAAAGCAATTCCAAGATTACACGTCACAAACTTGAACATATAGTCATGAAATCCTTTATACTCGAAAGTGCTCTACTAACACCTTTAGTTCACCTTCTAAAACTAACATGAAAGCATTTATATTATCATATATTAAGAAAAACATGGCATGCAAGAGTTTATGCTAACATGCAAGACTTAAAACTATAGAGATCATTAACATGAAAAAGCTTAAATCAAGATATATGCTTTGAAAACATGATTTCTACATTAAAACTTTTGAATGTAAACAAGGAAACTAAAATTGGTTCCATTCGGCTCCTTCAAAAGCCATTGCTGAATGGTGAGGTGGGAAATGGTAGGATTATGATCACTTCACCAACCATAACCTTCTCAAAAATAATGTGTCTCATGGTTTGGACCTTAAATTCATAAGAACTAAGGCCTTTCACTTGAGTTTTGGAATCATCTCTAACATACAACACTTAAACAATCAAAATTTCATGTCAACCATATATGAATGGGTTGGACAAGGATTAGAGAGTTGGATTACATAAGAATCTTGAGGAATTGAATGAAAAATGGAGGGGATGGTGTGAGTGTGTGTGTGTGTGTGTGTGTGTTCGGCCGAGAGGGATAGAAGAGAGGGGAGGGAGAGAAAAGAGAGTGAGTTGATTGAGTGGTTTGATCACAAATGATTTCTTTTGACAACTTGGAGAGTCTTTATATGTTAGTTTAGGTAGTGGGGTTGGATATTACTTGGTTACCCTTCCACTATACTAACCAAACTATGCATGCAAGGTTAGTCTAGTAATTTGGCTAGTGGAAAATGTGTTAGTGGGATTGGAAATGACATTAGTGTCCCTCTCTCCTTTTAGATGATCAAATGCATGCAAGGGCAATTTAGTAATAAACAAATTTTTATTCACATTTTTAAATATCATTTAAACGAATGACTTTTATAAATAAAAATATAATTCCATAAATTATAAAAATTATACCATAAAATAGCGTGGAATTTTAGAAATTTTATGATATCACTTTTATAATTTTGAAGAAAATATATTTTTGAAAAGTAATTCTCATCAACTAATAATATTTTGAAAATCACACATAAAAATTCCAGATAAAACACTTCGCTTATCGATCTATAATATTTTGCTACACTTGGTCACATAAACACCTAATTGACACATATTCATGCAAGTCTTATCACTTTACATCCAAATATTTAAATACAGCTCAACTATGAGTAATCACATACCGGTCGTAACATATACCTAATGATTATTTAAACTTTTTTAGTGATGAAAAATTTTGTAGTGTTTCAGTTTATTTCTTTTCAGTCTTTGATGATACTGTTTATACTAGATATTTTGGGTAGATGTAATCTTTGAGTTAAAAGTTTGTCAATACTAATTGTAGTTTGTGTAACTCCAATATTTATGGCGATGACATAAAGTTAACAATATATATAAATATTTATATATATATATATGTCACAAGATATGTATTTGGGAATATGTTATAGTGATGACCGTGTTGATAAAGGTCATGCATGGATTTTTTTTATAGTTTAGTAAATAATATATCGTTATTTTAGTCATTGAAGACTTTAATTTGTAAATGATTCCAACCTTTCTCCATATACTAATTCAATAATATTATTAATTTATTTTAATAAATTCGACTCAGTTGTCATGATTATTTATTTAAATTTTTAAATCCTTTTAGAATTTTATGAAGTAATATTATGACATTTGTCGTGATTAATATGATTATATTTCTATAAATATTATAGATTGGATCCAATCAAATAATATAATTTAGTGTATTTATATACATTAATTAATTTAAATTAAATATATGTTGTTAGTAATAAATTGGGATAAAATATATCAATTGAACTATTGTATATATTCCATCGTAAATGTATAATACTTTATTTCAATATGATTAAACATGCTTCATATCATGTGTATTTAACAAAATATTACATATATGTTAATTAAAATAATATTATATACAAAATATGATACAAAATAGCAAATGTAAAAGAAAAATATGATTATAAGTTATTAGTAAGTCTCAATAATTTAAATACCAAATATTTCGTTTAAAGATACACAAGTATACCTAAAATGTATATGATTAATAAACAGATATGATTTAAGTAAGACATTAGTTAGAGCTCTTGTATAGCAATTGTAAGACCTAAGTTCGATTCCCTAGAAAAAAAATTCAATAAATAATTTTTTCCAATAAGTAACACATACAGGGGTAAAATAATCATTTCAATGAGAATAAAAAATCTCATTAATCTTATCACCATGTTCTCCTATTATATATATAAAAGAGATTTGTGATGCATTCAATTAATTTTTTGGGGTGGGAAAAGGCATTCGAACAAGAGAAAGAATGTGATGATGATCGTTTATTCGTGATGGACTGAAAGCTAAGAAGTTGGACTTGAAAATTAAGGAAAAGAATCTGATCTTGGAGGTGGTGCGTAGAGAATACAAGCCTTATTTTCATTACCTGCCTAGTATTTAGTAATTTATGTTTTTATTAAAAAATAAATTCAAGTAGATATCGGTTAATTTAATTGGTAATCTTCTATTTCTTTATTCTTGGATTTATAGTTTATAGCAACTTGCTTTCAATAAAAGTTAAACTTTAAAGTCTGTATGTTGTAATATATTATTATTGATGCTTTGGTGTTAACGTATAACTGATTATTTTTATACTTGAATTCATCCCTTTCTCCATAATATAAAATCTATTTTTGTCTTTAACTCGTCTGATGAAATCAATTAAAATTTTAAAAAATTCTATTTGCAGTCAAAACTGAAATCACTACAAAAATACATGTTACATTTCTTTTTCGCGAACATCTATAGAATACGATAATTTTTTTCTATATGGTTATTTTAATACTGCTAAATGTGTGAACGTCCGCCAACAAAAAAATAAACCATTCTATTTTTGTATTTTTTTCTAGATTAACCAACACACCTGTCAATTAATTTTATTTCCTTCAACACCAAATTTTTAATTATCTTCAAGAATAAATCTAATTTCGGCTAAGGTATTCATTTAATTCTAAGAGTTGCGGGTTAATTTGGAGTAATAAATCATCGGAAGATGGTTAGACAATTTGGCGTTACTACCCACAACTCGTGGATTTGATAGATGTATTGTTTAGTTTACCCTACATGTATTTTCCTGCATCCACTGATTCACCGAAAATTTAATGTTACATAATTTATGAAGAACTTTAAAGGGTGCTACATGTAATTATAGTGATAGTATCATGGGTGGGATATCAAATTTCATATTCCCTAAATTGTCTTAACGCGTACATGATTATCTTTCCACACTGTATAAGAACGCACCCTAATTCCTTATGCGAAGCGCCACTAAAAATCACAAAATCTCTTTTTCCATTCGGCAACGCCAATATAAGGTTCGTCACCAATCTTTTCTTCAGTTCTTGGAAATTGTTCTCGTATTTTTCTGTCCATTCGAACTTCTCAGTTTTACAAGTAAGCCGCGTTAAAGGGGTTGCTATCTTTGCAAACTTGAAAAAACCTATGGTAGTAACTGGCCAATCCTACCTCTGTTAGTCGCCCTAACTACGGACATCAATTTCTCAGCGGTCCTTTCTTCATTCTTGTCAGGATCCTCCACGGGATCCTCCTCAGCAACAATCCCTTCTAGGAGCCCGCTACCTTATACGATAACAGTCTATGTTACTATCATGATATTTATAAGGGTTCCTGTAAGGGTTTTAACTGTCAGTACTACGTTAGGTAATACGACTATGAACTTGGAAAGAGTTCTTATTATCTTAGTGAACTTATTATTTTAACGACACATCATCTCTGAGGTTTATAACGCTTGGCTCTGATACCATTTCTGTAACACCCCCAAATCCGGGGTCGGGTATCTGGGTTGTCACGAGTTCCATTTCCCTTAATAACACTCAATCTTAATAAACAATCAACTACTGCATACTGTGACCCCACAATATACACACACACCACAAGTTATAGTCTCAAAGATGAATACCAAATATAACACAAGTCATTTTATTCCACAATTATAAACCATTACACCTTGAAAGGGTTTCTGAATAAATTTACATTATCTTTTCCATTATTACAGTTCATAAATATACATAAGTCTGGTATATCAACAGTTGAAAACCTAGCCTATTGGTAGTTCATACCTCAGCTACAGCGGCATCAACGCCTACAGGAAACTGCGAAACAATTCCTATCTACTCACGAATTGGGAGCTTGGTCATGTTCATCTTGTCTAGCTGTTGTTGTGTGATGAAATAATGAAGCAAGGGTGAGCAAAAAGCCCACCGAAATAATATGTATAATAATTAACAATATATGAGCATCTTCATAGTACTCATGAAAGTATTGGTCAAGCAGAAATGAACCAAGTTTGATATCTTAACGCGACCAAGTCATAAAATATTCGGTATATGTAACGACCGGGAAATTTACGTTGTATTATATCATATTTATAATAAAATATGTGTATTAATATGTCAGTTATGTGTGATTATCTGTTAAACCCTAATTATTACATGCTACGTGTATTCTGTATCATTTCTGTATTTTTAAGGTATTTTTTAGATGTTTTATATCGTATTCAAAGGTTTCATTTGAAACGCTTTGCAACCCAAATAATGATTTTAAAGCCAGTATTTCAAATAAAATAATGGGCCTTATTTTTCATCAAACGGCTTTTACAATCGCAATATTCTGAACATCTAGATATTTTATAAATTTTCTCGTTTTACGAAAAATGACTTTTCCGGGCCCCATTGGGTGTTAAAAACCCCACAAAAATCACATTTTTATTTTTATAAAATTATAGGACTTTTATTTATACCATTTCTTTGTATTTTTGAATTATTCACAATTTTTGGGAATTTTTGGTATATATATTGTATATATAAAATATTTATAAATTAAATTTTAATACCCAAAAATTATAAAAATTAGGGCCAAATATTTTTATTAAATGTATAATTAGCCCTTAATTTTATTTAGGAGTATTATTTTTCATACTATAAATACCCTGATTATTATTAATTAATTCATAATTCTGCAAATTAATTCCCAAATTCAGAAATTAGGGTTCTTGAGTTCTTGATTTCAAGCAAAGATTTGACAGTGATTCTGATCTCCAAATCAAACATGTGAGTACTCAATCGAAAGCTCTTGATCCCTACATTCCAATTCTATCATCAATTTTGTGTTTTATTACGTTGATTTTCAATTCATATTTTTAGGGTTTATGTTTGATTTAGGCGTTTTTGATTCTGGGATTCTGGGTTGATTTTGATGCTTGGTATAGTTTCCTGTACTTATTTACAATTGATTTGTGCTATTTAATTGAGTGGAGTTATGTTCTAGATAGTAGTTCTTAGTTTCAAGTTTTTATCATTTTATTTTGATTCGTTTTTGAAGTTACATGATTCTGAGGTTATTTTGGTTATAGGGGTTTGATTGTGTATACTCTAAGCTTTATTTTAAGCTATAGATTGTAATTTTCTGTGTACGAACGAAGCAAAACGGAGTTTGGCCGGAAAAATTTCTTGGTTTGATCGGAAAATTGGTTCTAGTGATTATCAGGTTGTGTTGTTGGTTTGGTTGTGTTGCTGGTGAGATTCTAAGTGAAAATGGTGGTGTTTTGACCCCGACTGGAGTTCGCCGGACTTGGACATCGAGCTCGCCGGCGTTGTTACGTTTTTGGCCGGAGAAGGCGACTGAGGTGACGGAGCTGAAGGAGAATGGCAGGGTTGTGTTGCTGCAGCCACATGGAATTGAACGGAACAAAAATCTTGCAGAACCAATGACCTGTACGTTCGAATTGGGCTCGCCGGAAACAGCTCGCCGGCGCCGGTTTCTGGGCAGCACGGCGGCTGTTCTTCAGCGACCCGAAAACCCGGGTTCCAACCCGTTTTCCTGAGATTGTTGACCCGAGTTTGATCCTAGAATTCCCAACCTGACTTCCAGAATTCTGTTTCTGCAAATTTTATTAATTAATTATATTTTAGTATATTAAAATCAGTTTTTAATAATTATAAAAATCAAATAAAAATTAGATTTAAAAATTTAAAATAGTTTTGTAAATAATGTCTGAATTATTTTATTAATTTAGAAATTTGAATTTAATTATTTATTTAATTACTTAATTATTTATCTAATTATTTATTAGTTATCTAATTGATTAATAATTAGGTAATTAATTAATAATTAGGTAATTAATTAATAAATAAGGATTAAATAATATGATTAATAATTCGATAATTAGTGAATATTACATGTAACTCGTATCTATACGAGTAGTGATTCGATAATTAAAAAATTATTATTCGAGCGATAATTATTCGAAGAATACCGTAATAATTATTCGTATCGTATGATTAAATACCGATAATCGATTGAATCGTATAAATTGTAATAATAAATTGTGATTAATCCTAATAATTAGGGATTAATTATTTTAAATTATTAAATAATTATTTATTTGTTATGTATTTATTAAATATTTAAGAAGTGATTAATTATTTCGATAATTAATCACATAATTTTCAATAAATCATAACTTCTTCGTTTTAACTCCTAAAATTATAAAAAAATTATTTTTGACTTTGATTTTCTTAAATATTTATTTTAAAAAAATTATTTTAGGATTTAAAAGGTTATAATAATTATTTATATTGAATAATAAATTGAATTATAAGTGTTTAATTGATAATAATTCAACCGTTAACCCGATTCGAGTGAAACGAAAGCCATTTAACTCAGAAAAATGAATTCTTTTTATTAAAAATAATATGAAGACCTAATTTCTTCTCGAAATTAGTTGACTTTATTTATTGCTTGATAATCAGTCAAAATACGCGTCGAGACGAGTCCGAAAAATTCCGGAAAAATGGGAAATGAAGCAGAAGGTGATCAACGGAACAATCAGCGAGTCGATTTTGATTCTAAAAATTATTTTAACTATAAAAATGATTATGTGCTTATGTGTATTATGTGGTTAATTGAGTCTTACTTGCTTATATGTAATATAAGAGTCAGTTATAAGCGCATGGGTAGATAATAGGAACGAAATGAAGTCAATTCAAGATGCAAATTAAAGTACAAGATGACTTAATCAGTCTATTTTGCTAACAGAAGCTAAGCCAGCAAGGCAGGTCAAGTAAGGGATAGACAGAAGTTATTTAATTGCAGTAAGTCGCGCAGAAGGCAAGTTTCTTCCCTATTCTAATTTCAGAATAGTAATATTCATTTCAAATTCTTATTACGCTTGTATTCCTTTAATTTCTTTATTCATATCTCAGTTCGATTCTTGAATTATTCTTTTCATTTGAATTTATTATTCATATTCCAATTGTTACTCACAATTATTGATATATTCTGGTGATTAGAATATACAAAAGCATACCGATTGTTCCGGTTGCTATTCCAGGGACTGGATAACACTACTTTTTGGGATTAAGTATACTTAATCCTAAGGATCGGGACATAACCGGATCCTTGAAACGGGCCGTAGTGCCTGGGTGCCCGACGGGATCTATATAGTGAGATATAGATCTGCACTGTATCCTGACTGATCAGCAGGGTATAGTTGTGAACTTGAGTCCAGTTTAGTTCGTTTACATTCGCCAGTAATGGCCTTCTTTCGATTCTTATGAGGTTATATCTTTGCAGATATACCTGGGTTACGGATTCAATTATAATGCTTTAGCACTGTTTATATTTTGTGGACTTGTTGAGCAATTTTGGCTCACCCCTTTTTGTTGTTATTCACCTTATTGTTTTCAGTTAAGAAGGAATATGAAACCTATCAGGACACGAGTGGTAAAGAAGCGGGTCAAGCCCCGGGATCCTCTCATACCCAAGGTGTTGATCCCAATTCAGGAAGAAAGCTTTGAGTTGCCCGAGCAGGTGGAGTGTTGATAGATAGTACGTGTGTTTGAATAAAAACTGAACTTAGTTTAAAAATAAATTAGACGATGGTTTGTAATAAAGAGAGTTTGTGAGATTTTAAATGTTGGTTTGTAATAAATAGTTAGTGGTTCTTGTTTTCATACTTCAACCTAAAAAGGTCCTGGTTAGTGAGAAAGGGGTTTAATTTCATTTCTTTATTATTCATTAATAAGCTTGTACAGGTTTGGTGATTAGCTCGTAACCCCCAGACTTATACCCCGGGTCTGGAGGGCGTTACAGTTTGGCATCAGAGCTGTAGGTTTGGTCCCTGAAAATAAGAACATTAGGATTAAGATAAGATAGAGAGATCATATATGATAGGGATAGTCAGATTAGGAAAAATAGTGTTAGGATTTAGGTCAGATTAGAATAGGAAAGTATAAATCCTAGAATTATTTAGTGACCTTTTCTTTTCTTTGGTATATTATCAGATGGCATCTTCTGGTTATTCTGCATCTTCCGAGAGGACAGTCACTGGGCCAGCAGCACCAGTTATACCTCTGAAAGGAATATGTCCTAAGTCCAATCAGGTATTAGGATTTAGGAATAACTCTTTATGTAATCTGTTTTGATTTCATTGATATTAATAAAGACTTGTTTTGTTTTTATTACGGGCTCTATCTATTTAAGTGTTTAAATAAGATATACCATAGTTTAGAGTAAAGCTTTTTATGGATTATGATGAGATCATAATAGTGAGACCTAAAAAGATGATAACTCTAAACTTAAATAGTTCCTGGTCATAGGATTACTAACTGGTAATTAATAATCTGCAAAGATCGGTACATACTATGCTTGCTTCATTATGAAGGATGTCTGTTTTCATAGACATTTGTGTGGTGACACTATAGCTAGTATGTAGGTGCTTATTATAGAATAAGTTCACTGAACATGACTCGCCTAGTTGAACAACTGATGGAGTTCACTCACGTGTCAGCAGTTGTTCGCTTAGTGATAGTTGTACAAGTATCCTTAGAATTGAGGTCATCATAGTCATCTTGTGTACACTGAACTATGCTTTGGTTTAGTTCTTAGTCTCCAAGGACAATTATTAGGGCTCTTCTGGGTATAGGAATTTGTACACGAAGATAGTGTATGATCAATAAAGGATCTACCCCTTCCAGTGAAGGAAGTGAATGTTCAAGGCTGATCCACTTATGCTAGTTCAGGAATCTCTGGCCAGAGTGAATGAAATTAGAAAGGAGTTTGTAATTTGCATAGAACTACGCATAATAGATGGTAAGCAAGTGATTGAATTAGATAGGCTTGACACGAGATCCATGCCTTGTATTTAATCGGGACATTGTAGGGTAGAAGGAGTTTATTGTACGGTAACTATTCACTGACAGGTTCTTGGTATTCTAAGCAGTGAATTCATATTATCCGGATAGTCGCGATATGTTGAAAAGCATCACTCACGATGTAGAATAAATGTGATTAATTAATTAATCATATTTAATAAATTAGACAATTTATATAAATAATGATAAAATAGTTTTATTATTATTTATTTCTACTACCGGCTTAATATTGAACCTACAGGGTCACACCATAAAAAGAGAATGATTTATTGGTGGAGGAATTAATTAATAATGCCTAATAATTATTTATTTGTGAAATAAATAATTAATTGGCAAATTTCATAATTAATTAAATGAGATTTAATTGATTATAAATTAATTAAGAAAAGTTCTTAATATTATTAATTAAAGGATTTAATTTTTGGAAATTAAATCAAGAGAGAGAATTATTTCTAAAGTGTTTAGAAAAAGGATTAATAATTAAAAGGTGTTTTAATTATTAATGAAAATAATAAATGGGATAATAATAATATTATTTATGGGAAAATTTCAGCTGAAAATTTTGCCTATAAATACACTATTATAGACCCTATTTTATTCTAACCCAAGAAACCCAAAAGTTTCAGAAAACCAAATTCTCTCCACCTCCTCCTCCTAAAAGTCATTTTCTTGGTGGATACCGGTGGAGTGCTTCACACTTGAGGAGCAACTGCTAAGGATCTCTGATCGTCGTCTCCGATTAATATTTAAAAGGTTAGATTCGATCTCTCGAATTTTTATTCACGATTTATATGCTTTTATTTGGATTTTGTGTGTGTAAAAGTGTTTTTCCACGCCCCGCTGCGTTTAAAAATCCAACAATGGTATCAGAGCATAGGTTGTATGCATATAGATCTGTGGTAAAAATTTCAGAATTTTATGTGCTTGTATGAATTAATTATGATTTTTACAAGTTATATTATGGATTAATTTTGTCTGATGAGAAATCGTTTCTCAAAATAATTTTGAATGTTGATCTGGGTTCTACAAGTGTTGTAGATCGTCTGGGTATTTTTTTCATAACTTTAGGGTGTATAGATTTTTTATTATGAATTTTTGAAGTTCTTATAATTAAATTCGTAATTAAATAAAGATATATGTATATATATGAATTGCATGTATGTATATATATTAGTACTGTCTGGAGTACCTGTTTGTTGTTGCACGGAAACAAAAAAAAGAGAAGCACAGACAGACATGGCAGAAGAGAGGTCAGCGGCACAAAATCTGAGGAAAAGGCGGCGACTGACGTAAACAGGCGAAGGACCGCACGTCGACCACGAGCGCGTGGGGCTCACACGCTGGCGTGCCACGCGCGGCGCGTGGAAGACACGCGCTGGTGACGTCATGCTGACGTCATGCTGACATCATCAGATGACATCATGCTGACGTCAGCATAGGTGTTAGGGGCGCGTGAGGTGCGTGGGCACGTGGGCGCGCGTGGGGGGAGGTCTGACACGCGCCTGACAGCGCGTGTGCGCGTGGCGGCGCGTGGGGAATCTTCTCGGGGCGCGTGAGGGCGCGTGGTGGCTCAGAATTGGGCGATTTTGGTGCCGTTGGATTCGTATTTTCGAGACGCTTCTAATGGTATATTATTTGATACTTTATGAAATTGTTTCGAACTGTTTATAGCTAACAGAAGTGTTTTTAAGCTGTTTTTAAGCTGTTTTTAACTGTTTAAATTGCTTTTAAATGCATCATGTGATACATAGAGATGTATATTGCTTAGATTAATGTGCTAGATGATATAACATGCCTACCTTGATGTTTATTCATGTTTATATATGTGATATATACTTAGTTTATCATGCGATGATAGATTTAGGTGAACTTAAATGAACATAAGGCGTTTGTTAGACAACCTAGTATAGTGAAATTGTTTCATAACCTTAAAAACAATATTATGAATACAATCATGAGATTCTTGTGTTTGTGAAACACGTAATTGAATATGAATTTTCGATATGAGAGAAAGGATGATTCTGTCAACAACAGATTTCTATTTGTAAGAAAGGGTTATTAAGTGACGCCTCTTGACAATGCTCCACCCGATCTGGGAATCATCTGATTATTGATTATTGATTTGAAATATTTAATTTAAAAGGAAGAATCTCTTTATAATATGATTATGATTGTAACGTAATATAATCCCTCTAAAATTAAATAATATCAAGTAGTAATTGGCCAATGATACAACGGGCTTGTGTCGGTCATAGCCTTCCAACATGATAGAAAAGTAGTTCTTATTTTTGAATCATTGTCGGTTCGTGCTACAGCCGAGGGCTTTGATTTCGAAATAAGAAATACTTTTCTGTTACATAGAGATGTGTACATTGAATAAGAATCTAAAGGTCGGTACGTGCTACAGCCGTGGGCCTTTGGGGACTGATTCAACTGTACGGAATGTTGGGTTAGACTTGACTTAGAATATTGAGTTTGTCGTGCTACAGCCGAGACTCAATTATTCAAGAGGCTAAATTTTGATTAGGGAATAACATGAGATGTAATTGACAAGAGTTGTCTGCCTATTGAACATTGCATGGCGGTTCGTGCTACAGCCGGGGTCGTGTAATGGAATGTAGGATCCCTATTCTCACTAGCATTATGAATGCTTAATTTTTCACGTAGGGGGTTGAATAAATTAAGAAAACTAGTGGGAGCCACTTATGAATAAAGACCCGATTCATATAGTATTTTGAAATGAAATCGAATATTTGCTAAGTGTTGTTATGTGTTTATCATTTACAGATTTACTTTGTACGTTATGTCTTCTGCACTATCACTCAGGAGCATACTGGATGCTCACAAATTGACTGGTCCTAATTATGCTGACTGGCTTCGAAACTTGAGAATTGTTCTCAGGATTGAGAAGCTGGAATACGTGATTGACTCACCTAAGCCTACTGAACCTGCTAGTGATGCACATAATGATGAACACGTTGTGTATCGTAAGTGGATAGATGATGCAAATGTTGCTCAATGCATCATGTTAGCTTCCATGAACATTGAGCTACAGAAGCAACATGAGCATATGGATGCTCACACTATCCTCATGCATCTACAAGAGTTGTATGATGTGGCAGGGAGGACAGCTCGATATGAGATATCGAAGGAGTTGTTCGGTTGTAGGATGTCTGAGGGATCATCTGTGAATGACCATGTACTTAAGATGATCAATTTGATTGAACGTCTTGGACAACTTGGTTTTGCCATGGATGGGGAGCTAAGCCAAGACTTGGTCTTGCAATCGCTTCCGAGTTCGTTCTCGCAGTTTGTTGTGAACTTTCACATGAATAAGTTGGATGTCAGCCTGCCTGAACTCCACAACATGTTGAAGACTGCGGAATCGAATTTTCCCCCTAAGAAGAGTTCTGTTCTTCTAATTGGTGAAGGTTCCAATCCTAAGAAAAGGAAGAGGAACTCTTCCAAGAAGAAGAAAGTAGGTGAGAAAACGCCGGTTCCACCAAAAGCTGAAGACCCCAAGAGCAAAGCTGTTTGCTTTCACTGTAACAAGGTGGGGCACTGGAAGAGGAACTGCAAGGTTTACCTTACAGAATTGAAGAAGAAGGGTAGTGAGACTACCGCTTCTAATTCAGGTATGTTCATGATAGAAGTGAATATGTCATTTCTACTTGGGTATTAGATACCGCCCGTGGTTCTCAAATCTGCAATTGTTGCAGGGACCAAGGAGAAGTAGGACTCTTGAGGAAGAGGAGGTGATTCTACTGATGGAAATGGAGCAAGAGTTGCTGCTGAAGATGTAGAATCATTTCATTTACATAAGCCTACGGGCAAGACTATTATTTGAAATAATTTTTATTTTGTTCCCTCAATTGTGAGGAATATTATACCCATGTTAGACTTGGATGGATTTTCATTTATTATTGAGAATAATGAATGTTCTATTCTTTGAGATAATATTCTTTATGGACGTGGTACTTTAAATAATGGTCTGGATATATGTGACATAATTTACTTCAGATTGAACAAACTAATAAAAGAAAAGGGATGATGAAAATCTCACTTGATAGTGGCACTGCAGTCTCCATTTAGTGGACATGGAGAGAGGGCTGCAGATTTGCTAGGAATGGTACACACAGATGTATGTGCACCAATGTCTAAGCAAGCCATAGGTGGATTTTCATACTTCATTACTTTCATAGATGATAGATCTAGATTCGGATATGTGTTTGATGAAACACAAGTCTGAGGCCTTTGAAAAGTTCAAAGAATATAAGTATGAAGTGGAGAAACAACCAAACATAGTATTATAACTCTTCGATCAGATCGAGGTGGTGAATACTTTAATGGAGTGTTTCTAGATTATCTCAAAGTAAATGGTATAGTCTCCCAGTGGACTCCTCCAGATTAGTATCTGAAAGGAGAAATCGAACTTTGTTAGACATAGTTCGGTCCATGATGAGCTATGCAAATCTTCCAGTATTCCTATGGGGTTATGCATTGGAAACCTCAGCATATTTACTGAATAAGGTGCCTTCCAAAATCTGTTCCTCAAACTTCGTATGAGATATGGAAAGAAAGGAAACCGAGTCTTAAACACGTTAAGATTTGGGGATGTCCAGCTTATGTCAAGTAAGTTGACCCAGATAAGCTGGAATATCGATCTGTAAAATGTAGTTTTGTGGGATATCCTAAAGAGACTTTAGGGTATTACTCTTACACCGATCATCGGGTGTTTGTCTCCAGACATGCTACCTTCTTGGAAAAGGAGTTTATCCTCGAAGGAAACAGTGGGAGCAAAATTGAACTTGATGAAGTTCAAGAAGCACAAACTACTTCGGATCAAGTGGAAACACCTGTTCTGACTGAACAACCTTTTGTAGAACAGCCCATTCATAGATCAGGGAGAGTGTCTCGCCAACCTGAGAGGTATTATGGCCTTGTCATTGAGAATGACAATGAGTTGTCAATCATTTGATGATGACGACCCTGTGACCTATAATGAGGCTATGAGTAGTGTTGACTCAGAGAGATGGCATAGTGCCATGAAATCCAGAATGGAATCTATGTATACGGTATACAAAAGATAGATTATAGCAGATGGCCAGGTGGAGACCTATAAGGCCAGGCTTTTGGGAAAAGGATTCAAACAAAGGCAATGGATTGACTTTGATGAAACTTTTTACATGTAGCCCTGTTAAAATCAGTTCGGATTTTACTTGCGATTAATGTGGTTTAAAGCAAGCTTCTCGAAAGATGGAACATTCGTTTTGATGACATAATCAAAGAGTTTGATTTTATCAAAAAACGTAGATGAACCATGCGTCTAAAAAAGGGTTAGTGGGAGCGCGGTAACATTTCTTATATTGTATTGAATTAGAGTTGACACACATAACAACATAGCAGACCCACTCACAAAGCTACTTTATGAAAGTCACTTTGATCGTCAAGATGGGTATTAGATACCAGAGTGATTGGCTTTAGTACAAGTGGGAGATTGAAAGGAATATGTCCTAAGTCCAATCAGGTATTAGGATTTAGGAATAACTCTTTATGTAATCTGTTTTGATTTCATTGATATTAATAAAGACTTGTTTTGTTTTTATTACGGGCTCTATCTATTTAAGTGTTTAAATAAGATATACCATAGTTTAGAGTAAAGCTTTTTATGGATTATGATGAGATCATAATAGTGACACCTAAAAAGATGATAACTCTAAACTTAAATAGTTCCTGGTCATAGGATTACTAACTGGTAATTAATAATCCGCAAAGATCGGTACATACTATGCTTGCTTCATTATGAAGGATGTCTGTTCTCATAGACATTTGTGTGGTGACACTATAGCTAGTATGTAGGTGCTTATTATAGAATAAGTTCACTGAACATGACTCGCCTAGCTGAACAACTGATGGAGTTCACTCACGTGTCAGCAGTTGTTCGCTTAGTGATAGTTGTACAAGTATCCTTAGACTTGAGGTCATCATAGTCATCTTGTGTACACTGAACTATGCTTTGGTTTAGTTCTTAGTCTCCAGGGACAATTATTAGGGCTATTCTGGGTATAGGAATTTGTACACGAAGATAGTGTATGATCAATAAAGGATATACCCCTTCCAGTGAAGGAAGCGAATGTTCAAGGCTGATCCACTTATGCTAGTTCAGGAATCTCTGGCCAGAGTAAATGAAATTAGAAAGGAGTTTCTAATTTGCATAGAACTACGCATAGTAAATGGTAAGCAAAGTGATTGAATTAGATAGGCTTGACACGAGTTCCATGCCTTGTATTTAATCGGGACATTGTAGGGTAGAAGGAGTTTATTGTACGGTAACTATTCACTGACAGGTTCTTGGTATTCTAAGCAGTGAATTCATATTATCTGAATAGTCGCGATATGTTGAGAAGCATCACTCACGATGTAGAATAAATGTGATTAATTAATTAATCATATTTAATAAATTAGAGAATTTATATAAATAATTATAAAATAGTTTTATTATTATTTATTTCTACTACCGGCTTAATATTGAACCTACAGGGTCACACCATAAAAATAGAATGATTTATTGGTAGAGGAATTAATTAATAATGGCTAATAATTATTTATTTGTGAAATAAATAATTAATTGGCAAATTTAATAATTAATTAAATGAGATTTAATTGATTATAAATTAATTAAGAAAAGTTCTTAATATTATTAATTAAAGGATTTAATTTTTGGAAATTAAATCAAGAGAGAGGATTATTTCTAAAGTGTTTAGAAAAAGGATTAATAATTAAAAGGTGTTTTAATTATTAATGAGAATAATAAATGGGATAATAATAATATTATTTATGGGAAAATTTCAGCTGAAAATTTTGCCTATAAATACACTATTATAGACCCTATTTTATTTTAACCCAAGAAACCCAAAAGTTTCAGAAAACCAAATTCTCTCCACCTCCTCCTCCTCCTAAAAGTCATTTTCTTGGTGGATACCGGTGGAGTGCTTCACACTTGAGGAGCAACTGCTAAGGATCTCTGATCGTTGTCTCCGATTAATATTTAAAAGGTTAGATACGATCTCTCGAATTTTTATTCATGATTTATATGCTTTTATTTGGATTTTGTGTGTGTAAAAGTGTTTTTCCACGCCCCGTTGCATTTAAAAATCCAACAACCTCCAGTATCTGAGTATATGTTTCCTCCTCTACCACCTCCACCACCATTGCCACAGGAGCCGGTACCACCAGTTCAGGGGATAGTTCATGACCCCATAGAGATGTTTGATCCTTTTGAGTTCTTCGAGCCGATAGTTCCTTTACCTATTGAGTATCAGTTTATACCAGGTATTGAGCAGGAATTACCACCACTACCATTGTTACCTCCTATACTAGTGCATGCCCCAGAGCCGGACATAGTTCAGATGATTCCAGTCGAGGGGATGGGAGAGCATGATGTGGATCTACAGTTAGGTTTACCACAGCCGGGTGCAGGTATTCCGAGGGTTCCTTCCCAGGAGTCAGTAGGTCAGATTGCTCAGCCGCATATGGTACCATACCATGAGTATAGAGTTATGAGGGATGATATGGAGTATTGGCGGGCACAGTGTCGAGAGATTATGCATCTGTTTGATCAGAGGGACAGAGGACCGTTAGCAGCCCTACAGCCAGATTACTACATGAGGCAGCGACTACAGTCAGTATTGATGAGCGCTACTTGGGAGCTTGATGAGTTGACCCATGATGGACCTCCTTCTTTTGCAGAGTTCTATCGGATATTCCGCTTGGCACAGACTTTAGTCCAGGCACTTAGAGAGGAGCTTAGGCGTATTCCGCCTGGGTTCTGAGATGGTTTGAGACGATGACTCCAGAGTACATGTGTATATAGAGGCAGCATAGTATAGCCTAGTGAGTAGTGTGTATGTGTGTATCAGTAGTTTAACTTGTAGTAGTAGTTTAACTTGTAGCGATAGTGTGACTTGTAGCCGTAGTGATGACCAGTAGCCCGAGACTTTTTGTATCAAGCATTTACACCTGAAGCTGGTGTCACATATATATATAAACTGAACTTTTCAAATATCTTTTATTTAGATTTTAGTCTTTCCAGTTTTACAGCATTTACTTTCACTTTATTGCTTTACAGTCTTTTATACTATAATTCTTGTTGAAAAAAAAAGAGAGAAAGAAACAGAAAAGAAAAAGAATAAACATTTTATTTAACTGTTTACATTTCTAGTTTTTACATTTAGTAACTGTTTTCTTTAAATAAACCATGTTATTAATACAGGATAAATTGTTTCCATCACATACTGTCAATTGTTTATTAAACTGTTAAATAAATATCACCTGTTTTATTATCAGAAAAAGATGGCACCAAAAAGAAAGACTAGGGTTGAGACCTCTAACAACAATTCTGAAGGCCAGACTAATGAAACCATGAACCAAATGTTCCATCTGATGTAACAACAGATGGTAATGATGCAGCAGCAGATGCAGCATCAGCAACAGCAGATACAACAACAAATGTTACCACAACCACCTCTTCCTGAGCCTCAACCTGTTGTTACTTTTAAGCAGTTTCAGTCAGTTAAACCTCCAGAATTTGATGGGTCTACTGATCCTATTAAAGCTACCACCTGGTTAAAGGAAATAGAGAAAGCTTTTGTACTAGTGAAGGTAGGTGAGGACCAGAAGACTGATTTTGCTAGTTACTTGTTGAAGGGAGAGGCAAATTATTGGTGGGAATCTAAAAAGGCTTTAGAAGGTGAAGATGTTATTGCTTGGGATAGGTTCAAAGAATTATTTTTAGAGAAGCATTTTCCTCGCTACGTAAGAAATCAGATGCAGATAAAGTTTTTAGAGCTGAAGCAGGGAAGTATGTCTGTGACAGAGTATGAAGCCAAATTTAATGAGTTGGCTAGGTTTGTTCCGGAACAGGTTGACACTGAAGAGAAACGAGTGCAGAGATTTCAAGAGGGATTACGACCATGGATACGCGAACAAGTTGTAGTTTTTGAATTAGCAACATATACCACTGTAATCCAGAAAGCTTTGATCATCGAAGGGGAAAGTGAAAGATCTTAACGAGACAGAGGACAGGGAAGTTTCCAAGACCGTTTCAGCAGGAAGCCGGGATTTCAAGCCCGGGCAAATTTGAATTTCAAAAGGATAGGACAGGGTACACAAAAAGCAGGTAATCGTTTCCAAACCTCCAAACAACAGGGAATTGTTAAGATTCCAGTGCCATATTGCAAAACTTGTGGACGCAAGCATACCGGCGTATGTATTAAAGCAGATGTGACATGTTTCAAATGCAAGCAGAAAGGGCACTACTCTAACGAATGTCCAACAGGAAAAACAGCAGAAATCACTTGCTATCAATGCGGGAAGAAAGGGCATATCGCTAGGAATTGTAAAGGACCAGCAATGGCAGCCAGTATTCCGAAAGTATTGGCATTACCTCCGCCACCGCCGCCAAATCAACCCAGAGCAAGGACTTTTAACATGACCATGAAAGAAGCAGTACAGAATCCAAGTATGATTGCAGGTACGCTTTTGGTGAACACCGTAGATTCAAAAGTATTAATTAATTCTGGAGCTACCCGTTCATTTATTTCTGAAGAATTTCTTGATAAGTTATATTGCGAAATGGAATGGTTGGGCGAGACGTTAATTATAAAATTAGCGAATGACGACCAAGTTCCAGTAGATCGAGTATGTCCTGCGTGTGATGTAGAAATAGTTGGACATCATTTCTCTGTAAACTTAATTCCTTTTAAGCTAGGAGAATTTGATGTGATTTTGGGAATGGATTGGTTAGCATATCATAAGGCTCAAATAGATTGTGCGAATAAGAAAGTGAAATTGCGAACTGCGGAAAATGCAACGGTAATATTCAAAGGCGAAAAATAGCGGAAGAAATTTCTCACCGTGATGCAGACCAAACGATTACTTCGACAAGGATGTGAGGCGTACATAGCTTACGTGTTAGATACTGAAAAAGGAAGTCCTAGAATAGAAGACATTCCAGTTGTATGTGAGTATCCGGACGTCTTTCCAGACGAGCTTCCAGGGTTACCGCCAGATCGAGAAATCGAGTTCACGATTGATCTAGCACCAGATACAGAACCAGTTTCGAAAGCTCCGTATCGAATGGCTCCAGTCGAGATGAAGGAATTGTCAACGCAACTGTAAGATCTTCTAGACCGAGGCATTATACGACCTAGTGTATCCCCATGGGGTGCACCAGTGTTATTTGTGAAGAAGAAGGATGGCAGTATGCGATTATGCATTGACTATCGAGAGTTGAATAAACTCACTATCAAGAACAAGTATCCTTTACCGAGAATCGACGATTTGTTCGATCAGCTAAAAGGAGCGGCATAGTTTTCAAAGATAGATTTGCGATCAGGCTATCATCAATTGAAGATTAAAGCTGAAGATATTCCTAAGACTGCGTTTCGCACGAGATATGGACATTATGAGTTTCTTGTAATGGCATTCGGTTTGACAAACGCGCCAGCTGCATTCATGGATTTGATGAATAGGATATTCAAGAAATATTTGGACAAGTTTGTAATTGTATTCATTGATGACATTTTGATTTACTCCGAGACAGAAGAAGAGCATAGAGAACACTTGAGGATAGTTTTGGAAATCCTGAGGAAAGAGCAATTATACGCAAAATTCTCAAAATGTGAATTCTAGTTAAGGGAAGTACAATTTTTAGGGCATATCATCAGTAGAGAAGGCATCCAAGTCGATCCAGCAAAGATTGAAGCTGTGTTGAACTGGGAACGACCAAAGACACCAACAGAAGTTCGAAGTTTCTTGGGATTGGCAGGATATTATCGAAGGTTTGTCAAAGATTTTGCGAAAATAGCAACACCGTTGACCAAGTTAACTCGAAAAAGTGAAAAGTTTGAATGGAATGATAAGTGTGAAGAAAGTTTTCAAGAGTTAAAGAACCGGTTGGTGACCGCACCAATACTGGTATTGCCAGACGAGCAAGGGAATTTCATTATTTTCAGCGACGCTTCGTATCGCGGGCTAGGATGTGTATTGATGCAACACGATAACGTCATCGCATATGCTTCGAGACAACTTAAACCTCATCAACAGAAATATCCTATGCATGATCTGGAATTGGCAGCGATTGTATTTGCATTGAAGCTTTGGAGACATTATCTCTACGGTGAAAGATGCAAAATCTACACGGATCATAAAAGTCTGAAGTATATCTTTACATAAAAGGAACTGAACATGCGACAACGTCGATGGCTAGAATTGATAAAGGATTACGATGTTACAATCAGTTATCATCCAGGAAAAGCAAATGTTGTAGCGGATGCGTTGAGCAGGAAAGAAAGATTGAATTGGTTAACTTCATGCGAAGAATTGGCCAAGGAATTCGACAAATTGGAAATCGAGATTCGTGTTCCCAATGAATCTGCAGAAGCTATCTACACTATGACTTTCCAACCGGAATTGTTAGAGAAGATTCGCCGCTGTCAAAATGAAGTGATGAGTCAAGATGACGACCTGACGGGAGAAGAGATCACAACTCAGAAAGATAGTGAAGGAATTTTACGCTTTGCGTCGAGAATCTGGATCCCTAATGTGGTAGAATTAAAAGAAGAAATAATGCGAGATGCGCACAATTCGAAGTATTCCATTCATCCAGGAAGTACAAAAATATATCGCGATCTGAAAGAAAACTTCTGGTGGCCGAACATGAAAAAGGAAATAGCAGAATGGGTGAGTAAATGCTACACATGCCAGCGAGTTAAAGCGGAACATTAACGTCCGAGCGGGTTATTGCAACCGTTAGACATTCCAGAATGGAAATGGGAACATCTAGCGATGGATTTTGTGGTAGGACTACCAAGAACTAAGGCAAATCATGATGCGATATGGGTAATCATTGACAGACTTACAAAGTCGACACATTTTCTACCAATTAATTTCGCTCGACAAATTAGGGCACATGTATCTTAAAGAAATTATGATGCGACATGGAGTTCCAATATCTATCGTGTCTGATCGAGATCCCCGTTTCAATTCAAGATTTTGGAGACAATTTCAAGAATGCCTTGGAACGAAATTAAATATGAGTACCGCTTATCATCCGCAAACCGACGGGCAAAGTGAAAGAACTATCCAAATGATTGAAGACATGTTACGAGTTTGTGCGATCGATTTTGAAGGCAGCTGGGATGAACATTTACCTCTGGTGGAATTTTCTTATAATAACAGCTATCACGCCAGCATTGGAATGCCACCGTATGAAGCACTATATGGGAGAAAATGCAGATCACCAGTACACTGGGATGAAGTTGGAGAACGTAAAATTTTGGGTCCAGAATTAATCCAGCAAACAAAGGAAAAGATTGAACTTATTCGGAAACGACTCGATGCAGCGCAAAACAGGCAACGCAAATACGCAGACCAAGCACGGAAGGATATGGACTATCAGGAAGGAGAACACGTATTACTTAAAATATCGCCATGGAAAGGATTGACTAGATTTAGCAATAAGGGTAAATTGAAGCCACGATATGTCGGACCATTTGAAATTTTGAAGAAAGTAGGAAAACTTGCATATGAATTAGCTTTACCGCCTCATATGCAACATATTCACAATGTGTTTCACGTGTCAATGCTTAAGCGATATAATCCTGATTCTAGGCATGTAATAGAGTATGAACCGATAGATATCCAACCTGATTTGTCTTTTGTAGAGCAGCCGGTAAGAATTTTAGATCGGCGAGAGAAAGTGTTGAGAAATAAGTCTGTATATTTAGTGCGAGTGTTGTGGAGAAATCCTATGGTTGAAGAATCAACCTGGGAACTTGAAAGTAAAATGTTAGAGAAATACCCTCATTTGTTTTCATAGAAGATTCTGAGGACAGAATCCTATTAAGGGGGGGAGAATGTAATGACCGGGAAATTTACGTTGTATTATATCATATTTATAATAAAATATGTGTATTAATATGTCAGTTATGTGTGATTATCTGTTAAACCCTAATTGTTACATGCTACATGTATTCTGTATCATTTCTGTATTTTTAAGGTATTTTCAGATGTTTTATATCGTATTCAAAGGTTTCATTTGAAACGCTTTGCAACCCAAATAATGATTTTAAAGCCAGTATTTCAAATAAAATAATGGGCCTTATTTTTCATCAAATGGCTTTTACAATCGCAATATTCTGAACATCTAGATATTTTATAAATTTTCTCGTTTTACGAAAAATGACTTTTTCGGGCCCCGTTGGGTGTTAAAAACCCCACAAAAATCACATTTTTATTTTTATAAAATTATAGGACTTTTATTTATACCATTTCTTTGTATTTTTGAATTATTCACAATTTTTGGGAATTTTTGGTATATATATTGTATATATAAAATATTTATAAATTAAATTTTAATACCCAAAAATTATAAAAATTAGGGCCAAATATTTTTATTAAATGTATAATTAGCCCTTAATTTTATTTAGGAGTATTATTTTTCATACTATAAATACCCTGATTATTATTAATTAATTCATAATTCTGCAAATTAATTCCCAAATTCAGAAATTAGGGTTCTTGAGTTCTTGATTTCAAGCAAAGATTTGACAGTGATTCTGATCTCCAAATCAAACATGTGAGTACTCAATCGAAAGCTCTTGATCCCTACTTTCCAATTCTATCATCAATTTTGTGTTTTATTACGTTGATTTTCAATTCATATTTTTAGGGTTTATGTTTGATTTAGGCATTTTTGATTCTGGGGTTCTGGGTTGATTTTGATGCTTGGTATAGTATCCTGTACTTATTTACAATTGATTTGTGCTATTTAATTGATCGGAGTTATGTTCTAGATAGTAGTTCTTAGTTTCAAGTTTTTATCATTTTATTTTGATTCGTTTTTGAAGTTACATGATTCTGAGGTTATTTTGGTTATAGGGGTTTGATTGTGTATACTCTAAGCTTTATTTTAAGCTATAGATTGTAATTTTCTGTGTACGAACGAAGCAAAACGGAGTTTGGCCGGAAAAATTTCTTGGTTTGATCGGAAAATTGGTTCTAGTGATTATCAGGTTGTGTTGTTGGTTTGGTTGTGTTGCTGGTGAGATTCTGAGTGAAATTCATATAAAAATCGATTCGAATGGTGGTGTTTTGACCCCAACTGGAGTTCGCCGGACTTGGACATCGAGCTCGCCGGCGTTGTTACGTTTTTGGCCGGAGAAGGCGACTGAGGTGACGGAGCTGAAGGAGAATGGCAGGGTTGTGTTGCTGCAGCCACATGGAATTGAACGGAACAAAAATCTTGCAGAACCAATGACCTGTACGTTCGAATTGGGCTCGCCGGAAACAGCTCGCCGGCGCCGGTTTCTGGGCAGCACGGCGGCTGTTCTTCAGCGACCCGAAAACCCGGGTTCCAACCCGTTTTCCTGAGATTGTTGACCCGAGTTTGATCCTAGAATTCCCAACCTGACTTCCAGAATTCTGTTTCTGCAAATTTTATTAATTAATTATATTTTAGTATATTAAAATCAGTTTTTAATAATTATAAAAATCAAATAAAAATTAGATTTAAAAATTTAAAATAGTTTTGTAAATAATGTCTGAATTATTTTATTAATTTAGAAATTTGAATTTAATTATTTATTTAATTACTTAATTATTTATCTAATTATTTATTAGTTATCTAATTGATTAATAATTAGGTAATTAATTAATAATTAGGTAATTAATTAATAAATAAGGATTAAATAATACGATTAATAATCCGATAATTAGTGAATATTACGTGTAACTCGTATCTATACGAGTAGTGATTCGATAATTAAAAATTATTATTCGAGCGATAATTATTCGAAGAATACCGTAATAATTATTCGTATCGTATGATTAAATACCGATAATCGATTGAATCGTATAAATTGTAATAATAAATTGTGATTAATCCTAATAATTAGGGATTAATTATTTTAAATTATTAAATAATTATTTATTTGTTATGTATTTATTAAATATTTAAGAAGTGATTAATTATTTCGATAATTAATCACATAATTTTTAATAAATCATAACTTCTTCGTTTTAACTCCTAAAATTATAAAAAAAATATTTTTGACTTTGATTTTCTTAAATAATTATTTAAAAAAAAATATTTTAGGTTTTAAAAGGTTATAATAATTATTTATATTGAATAATAAATTGAATTATAAGTGTTTAATTGATAATAATTCAACCGTTAACCCGATTCGAGTGAAACGAAAGCCATTTAACTCAGAAAAATGAATTCTTTTTATTAAAAATAATATGAAGACCTAATTTCTTCTCGGAATTAGTTGACTTTATTGATTGCTTGATTATCAGTCGAAATACGCGCCGAGACGAGTCCGAAAAATTCCGGAAAAATGGGAAATGAAGCAGAAGGTGATCAACGGAACAATCAGCGAGTCGATTTTGATTCTAAAAATTATTTTAACTATAAAAATTATTATGTGTTTATGTGCTTATGTGTATTATGTGGTTAATCGAGTCTTACTTGCTTATATGTAATATAAGAGTCAGTTATAAGCGCATGGGTAGATAATAGGAACGAAATGAAGTCAATTCAAGATGCAAATTAAAGTACAAGATGACTTAATCAGTCTATTTTGCTAACAGAAGCTAAGCCAGCAAGGCAGGTCAAGTAAGGGATAGACAGAAGTGATTTAATTGCAGTAAGTCGCGCAGAAGGCAAGTTTCCTCCCTATTCTAATTTCAGAATAGTAATATTCATTTCAAATTCTTATTACGCTTATATTCCTTTAATTTCTTTATTCATATCTCAGTTCGATTCTTGAATTATTCTTTTCATTTGAATTTATTATTCATATTCCAATTGTTACTCACAATTATTGATATATTCTGGTGATTAGAATATACCAAAGCATACCGATTGTTCCGGTTGCTATTCCAGGGACTGGATAACACTACTTTTTGGGATTAAGTCTACTTAATCCTAAGGATCGGGACATAACCGGATCCTTGAAACGGGCCGTAGTGCCTGGGTGCCCGACGGGATCTATATAGTGAGATATAGATCTGCACTGTATCCTGACTGATCAGCAGGGTATAGTTGTGAACTTGAGTCCAGTTTAGTTCATTTACATTCGCCAGTAATGGCCTTCTTTCGATTCTTATGAGGTTATATCTTTGCAGATATACCTGGGTTACGGATTCAATTATAATGCTTTAGCACTGTTTATATTTTGTGGACTTGTTGAGCAATTTTGGCTCACCCCTTTTTGTTGTTATTCACCTTATTGTTTTCAGTTAAGAAGGAATATGAAACCTATCAGGACACGAGTGGTAAAGAAGTGGGTCAAGCCTCGGGATCCTCTCATACCCAAGGTGTTGATCCCAATTCAGGAAGAAAGCTTTGAGTTTCCCGAGCAGGTGGAGTGTTGATAGATAGTACGTGTGTTTGAATAAAAACTGAACTTAGTTTAAAAATAAATTAGACGATGGTTTGTAATAAAGAGAGTTTGTGAGATTTTAAATGTTGGTTTGTAATAAAATAGTTAGTGGTTCTTGTTTTCATACTTCAACCTAAAAAGGTCCTGGTTAGTGAGAAAGGGGTTTAATTTCATTTCTTTATTATTCATTAATAAGCTTGTACAGGTTTGGTGATTAGCTCGTAACCCCCAGACTTATACCCCGGGTCTGGAGGGCGTTACAGTATATATGTATACACAGAGTTCCAGTTTATAACTGTATAAAAATATCATTGCAAGGTGATCTCATATATCTAACCTTGTCTCAACATTTTTCTGAAAATCTTTGTCATGCATAAGATAATCATTTACTAGATATAAGTTGAAAAGATGAGTTACAAGATACTCCAATATACTTATATATTTTCCAAATACTACTTAAACTACCATCGTTCAAGGTATAATCAGTTTCAAAAGTTCACCACATAGATGAGACTGCAAGATAAGACTTGAATAGAATCAATCTTTAAAATATCATTCAAAAGAAATGAAGTTACGAGATACTTCATTAAGTCCATATATATATATACACCTATATATATCTCATACTTTACATGAAAACCTCTATTATGAACAGTATAAACAGAGTTGTAATACAAAATGAATTTGGAAAGAAGATAACTTTGGCATAAACCCGATATCTTGCTGATCAGGCAAAGATACCCATTAAGTAACCTTTTCTACTAGTAGATGAATGAATTCCTCTCCGGTCATAACCCTGGCGGGATCACGCGCTAGACGATTACTCGGCCACTCACGCGTTGATGGACTATCACCCAGCCTCTTACACCTTGATAGACCATACCCCGACATATCGCTTATGCCGACTCAATTAGATGGACTTACTTCCCGAACGTTGGGCAAGTAATCAAATTGTTTTCTCAGAATAACAACCTTGTTGTGAATATAAAATACACCACAGAGCCGGATCCCTCAGATTTTTGTGCGAGTATTCAAGTCCCCTTCGAAAGGAAGATCTTAAATTTGAAAATGAGTTTTGGGATCCGCTCTAGCCTTTAAAATCATTTTTAAGACTCGAAAATATTTTTGAAAGCGTTTCGAATAAGGATGATTTGATAGAATAAATCAATTCCAAGATAATCAAAGAAAATCTGAATATTATGCTATAAATAATATTCAAATAACGAATAGCTTTTATCAAAGCAAATGAAGTAAAAAATTTGAAAATAACTTTATGAAAATATTTAAGGTAAGAATGATTGACGATATCAATCATTTCTCGAATACTTGGTGAATAACGAAATATTATTCTTTAAGAAAATAATGAATGTTATTTAATAAAATAAACGGAGTCGTAAGTCCTCGAATGAATATTCAAACTAATATTCACTTATAATTTAAAACTATCGAATAAACATTATTTGATTAATAGTTTTGAAAACTATATATATATATATATAATATACTCAAGAGCATCGCCTCCCGGTTTAGAAAAATGTTAACCTTTGGGTCTCCTATACTAAGGGTATACGCAAATAATGCCTATCTCTAGCATAGATATTATGCAGTTTATAAACAATTGAATCGATAACAAAATATCAAGATTACGAAACAAGCATGCATATATATATATATAAATATATCATATCAACATGCTCCAATATATCACAAGATTTGCTAATAACAATCATGCACTTATCACAAGATAATACATATACATATATACATCACAACAACAGTTATACGGTTGGAAAACTTGCCTGAGTGTTCAGGGGTAGACTTAAGCTTAGAGTGGATCCGGTAACCTATGAACAACAATATAATCCGGAATTAAACCATGGTCGCTTAAGAAACTAGACTTTATCCACTTAGACCCTAACGTTCGCTTTTGCGCTTAACGATTTACAAAAGTCGCTCGAGTACCCTCGGCTCCACCATTTTTATAAAATTAACCAATAAACATATTAAGGCGACTCTTTTGCGAGTACTTTACCAACTTCCTAATCCACCTTGAATAATTGTTTCGTGTTTTGATTAATCATTTAAGGGTCTCAATTATGGTCTCAAAGTTACTCGTGGTTTCGGGGTTTGCTCGTGAAACGCCGTTACTTAAAACGGTCGTTTCTCATCGCTCGTAACTCGGATTTAGGCGAATGACATATCAAATCAAAGCTTGTAACATGAACTATCTAAAAATGGAAAAGGTAAGAATCTTACAGTGAGTTCACGGGTCCTAAAGTTAAGCACAGAAACAGTTAAGGAAAATTGGGCATTATGATGGCTAGAACTTAGCAATTTCCAATATTTTTACCACTCCAAATC
Source organism: Apium graveolens (assembly GCF_009905375.1). Classification (NCBI taxonomy): domain Eukaryota; kingdom Viridiplantae; phylum Streptophyta; class Magnoliopsida; order Apiales; family Apiaceae; genus Apium; species Apium graveolens. Next base: position 86,317,183 of record NC_133656.1, read on the forward strand.
AATCCCTTCCAACTACAATCCATCGACAACTTCAAGATTCAAACCTAGGCTACTGATCTTAGCCAAAACAAGCTCAAGATCCTCAATCCAATTCAATATTATACCATCTCCATAATCAACTAATCTACTTAACAATCAAAGTTCAATTCAAACTTAATCATTCAAACAACTACTCATCCATCCAAACCATCCCAAAATTCAAGCAAACAAACTTAGTACTTAAAGGTCCAGAAGTTTTATACCTTTATTTATGAGGGTAAAGTTGCTAGGAAGCCTTAAAAACTTGATTAATCCTTATACAAGCTTGGATCTCACAAACAATCAAGAAAAGACAAAGTTAGATTTTGAAGTTTCTAAAAGTCTGATTGAAAGAACTGTAAAAATAAGGGTCTTAACTTGCTTACATGGACGAGACTTGTGAACAAGAGTTGTAGGCCATCTCAATACCTTTCCAAATAGTTATAGAACATAATATTTGAGTGAGTATTGAAGGAGATATAGCAGTTTGAAGTTGCTTGTCTGGTTTTGGCCGAGAGCAAGGGAAGAAATGAAGAAATGAAAATGCTTCTTGTTTGTCTTGGAAAATGAAATGAATTTCTTGGTTGCAAATTAACATAGGTAATTTAGGTGTTAAAAATATGTGGATGAGAATCAATTTTGAACAAATATCTTCCTCCTTTGCATACATCATCTTGCTCACATCACTAGCTAACCATTTGTCATTTTCTTGTGGTATGATGATGTCATAGTTCCTTAACTTCTTGAACAAGCTTGACTCTTGGTCGCTTATTTGTTTTACGGTTCGCTTAACTCTCGTTCTCGTTAATCATTTGAGGGATCATATTCGGGATCTTGTTAATTGGGATTCCATAAACCTTTCTTAATATTTTATACTCCTTTAATGATCCTCTCTTATAATTCTTGAATTTAAATAATTTTAATCATGTTACCTTATATTTAATTCTTTCCGTATCTGGTGGATTTTCGGGAAAAATAAAAGTGTCCGGATTCGAATTCTAACAACCTTTATATACACTCAGTTACTTTATGGAATACTAATACGATCTCAGAATTTCCATAACAATACTCATATGTAGTGTGGTCTGATAATTTTCCTTAATCAACATCATCAGTAAAAAGTTATTATTCATCAGGGTTTCAAAAAAATTCAAAAATTGGGGTTATTACAGTCTCCCCTCCTTAAAAGGATTTCGTCCCGGAATCAGATATAAAATAGTTGGGGATACTTTAATAGCATTGCGCTTTCTAACTCTCAAGTCAAAAAAAAATTCCCACATTGTGGTTTTACCACAAAACTCTGACTAGTCTGATAACCCTGTTCCTAAGCACTTACTCCTTTCAATCCATAAGCCTTACTGGTTGCTCAATATAGGTCAAGTCTGGTTGCATGTCTATGCGCTCATATTCTCCTATATGTCCGACATTCGGATTATGCTTCCTTAATATTGATACGTGGAACACGTTATGAACTTGCTACAGGTTCGAGGGTAGGGCTATCTCATATACTAACTTCCCAATACGTCTTAATATCTCCAAGGGTACAATAAATCGTGGACTTAGCTTTCCTTTCTTTTTTAACCTCATTAATCCTTTCCAAGGGAATACCTTTAACAATAATAGGTTCCCTACTTCATACTCTTTATCCTTTAGGGCCAAACCGACATACTTCTCTAGTCGATCTTGGGCTGCTATGTCCTTGGTTATTTGGACTACTTTGGACCTGAGCATCTTGTGCTCTCCAACTTCATCCTAATACAAGGGAGATCGGCATCTTTTTCTACACAGGGCCTCGTAAGGCGACATTCTGACACTGTCATATCATCCATCCTCATAAAAAAACTCAATCTGTATTAAGTGATCATTCTAAATTTCTTTCAAGTCAATCACACAGACTCTCATTAAATCATCTAGCTCTACAGCTTTCGCTTCCCAATACTTATTCTTTTCCAGTTTACAATCATTACTATCTTCCGTACAGAATACTATTCTGGATATACCTTACTCGCTAGAGTTTTATAACCTTTTAATAAATGCGTCAACCTTAGTATCACGAATGTGTTTCCATTCTGAATACCACCATACTTATACTACTCATTTTCTAGCTGCTTCTATCTTCCAAAGTTTGATCAATCATATAGAAGTAAAAGAATTTGTTGAGATATCACTATGATCATGAACACTTGTTCTATTGCATAGTTAGTACCGAAGGTGGCCAGCCTTTAGTACTTGACAAGCAATTAAACAACATGTGGTATCCTACTAGGCTTCTATCACACAGATAGATAGTCATTCAGCTATACCTCCCCTTTTGGAAGGGTTGTTCTTCTCAGTTTACACGAAAATGAAAAGAAGAGAAAAGAAAAAATTTAAGAGAATTATATAAAAATATTGCCACAAAACATCTGGATTGGAGTCTACCTCTGAACTATAGAGGTTTATCACAGGAGAATAAAACATATATATGTATATATCTCAACATCAAGTATTATAGCATCGCAATTTACATGCCTGAATATTTACTATTCCGTCCATAATTCTATGGACCCATGCTCTTGCGCGAGCTTATAAACGATCACTTTTGAAACTCCCTCGACATCGAAAATCAAATCTGGGATTTCATTCTAGACATCATCGTTACTAGAATCCATTGCTATACCGCAACCTTCTTCATATAGTAATACTACTCTTAATTGATAAGAAGGAATAAATATATCATAGGTAATTGTTCGGCTTAGTTGGTCTATCAATAATAACTTATACATCACCACGACCCGATTAGTGGTACTCAATCTCAACATCCATTACAATACAACTCTCATGGTTGTAATCGGCTCATTATTCAAAGAATCGTTGATGTATTACTATAGTCCACCACGGACCTGAAGGGTTTTTAGCACATAAACGCAACGAAAACGTAAATTTAAATCTTAAAAAAAACTGAAACCCTCCGCAGGATCCATGCGAAAAATAATATTTAATTCGTAGTCCAGTATGTTTACCTCAAGAAGCTTTACGTTAATGAAAAGATGGAGGTCTTTAATAGCGATCCAAGAACGATGAACGGAAATCCCTAGCAGCTGCTCCTCAAGTGTGAAGCACTCCACCGGTATCCACCAAGAGTACAATATGATGGAGGAGGAAGAGGTTGAGAGAATTAGTTGCCTCCCTCTTGTTCTACTTTAAAATTAGGCTTAATTATTTGGGTTGAGGCAAATAGGGTTTATAATAGTATATTTATAGGCAAAATTTCAGCCGAAATTTTTTCATAAAATATTATTATTATTAATCCTTTAATTGATTATTCTTATTAACCAATTAACTAATAATTAAAACACCTTTTAATCATTAATCCATTTTCTAAACACTTTAGAAAAATAATTCTCTCACTTGATTTAATTTCCAAAATTAAATTCTTAATTATTATATTAAGAATTAATTAAATCTCATTTAATCAATCATTAAATTTGATAATTAATTATTTATTTCATAAATAAATAATTACCAGCCATTATTAATTAATTCCTCCACCATTAAATCATTCTCTTTTATGGTGTGACCCTGTAGGTTTAATATTAAGCCGGTAGTAGAAATAAATAATAATAAAACTATTTTATCATTATTTATATAAATTATTTAATTCATTAAATATGATTAATTAATAAATTAATCATATTTATTCTACATCGTGAGGGATACTTCTCAGCATATCGCGACTATCCGGATAATACGAATTCACTGCTTAGAATACCAAGAATCTATCCAGTGAGTAGTTACCGTACAATCAATTCCTTCTACCCTGCAATGTCACGATTAAATACAAGGCATGGAACTTGTGTCAAGCCTATCTTATTTAATCATTTGCTTTCCCATTCACTATGCTTAGTTCTATTTAATGTAAATTAGAAACTCCTTTCTAATTTCATTCACTCTGGCCAGAGATTCCTGAACTAGCATAAGTGGATCAGTATTGAACATTCTATTCCTTCACTGGAAGGGGTAGATCCTTTATTGATCATACACTATCTTCGTGTACAAATTCCTATACCCAGTAGAGCCCTTATAATTGTCCCTGGTGACTAAGAACTAAACCAAAGCATAGTTCAGTGTACACAAGATGACTATGATGACCTCAAGTCTAAGGATACTTGTACAACTATCACTATGTGAACAACTGTTGACACGTGAGTGAACTCCATCAGTTGTTCAGCTATGTAAGTCATGTTCAGTGAACTTATTCTATAATAAGCACCTACATACTAGCTATAGTGTCACCACACAAATGTCTATGAGAACAGACATCCTTCAAAATGAAGCAAGCATAGTATGTACCGATCTTTGCGAATTACTAATTACCAGTTAGTAATCCTACGACCAGGAAATATTTAAGTTTAGAGTTATCATCTTTTAGGTCTCATTATTATGATCTCATCATAATCCTTAAAAAGCTTTACTCTAAACTATGGTATATCTTATTTAAACACTTAAATAGATAAAGCCCGCAATAAAACCAAAACAAGTCTTTTATTAATATCAATGAAATCAAAACAGATTACATAAAAGTTATTCCTAAATCATCATACATGATTGGACTTAGGACACATCTCTTTCAATCTCCCACTTGTACTAAAGCCAATCACTCTGGTATCTAATACCCATCTTATCTTTATGACGATCAAAGTGAGTTTGAGAAAGTGGCTTTGTGAGTGGGTCTGCTACGTTGATATATGTGTCAACTCTCTTGACGTCTCCTCTTTCAATACAATACAAGAAATGTTACCGCGCTCCCACTAACCTTTTTGTAGACACATGGTTCATCTATGTTTTTTGATAAAACCAAACTCTTTGATTGTCTCATCAAAACGGATGTTCCATCTACGAAAAGCTTGCTTTAAACCATATATGGTTCGCAGCAGCTTACACACTAGGTGTTCATTTCCCTTGGAAAGAAAACCCTATGGTTGTGTCATATACACTTCCTCTTCAAGTTTCCCATTGAGGAAGGCCGTTTTCACGTCCATTTGCCAGATCTTATAGTCGTAGTAAGTAGCAATCGCAAGCAAAATCCGAATTGATTTTAACAGGGCTACAGGCAAAAAAGTTTCATCAAAGTTAATCCCTTGCCTTTGTCTGAATCCTTTTGCCACGAGCCTGGCCTTATAGGTCTCCGCCTGCCCATCTGCTCCAATCTTTCTTTTATATACCCACTTGCACCCAATAGGCTTAACACCTTCAGGCGCCTCAACCAGAGTCCATACTTGGTTGGTATACATAGATTCCATTTCGGATTTCATGGCACTATGCCATTTCTCTGAGTCAATATTACTCATAGCCTCATTATAGGTCACAGGGTCGTCATTATCAATGATTGACAACTCATTATCATTCTCAATGACAAGGCCATAATACCTCTCAGGTTGGAGACACACTCTCCCTGACCTACGAATGGGCTGTTCCACGGAAGGTTGTTCAGTCTGAACAGGTGTTTACACTTGATCCGTAGTAGTTTGTGCTTCTTAAACTTCATCAAGTTCAATTTTGCTCCCACTGTTTCCTTCAAGGATAAACTGCTTTTCCAAGAAGGTAGCATGTCGGGAGACAAACACCCGATGATCGGTGTAAAAGTAATACCCTAAAGTCTCTTTTGGATATCCCACAAAATTACATTTTACAGATCGAGATTCCAGCTTATCTGGGTCAACTTTCTTGAAATAAGCTGGACATCCCCAAATCTTAACGTGTTTAAGACTCGGTTTCCTTTCTTTCCATATCTCATATGGAGTTTGAGGAACAGATTCAGAAGGCACCTTATTCAGTAAATATGCTAAGGTTTCCAATGCATAACCCCACAGGATTACTGGAAGATTCGCATAGCTCATCATGGACCGAACCATGTCTAACAAAGTTCGATTTCTCCTTTCAGATACCCCATTCAACTGTGGAGTATATGGATGAGTCCACTGGGAGACTATACCATTTTCTTTGAGATAAGCTAGAAACTCTCCATTCAAGTATTCACCACCTCGATCTGATCGAAGAGTTATAATACTATGTTTTGTTTGTTTCTCCACTTCATACTTATATTCTTTGAACTTTTCAAAGGCTTCAAACTTGTGTTTCATCAAATACACATATCTGAATCTAGATCGATCATCTATGAAAGCAATGAAGTATGAAAATCCACCCATGGCTTGTGTAGACATTGGTCCACATACATCTGTGTGTACCAATCCTAACAAATCTGCAGCCCTCTCTCCATGTCCACTAAATGGAGATTTGGTCATTTTACCCAATAGACAAGACTCGCATGTAGGATATGATTCAAAATCAAAGGGGTCAATTAACCCTTCCTTATGTAATGTCCGTAGTCTATTTTCACTAATATGACCAAGTCCGCAGTGCCACAAGAAAGTGGGATTTTCATCATCCCTTTTTCTTTTATTAGTATGTTCAATTTGTAGTAAATTATGCTCTACGTCACATACATACAGACCATTGTTTAAAATACCACTTCCATAAAGAACGTTATCTCTAAAAATTGAACATTTATTATTCTGAATAACAAACAAAAATTCAGCCAAGTCTAACATGGAATAGAAATAATATTCCTCACAATCGAGGGAACACAATAACAATTATTTAGAACAATAGTCTTGCCCGTAGGCATATGTAAATGAAATGATCCTACAGCTTCAGCAACAACTCTTTCTCCATTTCCCATCCGTAGAATCACCTCCTCTTCTTCAAGAGTCCTACTTCTCCTTAATCCCTGCAACGAATTGCAAATATGAGAACCACAGGCGGTATCTAATACCCAAGTAGAAATTTGACTTAGTGACATATTAACTTCGATCATGAACATACCTGAATCAGAAGCGGTAGTCTCACTACCCTTCTTCTTCTTCAATTCTGCAAGGTAAACCTTGCAGTTCCTCTTCCAGTGCCCCACCTTGTTACAGTGAAAGCAAATAGCTTTGCTCTTGGGGTCTTCAGCTTATGGTGGAACTGGCTTTTTCTCACCTACTTTCTTCTTCTTGGAAGGGTTCTTCTTCCTTTTCTTAGGATTGGAACCTTCACCAATTAGAAGAACAGAACTCTTCTTAGGGGGAAAATTCGATTCCGCAGTCTTCAACATGTTGTGGAGTTCAGGCAGGCTGACATCCAGCTTATTCATGTGAAAGTTCACAACAAACTGCGAGAACGAACTCGAAAGTGATTGCAAGACCAAGTCTTGGCTCAGCTCCCCATCCATGGCAAAACCAAGTTGTCCAAGATGTTCAATCAAATTGATCATCTTAAGTACATGGTCATTCACAGATGATCCCTCAGACATCCTACAACCGAAAAGCTCCTTCGATATCTCATATCGAGCTGTCCTCCCTGCCACATCATACAACTCTTATAGATGTATAATGATAGTGTGAGCATCCATATGCTCATGTTGCTTATGTAGCTCAATGTTCATGGAAGCTAGCATGATGCATTGAGCAACATTTGCATCATCTATCCATTTACGATACACAACATGTTCATCATTATGTGCATCGCTAGCAGGTTCAGTAGGCTTAGGTGAGTCAAGCACATATTCCAGCTTCTCAACCCTGAGAACAATTCTCAAGTTTCGAAGCCAGTCAGCAAAATTAGGACCAGTCAACTTGTGAGCATCTAGTATACTCCGGAGTGATAGTGCAGAAGACATAACGAATATAGTAAATCTGTAAATGATGAACACATAACAACACTTAGCAAATATTCAATTTCATTTCAAGACACTATATGAAACGGGTCTTTATTCATAAGTGGCTCCCACTAGTTTATCTAATTTATACAACCCCTAACTGAAAATTAAGCATTCATAATGCTAGTGGGAATAGGGATCCTACATTCCATCACACAACCTCGGCTGTAGCACGAAACGTCATGTGATGTTCAATAGGCAGACAACTCTTGTCAATTACATCTTATGTTATTCCCTAATAAAACTTTAGCCTCTTGAATAATTGAGTCACGGTTGTAGCATGACAAACTCAATATTCTAAGTCAAGTCTAACCCAACATTTCGTACAATTGAATCAGTCTCCAACGGCCCACGGCTGTAGCACGTAACGACCTTTAGATTCTAGTTCAATGTACACATCTCTATGTAATAGACAAGTATTTCTTATTTCGAAATCAAAGCCCTCGGCTGTAGCACGAAACGACAATGATTTAAAAATAAGAACAACTTTCTACCATGTTGGAAGGCTATAACCGACACAAGCCCATTGTGTCATTGGTCAATTACTACTTGATATTATTTAATTTTAGTGGGATTATATTATGTTACAATCATAATCATATTATAAAGAGATTCTTCCTTTTAAATTAAATATTTCAAATCAATAATCGATAATCAGATGATTCTCAGATCGGGGGGAGCATTGTCAAGAGGCGTCACTTAATACCCCTTTCTTACAGATAGAAATCTGCTTTTGACAGAATCATCCTTTCTCTAAATATTGAAAATTCATATTTAATTACGTGTTTCATAAACACAAGAATCTCATGATTGTATTCATAATATTATTATTAAGGCAAGAAACGATTCATATTCTAGATTTTCTAGAGCACGCCTTATATTGATTTAAGTTCACCTAAATCTATCATCGCATGATAAACATACGCATATATCTCATATTTAAAATTAAATAAAAAAGTAAATGTAAAGTGCAATAAAGTAAATGTGTTTGATTATGGCCCCATCCTATGTGATCTTTATCAAGCTCATGATAAAGATCAAGGTCAATCTAATATGGTGATGGAAATAAATACAACTACTTATTATATAAGTCTTCTTCTTTGTTTAGATTTCTTGTATGCCTCGTCTTCTTCTTTGTATCACCTCCATTGGATAGCCTTCTTGAGTCTTCAATTACATTACATAGATTGAAAGTAAAACTAATCTAATGAACTTACAAGAATAACTCGAGTTACATTCGAGATTTATGATTACAAAGATTGACGACATGCAAGTTGTATTTAAAACCAAAACCAAAACCATTACACTAAGGTCGAAAGGCTATAACCATCCACCATGCTCAAACAACACATAAAAGCATGTTAAAACACATAATCTGATCTTAACATATCATATTATCCATGATCTAATCATAAAAAAATCTGACAAAAATCAGAATAAACGACGTCAAACGCCTTACAGACGAGTCGTTGATAGCTTTAGCTATCAGTTTTGTTCAGACGCTCGTTTACCTATGGAATAGGGTATTCGTTTGCGTAAATCGGACACCAGACCCAGATTTCAGCAAATCTGCAGCAGCCAATTCAGAATCCGTATCTAATATGATTCTCATAATTATAACAAACATAAATCATGTATATATCAGTATATATACATATTACATAATCATCTTATGATTATACAACTCACATGAATATCATATATTCAAAACCATACATATATAAGCATATTATATCAACATCAAATCATGGCGAATCACGTACATGCTCATATATCGAAAACAGTTAAACACATAAATGAATTAAAAACTTTTTGCAAGTAGCTCTGATGCCATTGAAGGGTTTTTAGCACAAAAATGCAACGAAAATGTAAATTTAAATCTTAAAAAAAATCTGAAATTCTCCGCAGGATCCATGCGAAAAATAATATTTAATTCGTAGTCCAGTATTTTTACCTTAAGAAGCTTTACGTTAATGGAAAGATGGAGGTCTTTAATAGCGATCCAAGAACGATGAACGAAAATCCCTAGCAGCTGCTCCTCAAGTATGAAGCACTCCACCGTTTCCACCAAGAGTACAATGTGATGGAGGAGGAAGAGGTTGAGAGAATTAGTTGCCTCCCTCTTGTTCTACTTTAGAATTAGGCTTAATTATTTGGGTTGAGGCAAATAGGGTTTATAATAGTATATTTATAGACAAAATTTTCAGCTGAAAATTTTCCATAAGATATTATTATTATTAACCCTTTAATTGATTATTCTTATTAACCAATTAACTAATAATTAAAACACCTTTTAATCATTAATCCCTTTTCTAAACACTTTAGAAAAATAATTCTCTCACTTGATTTAATTTCCAAAATTAAATTCTTAATTAATAATATTAAGAATTAATTAAATCTCATTTAATCAATTATTAAATTTTCTAATTAATTATTTATTTCAAAAATAAATAATTACCAGCCATTATTAATTAATTCCTCCACCATTAAATCATTCTCTTTTATGGTGTGACCCTATAGGTTCAATATTAAGCCGGTAGTAGAAATAAATAATAATAAAACTATTTTATCATTATTTATATAAATTCTCCAATTCATTAAATATGATTAATTAATAAATTAATCATATTTATTCTACATCGTGAGGGATACTTCTCAGCATATCGCGACTATCCGGATAATACGAATTCAGTGCTTAGAATACCAAGAACCTATTCAGTGAGTAGTTACCGTACAATCAATTCCTTCTACCCTGCAATGTCACGATTAAATACAAGGCATGGAACTTGTGTCAAGCCTATCTTATTTAATCATTTGCTTTCCCATTCACTATGCTTAGTTATATTTAATGTAAATTAGAAACTCCTTTCTAATTTCATTCACTCTGGCCAGAGATTCCTGAACTAGCATAAGTGGATCAGCATTGAATATTCTCTTCCTTCACTGGAAGGGGTAGATCCTTTATTGATCATACACTATCTTCGTGTAAAAATTCCTATACCCAGTAGAGCCCTTATAATTGTCCCCGGAGACTAAGAACTAAACCAAAGCATAGTTCAGTGTACACAAGATGACTATGATGACCTCAAGTCTAAGGATACTTGTACAACTATCACTATATGAATAACTGCTGACACGTGAGTGAACTCCATCAGTTGTTCAGCTATGTGAGTCATGTTCAGTGAACTTATTCTATAATAAGCACCTACATACTAGCTATAGTGTCGCCACATAAATGTCTATGAGAACAGACATCCTTCATAATGAAGCAAGCATAGTATGTACCGATCTTTGCGGATTACTAATTACCAGTTAGTAATCCTATGACCAGTAAATATTTAAGTTTAGAGTTATCATCTTTTAGGTCTCATTATTATGATCTCATCATAATCCATAAAAAGCTATACTCTAAACTATGGTATATCTTATTTAAACACTTAAATAGATAAAGCCCGCAATAAAACCAAAACAAGTCTTTTATTAATATCAATGAAATCAAAACAGATTACATAAAAGTTATTCCTAAATCATCATACATGATTGGACTTAGGACACATTTGTTTCAGGACCTACGGTAGTCATTTGTTTTCCTTGGAATCTTAATAGCTAACCATACGGAGTCCATACCTGTCGTATCAAATTCTTCTAAGGAGGTAACATAATCACCATTCATGATTCATGAAGAACACTCTAGATCTTGACGTACATACATGACATGAAGCAGATAAAATTGTAGAAGTGTTTCAATCAAAGCAACGATAACAGGTTAATACCATTCTTAATCATATGCCTTCAATAGAAGACTTAACTCAAGGGTTTGTTTAGTCCTTTTTGAAACATGGTCCTGGCTTATTCTCAAGATAGGACCTCCAAAGATAGATAGCCCGCTCACGGCGATTACATGAATTAAATCTTTAACAAACTACTATTACGGTTGAGTACCGCACAATCATCAGAAGGAATGTCAATCTTTCACACCATAATATAACCTTCATGGCTTTAACCATCATCACTGTATTCCTATGGCACGAGCGCCTATAATTGCTCTCTTACACTTAGAGTGTCGGCCACCTCATTGGCCTTTCCTGATAGTAATAGTTCCTTATAATCAATGTCTTTTGAACGATCTCCAACTAAATTTTTTTACCTTATTTCTAATCATTGCTTGTGTGAAAATGCTCTTCCTCACGCTTTGGTGAGAAAAAAAATATCACCATTTTTCCAAAAGTTATTCCCTCGGTCTTTAGAGGTTAACATTGTCACGACTGACTCTCGATCATACTTAGGACATCTTCTATCTTAGGTCCTAATTGCCTTAAACAATTTCGACCTTTACTGGTTCGATCCATACTCTCTCATGGTTTTACATGTGCCCCGTTTGGCATATTATTATTACGTCATATTTCCTTTACCAAAGTTTCTATTTGTAAAACTTATATATCACCACTCTTTTTGTAACTTCTCCAAGGTTATTCTTAAATCATTCCTCTTGTACTCCCTAGGTACAGGGTATATCAAGATACCATTTACTAGTACTAGAACCATTGTCTATATAGTCCTAAAAACCTTCCCCGCTAATCTTTTAAGATTGTTGTTACTTTAATTCTTCCCAATTCATACTTCGACACTCATACTGTCCTTATTAATGGTGAATTGCCAACCTTATGTATTTCACTAGGTTCATCTCAAGTTATCGAGGTTCTATCCTTAATTCCACCTTTAAAAAGGTACTTGCATCCTTCCATGGATAAATCAAGTCATATATCCTTGATAGATTATCTTATTCAATCATTCCCACCTCGACAGTCTATACCAAATTTCACAATAGCATATGTATTCAAGTTGAGGTCAATCCATATGGCCTTCAAAAGATAACAATGGTTATCCGCTTTTCTTTCCTGATTTGGTAATGATAACAGGGATGTTCTGGAAGATATTGGTTGTGTTCAATGTGAACTTTTTATTCTAACTATTCATTTATCTCCATTATTTATCTCAACCGTCATCTTAATATTGGGATATCTTTTATACCTAACGTCTCCCTTTCTGGGTATCAAGCCACATGTCTTACATACACTTCACATTATTGAAGGTCACTTCCTTCATCCCATTTTCCTAATATCTTGTTATCCTATCTCCTCAGTCCATCCATGTTTCCTTATTAATCCATCGGTCTATCTCAAAGTTTCATCGAATACTCTCAACTTAAAGGGGATTAATTATACGTATCGATTACACCTTCAAACCTTGAATTTATCTCATGATCAGTCACCATCGTGCTGATGATGACACACTTCTCTATATTTATTGCTAGGGTTTCTTAGGGTTTCACATACCTAACTCACTTATCGCTTCTCAACTCTATTTCTTTTATATCCCTTTTATACTCCTTCCCCTTTCAGTCTTTTATTTTCGTTTTTATTACAACCATTTCATGAACCAACACAACATAAGCATTGATTTCAAACATCCCGTCATTTTGGATTCATGTCCTTTAGACGAACCTTGACGACTTTCACAACCTAGATTCATGATTCATCATACTTGTCCGCCTCTAGCCTGGTTTTAAAACTTCTACACTATCTCTCTATCTTCCTTAGCCTTCCACCAGCGGGTGGCCTCTCTCTTAGGAAGGTAAGTGGAAAAAACAGTCTTTTGCGCTTCGTCAATCATTTAGAATCTCAAATGATTCCTCTATTTCCTTTAGCCAGGCTCTTTCCTTGACTGGGTCAACTTGTTCCTTGGAACTCTGAGAGCTTAACGACTTAAAGGTCCTGAAAGAATTTCCCACCGCATTGTTTCCTCAGGGTGGTGGTTAGGGATAAAAGTACAAGTTTTGTTTAGGCAGGTCCATGAATTTTCCCATAGGAGTACCGTTCTGGTTCTCCTTATCTTACTCGACTTCTATTTTCTCAGTATGAAATGTTCCATTTATCTCCCATAATCGGGGTTATCTTATTCGTTAAAATTCCTGTTTTTCACTTCATTATGTTATGGGTTCCTTCTTTCTTGATGGTGACCTCCCTGACTATCATATTCAGGGTTTGCCCTAAATCTTATTCCTCCAACTATGGCTTTCATCTAAGATCCCGTCCTTAAGCTTTTGAATATTTGGAACCCAAATTCTATAGAAATACCTTATTATTCCCTTATCATCTTTCTCGGTATTAATCTCTTCTCTATTCATTGGTTATCTGCCTTCATTCATCACGGTTATTTGGCATAATATGATCTTTTCCAATAATTCGGGTGCATTACAATCTCGAACAGCTTTTCAGTACCGGCTCTGGTTACCTTCACTTCTATTTCCATTTTCTCAAAATCTCTTATCAACTCTTCCGAAGACATTGTCATCTTGAGTCTCTCCTTTCTACTAAGGGCGTCAGCTACCACATTGGCTTTCCCTAGATGATAAAGAATCTTATAATCGTAATCCTTGATTAGCTCTAACCACCTCCTCTGGCGCATGTTGAGCTCTATCTACGTGAAAATGTACTAGAGCTCTTACGGTTTGTGTAAATCTCGCACTTCTCTCCATACCAGTAGTGCCTCCAATCTTTAGGAAAAATAAACTATTGCCGTGAGCCCAAGATCATGGGTGAGATATCAAATTTCATATTCCCTAAATTGTCTTGATGCGTACGTGATTATCTTTCCGCGCTGTATAAGAAAGCACCCTAATTCCTTATGCAAAGCGTCACTACAAATCACAAAATCTCTTTTTCCATCCGGTAACGCCAATATAGGGGTCGTCACCAATCTTTTCTTCAGTTCTTGAAAGCTGTTCTCACATTTCTATGTCCATTCGAACTTCTCAGTTTTACGAGTAAGCCGCGTTAAAGGGGTTGCTATCTTTTCAAACTTGAACAAACCTATGGTAGTAACCGGCCAATCCTACCTCTGGTAGTCACCCTAACTATGGTCATCAATTCCTCAGTGGTCCTTTCTTCATTCTTGTCAGGATCCTTATCAACAACAATCCCTTCTAGGACAACATCCTCAACCGCTACATCCTCAATATGAACATCATATGGTCCCTCATTAGGGTGCTCCATTGGATCCACAATCTGATCCCTAATATGTAGTAAAACATCATCGTGTTATTGCTCTTTAACTTCAGGGTTCGGAGCCCCGCTACCTTATACGATAACAATCTATGTTACTATCATGATATTTATAAGGGTTCCCGTAAGGGTTTTAACAGTCAGTACTACGTTAGGTAGTACGACTATGAACTTGGCAAGAGTTCTTATTATCTTAGTGAACTTATTATTTTAACAACACATCATCTCTGAGGTTTATAACGTTTGGCTCTAATACCATTTCTGTACCACCCCTAAATCCGGGGTCGGGCATATGGGTTGTCACGAGTTCCATTTCCCTTAATAACACTCAATCTTAATAAACAACCAACTACTGCGTACTGTGACCCCAAAATATACACACACAACACAAGTTAAAGTCTCAAAGATGAATACCAAAAATAACACAAGTTATTTTATTCCACAATTAAAAACCATTACACCTTAAAAGGGTTTCTGAATAAATTTACATTTTCTTTGCCATTATTACAGTTCATAAATATACATAAGTCTAGTACCTCAATAGTTGAAAACCTAGCCTATTGGTAGTTCCTACCTCAGCTACAACGGCATCAACGCCTGCAGAAAACTGCAAAACATTTCCTATCCGCTCGCGAATTGGGAGCTTGGTCCTGTTCATCTTGTCTAGCTGTTGTTGTGTGATAAAATAATAAAGCAAGGGTGAGCAACAAGCCCACCGAAATAACATGTATAATAATTAACAATATATGAGCATCTTCATAGTAAAGTCTTGGTCAAGCAGAAATGAACCAAGTTTGATATCTTAACGCGACCAAGTCACAAAATATTCGGTATATATGTATATATACTTTTCAAAATCTTGGAAGTCCTTCCATGCATAATATACACAGAGTTCCAGTTTATAACTGTATAAAAATATCATTGCAAGGTGATCTCATATATCTAACCTTGTCTCAACATTTTTTTGGAAATCTTTGTCATGCATAAGATAATCATTTACTAGATATAAGTTGAAAAGATGAAGTTACAAGATACTCCAATATACTTATATATTTTCCAAATACTACTTGAACTACCTTCATTCAACGTATAATCAGTTTCAAAAGTTCACCACATAGATGAGACTACAAGATAAGACTTGAATAGAATCAATCTTTAAAATATCATTTAAAAGAAATGAAGTTATGAGATACTTCATTAAGTCCCTATATATATACACCTATATATATATATCTCATATTTTCCTTGAAAACCTCTGTTATGAACAGTATAAACAGAGTTGTAATACCCAATGAATTTGGAAAGAAGAAAACTTTGGCATAAACCTGATATCTTGCTGATCAGGCAAAGATACCCATTAAGTAACCTTTTCTACTAGTAGATGGATGAATTCCTCGCCGGTCATCACCCTGGCCGCATTGAGACCTCGCGCTACACCGTTACACGGCCACTCACGCGTCTTACACCTTGATAGAGCGTACCCTGGCCTGTCGTTTATGCCGACTTAATTAGATGGACTTACTTCCCGAACATTGGGCAAGTAATCAAATTGTTTTCTCAGAGCAGCAATATAACGACCCGTATACTTTTATATTATTTAAAAGTATAATTATTAAAATAAATAGTTAAATAAAATATGTGTATTGGTTTCGATCGCTATGTGTTGTTTTATTATTATCCTTGTGTGAATTAGGGTGTACAGAGTTGTTTGTGTAATTAGCTATTGAGTTGTATTGAATCGTTTTCACTTTTAAAAGTGAATTTAGTGCAAATTTAATTGCATAAATATTTGGAATGTCTCTCAAATTTGTTTTCATGGTTTAATAATTACAATAATTATTTTTGGGATTTTATAAAATTTAGAAATCAATATTTCCTCAATTATTTAGCCCTGTATGATTTTCTGAGTGTGTTTAATGATAAAATCCATATTTAATTATGGGAATCTTCAAAATTATGAAACTCATATTTATTTAAGTTTGGAATATTCCAAGAATTTTAAAATTATTTTGGGAATTTTCAGGATTAATTTCACTCGCGCCTTATTTCGTTAATTATTAAAAAGCGGGTATAAATTGCGTTTTCGAAATTATTCTAAAATTATGAAATTTATGTTTTTATAAACTTCGGGATATTTGTAACATTTCAAGACTATTCTCGTAATTTTCTGAATTTATTTTGAGTGTAGCTCGGTTCGTCAATCGTTAAATGCGGGTATGAATTGCCTTTCAAAAATAGTCTAAAAATTTTGAAATTTTTATTTTACTAGTATTTTATTATACCGCAAATTTTAAAACTTGATTGGTTATTTTTAGAATTATTATTTTTCCACAAGTGATTCATTAGGACGCAAAAGTGGGGCAGAATTGGGTAGTGCAGGGGGTACGTGTCAAGTTAAAACACACGTGTCTTGTGTTCCTTGCACCTTGGATACGTGGTTGTTGCTATTGGGTAAAAAAACAAAGAAAAACAGATGCACACCCCCCATCCCTTATTCTTTTATCGGCAAGCTCCTCCCCCATATCTCTCCGTTCCCCTTATTACTCCCTCATCCTTTTCCCCGATTACTTCCTGCGGCTGGTTCTGGTCGAAGGACTCTGGAATTGATATTGAATTAAGATAATCTAGTGATCAGTCGGCAAGTGACTCAAGGTTCCCAAGCAAAGAACCCTGAGAGTCCTGGATACTATCTTGAGATAGATTGCTGCGAAGCAGGGATGTCTTCTAGTGAGACAGTCATTTTTTTCAATGAAAGCCTGAGCGTTCAAGTCTATCAAAATCAGTTAGAGATGGTCGTAAAGCTCTGCAAGGCAAGTACCTCTGACCATTCTTTTATGGTTCAGTGTATATGAATAGCTAAATGTTTTATTCTCGTAATGGAACAGAAACGTTTTAAGTTACGTATCCCCTGTAGTTATAAAATCATTGTTTTCGAATTGTTTTGGGGAAAAGTAACTTCGAAAGTTACCTGTCTCAAATGGAATGATTTGCGAAATGGATTTTATATGTGTGCTGGCTAAATATATGGTTTTGAAAGGAGATAGGTACAAGTGTTTTGAAAACTGGATAAAACGGTCAGATATGGGATACATTGGGGCCAGAGTAGGCCTATTGAGGTGGCGTAAGAGGCTAATTCGGTTGCGCGCATTATAAAACCGATTAGTCCAGCAGGTCAGAGACCTAGCTAGTCTCTGAGTTCCGGAACAGGTAAATGGGATGGCAGTTAGAGTCGTCTGGTGTTGATAGCCTGATCAGCTGTCTTCACATATCCGCTACGTATCTGATTTGGTTTTGTGTGATTCCCGTAAGGGCATGAGTAGTTGATATAGCGGATTTGGAAATGAAAATGGCATGCTAGAATTATTCTCTGGTATTTATACACAGCACACTACTGATGTTATTGTTTTACAGAGCATGCTAGTTTTGATATCCAGTTTATACTTGTTTTACATGTTTCTGGCAAGTTATGAATTCTGTTCATATAACTGATTTACTTTAAACTGTTTTGCTTGTTGTTCATATAGTGGTACTGCTGAGCAAGCAATTGCTCACCCTTGCAAAATGTTATATATATGTATTGCAGATGCCTAGGAGATTCTTCGGTGATAGTTGGGCAAAGTTCCAGTTCCTTTCGTGTCAGACTCCTCTGAGATGGTTGTGCTAGATCACGGGTAGTCTGTTGAGTTGTTGCGTTAAGTTAGCTGCGTTGAGATGATTGTTGTAAGTTTAAGTTGTGTTAGCTGATTAACCTGAGTCATACTTAAACCTGGAAAAGGTCTTGTTAAAGGGGTCGTAGTTATGTTTTAGATTGATTTATAATTGTTATTATTGTTGTTGATGACGTCAACTCCTGACCCCGGGGTTGAGGCCGTCACAAGCAACCTTGTTGTGAATATAAATACACCACACAGTCGGATCCCTCAGATTTTTGAGCGAGTATTCAAGTCCCCTTCGAAAGGAAGATCTTAAATATGAAAACGAGTTTTGGGATCCGCTCTAGCCTTTAAAATCATTTTGAAGACTCGAAAATATTTTTGAAAGCGTTTCGAATAAGGATGATTTGATAGAATAAATCAATTTCATGATAATCAAAGAATATCTGACTATTATGCTATAAATAATATTCAAATAACAAATAGCTTTTATCAAAGCAAATAAAGTAAAAGTTTTAAAAATAACTTTATGAAAATATTTAAGATAAGAATGATTGACGATATCAATCATTTCTCGAATACTTGGTGAATAATGAAAATTTATTCTTTAAGAAAATAATGAATATTATTTAATAAAATAAACGGAGTCGTAAGTTCTCGAATGAATATTCAAACTAATATTCACTTATTATTTAAAACTATCGAATAAACATTATTCGATTAATAGTTTTGAAAACTATATATGTATATATAATATACTCAGGAGCATCGCCTCCCGGTTTAGAAAAATGTTAACCTTTGGTCCCCTATACTAAGGGTATACATAAATAATGTCTATCTCTAGCATAGGTATTATGCAGTTTATAAACAATTGAATCGATAACAAAATATCAAGATTACGAAACAAGCATGCATATATATATATCATATCAACATGCTCCAATATATCGCACAATTTTCTAATAACAATTATGCACTTATCACAAGATAATGCATATACATATATACATCACAACAACAGTTATACGGGTAGAAAATTTGCCTGAGCGTTATGGGTTAGACTTAAGCTTAGAGTGGGTCCGGTAACCTATGAACAACAACATAAGCCGGAATTAAACCACGGTCGCTTAAGAAACTAGACTTTATCCACTTAGACCCTAACGTTCGCTTTTGCGCTTAACGATTTACATAAGTTGCTCAAGTACCCTCGGCTCCACCATTTTTATAAAATTACCCATTAAACGTTTTAAGGCGACTTTTTCATGAGTACTTTACCAACTGCCTAATCCACCTTGTATAATTGTTTTGTGTTTCGATTAATCATTTAAGGGTCTCAATTATGGTCTCAAAGTTACTTGAGGTTTTAGTGTTCGCTCGCCAAATGACGTTACTTAAAACGGTCGTTTCTCATCCCTCGTAACTCGGATTTAGGCGAACGACATATCAAAACGAAGCTCGTAACATGAACTATCTAAAAATGGAAAAGGTAAGAATCTTACAGTGAGTTCACGGGTCCTAAAGTTAAGCACAGAAACAGTTAAGGAAAATTGGGCATTATGACGGCTAGAACTTAGCGATTTCCAATATGTTTACCACTCAAAATCAATCCCTTTCAACTACAATCCATACACAACTTCAAGATTCAAACCTAGGCTACTGATCTTAGCCAAATCAAGCTCAAGATCCTCAATACAATTCAATATTATACCATCTCCATAATCAACTAATCTACTTAACAATCAAAGTTCAATTCAAATTTAATCATTCAAACAACTACTCATCCATCCAAACCATCCCGAAATTCAAGCAAACAAACTTAGTACTTAAAGGTCCAGAAGTTTTATACCTCTATTTTTGAGGGTAAAGTTTCTAGGAAGCCTTAAAACCTTGATTAATCCTTATACAAGTTTGGATCTCACAACCAATCAAGAAAATACAAAGTTAGATTTTGAAGTTTCTAAAAGTCCGATTGAAAGAACTATAAAAATGAGGGTCTTACCCTGATTATTTGGAAGAGACTTGTTAACAAGATTTGTAGGCCATCTCGATACCTTTCCAAAGAGCTACAGAACATAATATTTGAGTGAGTATTGAAGGAGATATAGCAGTTTGAAGTTGCTGCTCTGGTTTTGGCCGAGAGTAAGGGAAGAAATGAAGAAATGAAAATGCTTCTTGTTTGTCTTGGAAAATGAAATGAATTGCTTGGTTGTAAATTAACATAGGTAATTTAGGTGTTAAAAACATGTGGATGAGAATCAATTTTGAACAAATATCTTCCTCCTTTGCATACATCATCTTGCCCACATCACTAGCTAGCCAATTGTCATTATCTTGTGGTATGATGATGTCATAGTCCCTTAACTTCTTGAACAAGCTTGTCTCTTGGTCGCTTATTTGTTTTACGGTTCGCTTAACTCTCGTTCTCATTAATCGTTTGAGGGATCATATCCGGGATCTTGTTACTTGGGCTTCCATAAACCTTTCTTAATATTTTATACTGCTTTAATGATCCTCTCTTATAATCATTGAATTTAAATCATTTTAATCATGTTACCTTATACTTAATTCTTTCCGTATTTGGTGGATTTTCGGGAAAAATCAAAGTGTCTGGATTCGAATTCTAACGACCTTTACATACACTCATTTACTTTATGGAATACTAATACGATCTCAGAATTTCCATAACAGTACTCCTATATAGTGTGGTATGATAATTTTCCTTAATCAACATCATCAGTAAAAAGTTACTATTCATCATGGTTTCAAAAATTTCCAAAAATTGGGGTTATTACATTACATGCTAGTAGTAATCACACTTGAATTTTGAATAACTTGGTACCTCCCATGTTCACATTGTTATTACCTCAAGTCTATAACTTTGTACACGTGTAGATGATCTGCAACCACGTTAATTTGGGAGTGAAGCCATATATACCGTACATTTGGCACATCACACAGCAAAGTAAGCAATTCCTTTGTCAACTTCAAAAAAAAGTAAAAATGTAACTATTGGCAAAAAAAATGTCTCCATGATAATATTGATGGCATATATTTCTTTTGAATGATCATCATTTTGCGGGTCTACTATTGTATGATTAATGATGTACAAATTTTTATGTTCTTTTTTAATTGTATGTGGAACCAGATGACATTATTGTGATAAAAGCAACCACAAATATTAGTCTTCTTGAGAAGTACTTTCTTAAACTTAACTCATCATTAAAATATAATTGAATTTAATATTTTTTCTATTTAGAGTTAAAGTAATCATGTTATGTTAAGAGTCTTACATTGAAAAGTCAAAATGTGATGTGCATATAGTCCTGTTAATATTGTGAATTTGGTATAAGGAACAATATGATGATGAGTTTGTTGAGAGCGACCCGTTTATCTTCTTGGATGGAAGAAGTTACAAACATGAAGTTCCGGTGAGTATAAACTTCCCAAAAGTATGTCAAAATTATGAATGTTATATTGCACATTAGGCTTATTTAGAATTATTTTTTATTTTTAAAATTGCGGTTACATTTATAGATTTTGATGTTTAGGACGATATTTATTACATTAATTAGCGTGGTAATTTCTCTGCATTTGGAGTTAGCGCATACAGATCTTTGATGTAAGTTCTTCGTGATAGAATCTAACCATTCTATAAACATATAATTCTCTAAAATAAAAACAAGGATAGTAACATCATATCTAATTATGGAGATTAAACTAAAAGACAAAAGCATACCTGAATCCATAAGGCGATTATTGAGACGGTATCTGAATCACGAATATGTTCTCGATTATTTTCTTCCTCAACCAAGTACTCCTTAGGGTTTCTCAATAGCTCTCTCTATATGGTAGAAGATAAGCCATGTAACGTACTTGATATATTGAGGGCTATAATCCTTTTATATACTGCCTAATTAAATCTCCCATTATAATTTAATTGGGCCTCTTATTGAGTATTCACTTATTTGGTCCATACAATAAATTAAAATCTAATTGGGTTCTTTAGTTGATCAAATAATTTAACCCAATAAAATAAATAGCTAATAAATTGATATATATATATATAGCTCATAAAATAGTAATAATTATAATTATAAATAATAATAACAATTCCCCACTTGGGCTTCATATGAATCCAGAATCAATTATACAAATATTTAGTGTGTAACTTTATGCTATTTATCGTCCTTAGATTTTATAAATAAATAATTCGGTCCGTCTACTATATATGCATAAGATTTTGGCGGAATTCATCACAAAGTTTACGTGACTAAACCTTTTGTGGCCACCACACAAATATATTCAACCACATGAATCAATGCATGAATAAATGACATCAAAATTATATATAATATGATCTATATGATGTCTATTTTTAACTATGTTAGATATATTTGAGATGTCATGTCTAATATGTTTCATGATTAGTTTTCAGATCTTAACAAACAGGAAATATCAGTACTTACTGGAATCAGTACTTACTGGAAGTCAGAACTTAAGGATATCAGAACTTAGATTATCAGAAGATAAATATCAGAAGATAGATATCAGAACTTAAGTATGAGAGGACTAACAGTTAAGGAAGGAAGTTGATTTACAGGAAAGAAGATCGAGACTAATACAAAAGAAGATATGCATGGAAAGAGTTAGAGGACTGAAAGAATTGTATAAGATATCTGATTGATATATTTTAGGAGACAGAATTATATTTCATATCAATTAGAAGTTATCTTGTAACTGTGTACTATATAAACACAGACATAGGTTTACACTATATGTGTTATCATTATCGAGAAGATCATACATTGTAACCTAGCAGCTCTCATGATATTTGTTCATCACTGAGAGAGAACAGTTCCATTATAACAAAGTTTATTATATCGAATATATCAATTTACTGTTACTTGTGTTCGAAACCGATTTGATTGTATTCTACACTGTATTCAACCCCCTTCTACAGTGTTGTGTGACCTAACAATTGGTATCAGAGTTTATCTGTTAACACACATATAGTAAAGATCCAAACAATCATGTCTGAAGAAGCAGAAAATCCAACCAAGCCCACCAAAATTGAAGAAACTAAAAACACTCAAATCCACAGTCGATATGAGACTATTAGGGTTCCCATACTGAGACCTTCTGAGTATCCCATATGGAAAGTGAAGATGGCTATGTTTATGGAAGCTACTGATCCAGAATACCTTGACAGAATTAATGAAGGACCGCATAAGCCAACTAAGCTCTTTGTTGTAGTTGCAGATCAGCCAGCAAAGACCATACCAAAGGAGAAAAGTGAGTATACAGCTGAAGATATCTCATCCATTTCCAAGGATGCAAAGGTAAGGCATTTGATGCATACTGCCATTGATAATGTCATGTCAAATAGGGTAATTCATTGTAAGACTGCAAAGGAGATATGGGATGCTTTAGATACAAGATGTCAGGGAACTGATGCAATCAAGAAGAACAGGAGGACTATACTCACTCAAGAGTATGAGCACTTTGACTCAAAAGCTGATGAGTCATTAACTGACTTATATGACAGGTTTTTCAAACTCTTGAATGATCTGTCACTGGTGGACAAGGAATATGATCTTGAAGATTCAAATCTAAAATTCCTTTTAGCTATTCCTGAAAGTTGGGATTTGAAGTCTACTACTATAAGAGACAACTATGCTCTTGATGAAACTACTCTTGATGAAATTTATGGTATGCTCAAGACTTATGAACTTGAGATGGATCAAAGAAGCAAGAGATATGGGAGAAAGTCAAGGACAGTTGCTCTTAAGGCTGGGGAGGAATTCCCCAAAGTGGTTGTCTCAAAGAAAGGCAAAGGAAAAGCTCTCATCACAGAGTCTAATAGAATCATCAAGTTCTGATGATGATGATTCAGAAACTGAAAGTTTACTTGAAATAGATGCTGATGAAGAGATGATGAAATTGTGTGCTCTTATGGTGAAGGGTATCACAAAGATAGCCTACAAGAAATTCAGAAGGGGAAAGAAGTTTTTCAAGAAAGGTGGAAGTACTGATAAGAAAGGTTTCAGAAAATCTGAAGGCAAAGGTGCAAAGTATGACAGAGGAGATAACTCAAATATCAAATGCTACAACTGCGGTGAAAGAGGCCACATATCTCCTGACTGCAAGAAAGGAAAAAGTGACAAAGGCAAGGCACTTATCATAAAGAAGAAAAGTTGGACAGACACTTCAGATTCTGAAGATGAGGTGAACTATGCTTTAATGGCAAATGCTGATGGCAGCCCTGAAACAGCTAAATTAAAGGTACCTCAAACAACTTATGCCTTTCATACTGATGATATTACTGAGTTGAGATTATATCTTAAAACCATGTTTATTAGCTACAGACATCAAACTTTAACATGTGAAAGATTAACTTCTGAAAATCTTGCTTTTAAGAAAAGGAATGATTATTTAATAAAAAGAGTTAGTTATGAAAGAGATGTGTCCTAAGTCCAATCATGTATGATGATTTAGGAATAACTTTTATGTAATCGGTTTTGATTTCATTGATATTAATAAAAGACTTGTTTTGGTTTTATTACGGGCTTTATCTATTTAAGTGTTTAAATAAGATATACCATAGTTTAGAGTAAAGCTTTTTATGGATTATGATGAGATTATAATAATGAGACCTAAAAGATGATAACTCTGAATTTAAATATTTCCTGGCCGTAGGATTACTAACTGGTAATTAGTAATCCGCAAAGATCGGTACATACTATGCTTGCTTCATTATGAAGGATATCTGTTCTCATAGGCATTTGTGTGGTGACACTATAGCTAGTATGTAGGTGCTTATTATAGAATAAGTTCACTGAACATGACTCACACAGTAGAACAACTGATGGAGTTCACTCACGTGTCAGCAGATGTTCACATAGTGATAGTTGTACAAGTATTCTTAGACTTGAGGTCATCATAGTCATCTTGTGTACACTGAACTATGCTTTGGTTTAGTTCTTAGTCTCCAGGGACAATAATAAGGGCTCTACTGGGTGTAGGAATTTGTACATGAAGATAGTGTATGATCAATAAAGGATCTACCCCTTCCAGTGAAAGGAAGAGAATGTTCAATGCTGATCCACTTATGCTAGTTCAGGAATCTCTGGCCAGAGTGAATGAAATTAGAAAGGAGTTTCTAATTCACATTAATTAGAACTAAGCATAGTGAATGGGAAAGCATATGATTAAATAAGATAGGCTTGACACGAGTTCCATGCCTTGTATTTAATCATGACATTGCAGGGTAGAAGGAATTAATTGTACGGTAACTATTCACTGAATAGGTTCTTGGTATTCTAAGCAGTGAATTCGTATTCTCCGGATAGTCGCGATATGCTGAGAAGTATCCCTCACGATGTAGAATAAACATGATTAATTTATTAATTAATCATATTTAATAAATTAGAGAATTTATATAAATAATGATAAAATAGTTTTATTATTATTTATTTCTACTACCGGCTTAATATTGAACCTACAGGGTCACACCATAAAAGAGAATGATTTAATGGTGGAGGAATTAATTAATAATGGCTGGTAATTATTTATTTGTGAAATAAATAATTAATTAGAAAATTTAATAATTGATTAAATGAGATTTAATTAATTATAAATTAATTAAGAAAAGTTCTTAATATTATTAATTAAGAATTTAATTTTGGAAATTAAATCAAGTGAGAGAATTATTTTTCTAAAGTGTTTAGAAAAGGGATTAATGATTAAAAGGTGTTTTAATTATTAGTTAATTGGTTAATAAGAATAATCCATTAAAGGGTTAATAATAATAATATTTTATGGGAAAATTTTCAGCTGAAAATTTTGCCTATAAATATACTATTATAAACCCTATTTTGCCTAAACCTAAAAAAAGTTAAGCAAACCCTAATTCTCCCACCCCTTCCTCCTCCATTACATTGATCTCTTGGTGGATACCGGTGGTGTGCTTCACACTTGAGGAGCAGCTGCTAGGGATCTCCGCTCATCGTTCTTGGATTGCTTTTAAAGGTTAGAAATCGATCACATATGATTTAATCATGATTTGTATGCCTTATTTGGATTTTATATCAAGAAAATTGTTTTACCATGCTTCTGTGATGTATACAATTCTACAAGTTATGTTCCATCAAACTCAGAAAGAAAGAGATGATGCTTTTTATATTAGAAATGAATTGCTAAAATTGAATAAATCTCTAAAACTGAGTTAGAAAAAGAAAAAGAGATTATCAGGACTTGGACTAACTCTGGCAGAACAACTCAGAATTTATTAAGTAGTGGAAACTGGAAAAAGGAACTGAACAAATTAAGCCAATTGTTGTTAAATAAACTGTAAAGCCAAAGGTAAATCCTGTTAAGTTTGTAGCTAAAACTGTAAAGTCTGATTCTGAAAAGATGAAAGAGTCTGTGATAGAAGTTAAGGAGAAGTCAACTTCTGACAAATTAGAACAGGATAAACTAACTGAAGTCAACATAGGCTTAATGACTAAGACGCAGCTTAAGCATAAGCTGAAAGAAATAAGGAATGTCAACAAGGTTAAGGCAGCTAGGAAAAATAGGAATGGAAAGTAAGGTGTGAATAAAAGCAATAATTATATGCCTGTTCCTAATGCTCCTAGAAAGAAATGTTATAACTGTGTAAACTCTAACCATCTTGCTTCTTTTGCAGGAAGAATAAGAATATAAACTCTTTACCTCCTAATTCAGGAGTTAATAGTCAGTCTGTTAGGTTTAAGCCACAAAATCCTTGTTTTTATTGTGGAAGTTTATGGCATTCCATTTATACTTGTAAGGAATATCATAGTTTATACTATGATTATTATCAAATAAAACCTTCTTTGAAGAAAGTTGCTTTAATTCCTTCTAGTGTAAAGACTGATGCAAAGTCTGATATAAGTTCTGATAAATAGCATGTTAGCATAAACTCAGATATTAAATCCGCTGCAAATGCTAACAAACTTAAAAAGGCCAAAGGATCCAAGCAAGTCTGGGTCCTTAAAACTGACCATTAGTGGTCTTTGTGATTGCAGGGCAACAGGAAAAACATCCTAGTACTGGATAGTGGATGTTCAGGACATATAACTGGACAGCTTCAGCCCAAAAGTAGGTTGACAGCTTTGCTTCATCAAGCATAGTTCGTGCAGCTTCTATGAGTGTTCTGTTCTTTCTTTCTATAACTCCATTTTGTTGTGGAGTTCAAGGTGCATAAAATTCCCGTTTGATTTCATGCTCTTTGCAGAACTCTTCCATGATTAAATTCTTGAACTCAGTGCCATTATCACTTCTTATAATTTTAACAGAATCTTTGACCAACTTATCCAGCTGTCTGACATGATCAGTTAGAGTAAATGCAGTTTCATTCTTCTTGTGCAAGAAGTACACCCAAGTGTACCTTGTGAACTCATCCACTATAACCATAGCATATTTCTTCTTTGCAATAGACATGACATTAACTGGACTAAATAGATCAACATACAGTAGGTGATAAGGCTCAAGAATTGATGACTCAGTTTTGCTCTTGAAAGAAGATTTTCTTTGTTTTGCCTTTTGACATGAATCACAAAGGCCATCAGGAGCAAATACTGATTTTGGCAGTCCTCTCACAAGATCTTTCTTTACAAGCTCATTTATGTTATTGAAGTTTAAATGAGAGAGTCTTTTGTGCCAATTCCAGCTTTCTTCAATTGATGCTCTACTCAACAGACAGATTGCAGAACCATCAGAACTTATTGAAAGTCTGGCTTCATAAATGTTACCATGCGTGTAACCTTTCAGAACCACTTTACCTGTAAGATTGCTTACAACTTCACAGTGTTCTTCAAAGAAATCCACATGATAACCTCTGTCAAAGATTTGACTCACACTCAGCAGATTATGTTTAAGTCCTGAGACAAGAGCTACTGTTTCAATGATGACATTCCCAAGATTAATATTGCCATATCCCAGAGTTTTTCCCATGTTGCCATCTCCATAAGAAACTTCTAGGTCAGCTTTCTCCATAAAGTCTGAGAGCAGGGCTTTATTTTCAGTCATATGTCCTGGACATAGGACATATGTCCAGTCATATGTCCTGAACATCCACTACTTGCACGAACTATTCTTTTTCATATGAAGGTACTAGACTTTTGTCATGGAATCTATCAATGTATCTTTTGATGATAAGAAGATTACTGGACCTGAAGATTTCAATGATCACGATCAGTTGAGATTTGAAAATGAAGACTTAAATTCTGATTCTGTAAATTCTGATGACTTAAACTCTGATCCTATATGTACTAATATCATTGAATCTGTGGTAACAACTCCAAAGGAAAATGCACATGTCCAGGGGGAGCAAGCTGGAAATCCTACCACATCTCAAGACTCTCAAGAAGCATCAGAACCTGTCACTGGCTCTTCAAGTTCTGATTCATCTAGTTCTGATGAGTTAAATTCTGAAAATTCTGGAAGATCTGATACTTCAAATCCTGAAGGATCCAAGTTAAATTTTGAAGTCTAAGAGAGCATAACTACAGGGGGAGCATCAGAAAATGCTGATGGAGACAGCATGGATCATGGGGGAGGATCCAGTTCTAGAAGTTAACTTCAATCTGCAAGGAAGTGAACTAAGTCACATACACCTGACTTAATTATTGGAGATCATGAAGCAGGTGTCAGAACTAGAACTGCAATATCAAATGAATGTCTCTATCATTCTTTTCTATCTCAGACTGAATCAAAGAAAGTGGAAGCTACCAATTTCTTGGAGGCAGATTGGTTTCTTGGTTTAGAAAGAAACAGAAGTCAATTTCCACATCAACTGCAGAAGTAGAATATATTGCTGCAGGAAGTTGTTGTGCACATATTCTTTGGATGAAGAATCATTTACTGGATTATGGGTTAGAATATTCTAAAATCCCTATCTACTGTGATAATCAAAGTGATTGTAACACCCCCAAATCCGGGGTCGGGGATCCGGGTTGTCACGAGTTCCACTTCCCTTAACAACACCCAATCTTATTAAACAATCAACTACTCTTTACTGTGACCCCACAATATACACACACACACCACAAGTTATAGTCTCAGAGATGAATATCCAAAAATAATCACAAGTCGTTTTATTCCACAATTAAGTCAATACACCTTAAAAAGGTTTCTGAATAAATTTACATTTCTTTGCCATTATTACAATTCATAATATACATAAGTCTGGTACATTACTAGTTGAAAACTTAGCCTATTGGTAATTTCTACCTCAGCTACAGCGGCCTGAACGCTTTCAGAAAGCTGCGGAACGTTTCCTATCCGCTTGCGAATTGGGAGCTTGGTCCTGTTCATCTTATCTATCTGATGTTGTGTGATGAAAGAATAAAGCAAGGGTGAGCATCAAGCCCACCAAAATAATATTTATAATGATTAACAATATATGAGCCTACTCATAATACTCATGAAAGTCTTGGTCAAAAGAAATGAACCAAGTTTGATATCTTAATGCGATGAAGTCGCAAAATATTCAGTATATATACATATATACTTTTCAAAATATTGGAAGTCCTCTTCCATGCATAATATACACAAAGTCCCAGTGTATAACTGTATAAAAAAATATCGTTGCAAGGTGATCTCATATATCTAACCTTGTCTCAACGTTTTTCTGAAAATCTTTGCCATGCATAAGATAATCATTTACTAGATATAAGTTTAAAAGATGAAGTTACAAGATACTCCAATATACTTATATCCTTTCCAAATACTACTTGAACTACCACCGTTCAAGTTATAATTAGTTCAAAAGTTCATCACATAGATGAGACTACACGATAATACTTGAATAGATTCAACCTTTAAAATATCATCAAAATAAAATGAAGTTATAAGATACTTCATTTGATGCAAACATCATTTTGAAAACTTGACCCTGCCAACACTCAACAATCGCCCAACCGTAGCCTTTCTATCGAAGTGCTCTGGGTAGTGTTGCAGAAATATCCAATTGGATGATGAACTCATTACGGGAGTTTACCGCGCCAGGAAGACCACTTACGATGATCAGTCATAGTAGTGCAACCCCACCATTTTCTACATCTAGAGGAGAACCTGTCGGATTTACTTGTCAACCGAACACTGAACTCCTAAGGAATGGACCGCCTTAGCGGAAATTCCAGGCCATTTGGGCCAATATAATAAGGCTGGGCCGGCGCTACTCGGCCACTTACGCCACTCCTAGTTCAGATGAAATTCATGACTCTGAAACGTAAAGCTCGTCCCCACTTTCCCCAAGTAGAAACTTGTTGATACGGCTCCACCAAGAAGTCGTATCTATTTGGAAAGGAGAACTCACCGATATTTCCCAGGCGATGCCTGTTAATGGATTAACTTGTTCCAAGAATTTTACTTCCCGAGTGTTGGGTAAGTAATCAATTCATTTATCAAAACAGCAACCTTGTTGCGAATATAAAACACACCACATAGCCGGATCCCTCAGGTTTTGAGCGAGTATTTAAATCCCCTTCGAAAGGAGGATCTTAAATATAAAAATGAGTTTTGGGATCCGCTCTAACTTTTAAAAATCATTTTGAAGACTCGCAAAACATTTTTAAGAATGTTTGGAGTAATGCTGATTTAACAAAATAAATCAGTCCCAATATATTAGAAAATATATGAATATTATTATTTAAATAATATTTCCATATAGAATAATCTTTATAAAAATAATTGAAGTAGAAGTTTTGAAACTTATACTTGAAATGAATATTAAATATCCAAAGATATACCTATATGAAAGTACTATCTTTATTTGAATAATCAAAAGTGAGTTTGATTATCGACACCTTATTCTTTAATAAAATAAAGAATATATCTCAGCAAATAATCGGAGTCATAGATCCTCAAATGAATATTCAAACAATATTCAATAAATAAAATAAGCTGAGTCATAAGCCCTCGAATGAATATTCGAAATAATATTCATTAAATAATAAGCTGAGTCATAATACCTCGAATGAATATTATAAATAATATTCATTAAATAAAATAAAGGAGTCATACATCCTCAAATGAATATCCAAGTAATATTCAATAAATAATATAAAGGAGTTATAAGTCCTCGAATGAATATTCAAGATAATATTCATTAATAAAATAAAGTTATCGAATAAACCTTATTCGATTAATAGTTTTGAAAACTATAACCATATATATATATATAAATATATATATATATAAAATCTACTCGGGATCCTCGACTCCCGGTTTTAGAAAATGTTTTCACCTTTGGGTCCCTATACTAAGGGTATATGCAAATTACCGCTATTCTCTAGCATAGGTATTATCAACTGAACCAACAGATATATATGACAAGAATACGAAACAGGCATGCATATATATACCATATCAGCATGCTTCAATATATCGCAAAATTTGCTAATTAACCAACATGCATCTATCACAAGATAATGCATATACATATATACATCACAACAACAGTATAACGGGTAGAAAACTTGCCTGAGCGACTGGGGGTTACGAATGGTTCGGGACGAGTCTGGTAACCTATAAACAACAAGTAAGTTGGAATTAAACCAAAGTCACTTGTAAATCTATACTCTAACCAACTCAGACTCTAACGCTCGTTTTGCGCTTACTGATTCTCTTAAGTCACTCGAGTACCCTCGGCTCCGCCATTTTTAATAATTTAACCTTTACGAGTTTTAAGGCGATTCCTTCGCGAGTGTCTTACCAACTGCCTAACACACTTATCATAAATGTTTCATGCATTAATTAACCCTTTTTGGTCTTTAACCTATGTTTCAAAGTAAGGCGAGGGAAAAAGTTTCGTTCGCGAAACGCCGTTACTTGAAACGGTCGTTTCTCCTAAACCGTGCATCGGAATCGAACGAACTACATATCAAAACGAAGCTCGTAACATGAGCTATCTAAACATGGCAGTGGTCATAATCTAGCAGGGGGTTCTCGGGTCCTAATGTTATGCACAAAAATAGTCCAAAGAAAATCGGACGTTACGACGGCTATGTTTACGCGATTACCAATGTTTAAACTACTCCAATTAACCACCAACCAACTCATAACCATCAATACAACAAAACTTCACCTAAACCATACCACATCAGTCCATAATCTCCAAGGTTTTCAACTCAAACAACCACAATCACGACCTATGAACTATAATCAAGCTTCAATTACCAAAAACACTTCCAAATCAAACCAAACTACTAATAATCACAATCCATGCTTCTCATTTCACAACACCAACCATTAAACTTACTAACAAATAAAGTAAAGGCTAGGGTTTGAAGTTTATACCTTCCTTGGGAGGTGTTAAGTTTCTAGGAAGCTTTAGGGAGCCTCCTACAAGCTTGATCTTTCCAAAGAAATCAAGAACACAAAGTTAGGCTTTGAAGTTTCTAAAAGTCCGATTTAAATAACTGTAAAAATGAAGGTCTTACTATGATTATTTGGACGAGACTTGTGAACAAGAGTTGTAGGCCATCTCAATACCTTTCCAATGAGCTATAGAACACAATATTTGAGTGAGAAATGAAGGAGATACAGCAGTTTTAGTGTTCTGGTTCTGTTTTGGCCGAGAGCATGAAAAACAATGCCTTGGTTTCTTTTTGATTTTGATGAAAAATGATTTGCTTGGCTTGGTTGGTTTGATTTTTGTGTTTGTTTTAGTAAATTACCTAGTTGCCCTTGATTTTGTGTGGTTAAAAAGCCACCACATCTCCTTCCTTCCCATGTCATGCTTGTGTCATCCTCATGATGTCATCCTCCCCTCATTGTCCTCTTCTCATTGGTTGGGTGACATCATCCTCTCTAATCCCTTTGATTAACTTCCTAATTGTTTGCCTAATGACCGCTGATCTGTTATACGGTTCGATTAACTTTCGTTTTCGTTTATCGTTTGAAGGATCATACCCGGGATCTTATTACTTAGGTTCCCTTAACCTTTCTCAATATATTATATTCCTTTTATGATCCTCTCCTATAATCCTTTAATTTAAATCATTTTTATCCTGTTACCTTTTTCTCAAATCTTTCCGTATCTAGTGTATTTCCGGAAAAAATCAAAGTGTTCGGATTTGGATTCTGACGATCTTTACATACACTTATATCCCATATAAAGTACTAATAAAATCTCAGAATATCCATATCAGAACCCCTACATAGTGTGGCATGAAAAGTTTTCTCATTCAGCAAAAACACTATTCATAAGGGTTTCAAAAATTTCCCAAAAATTGGGGTTATTACGGTCTCCCCTCCTTAAAAGGATTCCGTCCCGGAATCAGATAGAAAATTAATTGGGATACTTTCTTAGCATTACACTATCTAACTCTCAAATAAATTTTCCCACATTGTGGTTCTTCCATCAAACTCTGAATAGTTTGATAACCCTTCTCCTAAGCACTTGTTCCCTTTTCACTCTACAACCCTTCCTGGTTGCTCCATATAGGTTACGTCGGGTTGCATATCTATGCGCTCATATGCCCCTATTTATCTGACATCTGAATTACACTTCCTTAACACTGATACGTGAGACACGTTACGACCTGCTACATGTTCTGGGGTAAGGCTAGCTCATATGCTAACTTCCCAATACTTCTTAATATATTCAAGGGTCCAACAATTGGTGGACTTAGCTTTCCTTTCTTTCCGAATCTCATTAATTCTTTTTAAGGGAATACTTTTAACAATACAAGGTTGCCTCCTTCCTATTCTTTGTCCTTTCGTGTCAAATCGAAATACTTCTTATGTCCTTCCTGGCTACTACCAGTCGTCCTCTGATTAGATCTATTATATCCCTGGTCCTTTGGACTACTGCGGGTCCGAGCATCTTGCGCTCTACAACTTCATCCTAACATAAGGGAGATCGACATTGTCTTCCCTCAAGGATCTCATAAGGCGATACCTCAATACTGACATATGATCTATTGTCGTAAGATAACTTAATCCGCGTTAAGTGATCATTCCAAATTCTTTCAAGTCTATTACACAGACTCTCATCATAGCTTCTAATCATTATAGCTTTTGCTTCTCAATACCCATTCTTTTCCAGTTCGTAATCGCTATCACCTTCCGTTCCTAATATTATACTGGTTATACTTTTGCTCGTTAGCGTTCTATAACCTTTTAATAACCACGTCAACCTTAGTATCACGAATGTGTTTCAATTCTGAATACTACCACAACTTTATTATCCTTTTTCAGTTGCTTCTATCTTCGAAAGCTTAATCCTTCATATAGAAGTAAAAGAATTTATTGAGAGATCACTATGATCATGAACACTTGTTATATCGCATAGTTAGTACAGAAGGTGGCCAGCCTTTAGTACTTGACAAGCAATTAAACAATAGATGGTATCCTACTAGGCTTCTATCACACAGATAGATAGTCATTCGGCAATACCTCCCCTTTCTGGAAGGGTTGTTCTTCTCAGCTTACATGAAATGAAAAGAAGAGAAAAGAACGAATTGAAGAGAATTGTATATATGAAAAAAAATATACTGCCACAAAATATCTGGCTTGGAACCTACCTCTGAACTATAGAGGTTTGTCATAGGAGAACAAAACATATATGTATTTATATCAACATCGAGTATTATCGCATCGCATTTCACATGCTTAAATATTTGCTATTCCGTCCATCATTCTATGGACCCATGCACTTCCTCTAGCTTATACATAATTACCTTTGAAACTCCCTCGATATCGAAAATTGAACCTGGGATCTCATTCTAGACATCATCGTTACTAGAATTATATGCTTGCATCGCAACCTTCCTCGTATAATAATACGGCTCTCTATTGATAAGAAAGAATAAATATTTCACTAGGTAGATACTCTACTTAATTAGTTTATCAATGATAACTTATACACTACCACGACCCGATTAGTGGTACTCAATCTCAACACCCATTCCAATACAACTCTCACGGTTGTATTCAGCTCAATACTCGCAGAATAATTGCTGCCTTACTATGGTCCACCACTGACCTACTGTAGTCGTTCATTTTCCATGAAGTCTTAATATCTAACCATACGGAGTCCATACATGTCGTATCAAATCCTTCTAAGGAGGTAACATAATCACCATTCATGATTCATGGAGTACACTCCTGATTCTGACATACATACATGACATGAAGCAGATAAAATTACAGAAGAGTTTCGCTCAAAGCAACGATAGCAGGTTAATACCATTCGTAATCATATGCCTTCAATAGAAGACTTATCTCAAAGGTTTGTTTAGTCCTTTTTGAAACATGGTCCTGGCTTATCTCAAGATAGGACCTTCTAAGATAGATAGCCCGTTCATGGCGATTACACGAATTAAACCTTTACCAACTACTATTACGGTTGGGTATTGCACAGTCATCAGAAGGAATGTCAATCTTCCAAACCATAATACAACCTTCACAGCTTTAACCATCATCACTGTATTCTTTTGGCACAAGCGCCTATAATTATCCTCTTACCTTTAAAGTGTCGGCCACCTCTTTGGCCTTTCCTGATAGTACAATTTCCTTACAGTCAATGTCATTTTAACCACCTCCAAATAAATTTTCTACCTTATTTCAATCACAGCTTATGTGAAAATGCTTTTCTTTAATATCTGATGAGTAAACAAAAAAAATATCACCATTTTTCCATAAGTTATTGCCTCAGTCTTTAGAGGTTAATCACTGTCACGACTGACTCTCAATTTATACTTAGAACATCTTATCTTAAGTCCTAATTGCCCTGAACAATTTCGACCATTACTGGTTCGATCCATACCTCCTCATGGTTTAACACGTGCCTCACTTGGCATCAATATAATTACGTCATATTTCCTTTATCAACATTTCTATTCTTGAAAATTTTGAATATTACCTTTCTCCTTGTAAAACCTCTAGGGTCATCCTTGAATTGTTCCTCCTGTATTCCCTGGATACAGGGCATATCAAGATACCATTTATTAATACCAGAATCATTGTCTATATACTTCTGAAGAATTTCTCCACTGATTCTTAAAGGTTCTTGTTACCTTAATCCTTTCCAATTCATACTGTCAAAACTCATGTTGTCCCTATTAAGGGTGAAATGCCAACCTTTATGCATTCCCCTAGGATTCATTTCAAGTTATCGGGGTTTTATCCTTAATTCCACCTTTAAAAGATACTTACACTCTTCCATGGATAAATCAAGTCATATATACTTGATAGATTACCTTATTCAATCATTCTCACTTCGATAGTCTATACTTAATTTCATAATAGCATCCTTATTCAAATTGAGGTCAATCCATATGGCCTCCAAAAGATAACAATGGTCATCCACTTTTCTTTCTTGATTTGGTAATGATAACATGGATGTTCTGGAAGATATTGGTCATGTTCAACGTGAACTTCTTCTTAATAATTCCTTATTTACTTTTGTTGTTTATCTCAACAGTCATCTCAATGTTGGGATATCTTTCATATCTGGCGTCTCCCTTTCTGGGTATCATGCCACCGGTCTTACACTTTACCTTCTTGAAGGTCACTTCCTTCACCCAATTTTCTTAATTTCTTACTTTCTTGTCTCCTCAGTCTATCCGCGTCTCATTATTTATCCTTCGAATTATCTCAAGGTTTCCTCGAATCTTCCCAACTTACAGGGGATAAAATATATGTATCTCTTATACCTTCAACCATCAATTTAACTCATGGTGAATCACTCTCATCCGGACGATTACCTACTTTTCTATTTCTATTTCTACGAGTCTTTAGGGTTTCCTCATACCCAACTCCCTTATCATTCCTCAAACTCTCTTGCCTTTATATTCCTTTCTCTTATCGTTATTTCATGAACCAACACAACATAAGCATTGATTTCAAACATCCCGTCATTCTGGATTCGTGTCTTCAGAACGAATCTTGATAACGTTTACAACTTAGATTCATAATTCATCATACTCGTCTGCCTTTGTTCTGGCTCTTAAGCTTTTACACTATCTCCTTATCTTTGGGAATTAATTTCCCGAAAACAATTGACTGAACTTAAATCAGTTTATTATAATCTCTTGCTCCGTGCCTTCCTTGGTCTTTCACCAGCGGGTGGTCTCTTTCTTAGGAGGGTAAGTGATAAAAACAGTCTTTTGTGATTCGTCAATCATTTAGAATCTCAATTGATTCCTCTATTTCCTTTAGCCAGGCTCTTGCCTCGACTAGGTCAACCTGTTCCTTGGAACTCTGGGAGCTTAGAGACTTAAAGGTCCTGAAAGAATTTCTCACCGCATTGTTTCCTCAGGGTGGTGGTTGGGGATAATAGTCTAAGTTCTGTCTAGACAGGTCCATGAATTGCCGTATAGGAGTACCGTCTCGGGTCTCCTTTCCTTACTCGACTTTCTGTTTCCTTAGTATGAAATATTTCATCCGACTCCCCATAATTGGGGTCATCTTTTAATTTACAATCCTCATTTTCCACTTCATTATGTTATGGGTTCCTTTTGTCTTGGTGGCAACCTCCCTGACTATCACGTTCAGGGTTTGCTCTAACTCTTATTCCTCAAACTAGCTTTCATCTAAGATTTCATCTAAGATTTCATCTTTAAGCTCTTAAACCTTTGGAACCCAAATTCTATAGGAATACCTCATTATTCCCTTATCATCACTCTCGGTATTAATCTCATACCTATTTGTTGGCTCTCTGCCTTCATTCATCACTTTTACTGGCATAATATGTTCTTTTCCAATACTTCGGGCTGTATTGCAATCTCAAACAACTTTTCGGTACCGGCTCCGGTTACCTTCACTTCTATTTCCATTTTCTCAAAATCTCTTATAAACTCTCCAAAAGACATTATCATCTTGAGTCTCTCCTTTTTACTAAGGGCATCAGCCACCATATTGGCTTTCCCCGAATGATAAAGAATCTCCCAATCATTATTCTTGATTAGCTCTAACTGCCTCCTCTGGCATATGTTGAGCTCTTTCTACGTGAAAATGTACTAGAGCACTTATGGCTTAGGTAATTCTCGCACTTCTCTCCATACAAGTAGTGCCTCCAATCTTTAGGGTAAAACTATTGCCACGAGCCTAAGCTCATGAGCGGGGATATCGAATTTCATATTACCTTAATTGTCTTGACATGTACGCGATTACCTTACCGTGCTGCATAAGCACGCACCCTAAGCCCTTGTGCGAAGCGTCACTACACTTCACAAAATCTCCTTTTCCATCCGGCAACGCCAGCATAGGGGCCATCACCAACCTCTGCTTCAGTTCTTGAAAGCTGTTCTCGCATTTCTCTGTCCATTCGAACTTCTCAGTCTTACGAGTAAGCCGCGTTAAAGGGGCTACTATCTTTACCACTTGAACGAACCTCCGGTAGTGACCGGCCAATCCTACCTCTGGTAGTCGACCTAACCATGGTCATCAATTCATCAGTGGTCCTTTATCCAATCTTGTCAGGATCCTCCATGGGATCCTCCTCAACAACTATCCCTTCTAGGA
Organism: Apium graveolens; assembly: GCF_009905375.1. Lineage (NCBI taxonomy): Eukaryota > Viridiplantae > Streptophyta > Magnoliopsida > Apiales > Apiaceae > Apium > Apium graveolens. The sequence goes on from NC_133656.1 coordinate 86,356,152, forward strand.
CAACATCCTCAACCGCTACATCCTCAATATCAACATCATCCGGTCCTGCATTAGGACACTCTATCGGATCCACAATCCGATCTCCAATTAGTAATAAAATATCATCGCGCTGTTGCTCCTCAACCTCAGGGTTCGGAGTCCCGCTACCATATACGATAACGAACTACGCTCCTATCACGATATTTATAAGGGTTCCCATAAGGGTTTTAACTGTCAGTACTACGTTAGGTAGCCCGACTATGAACTTGGCAAGAGTTCTTATTATCTTTGTGAACTTATTATCTTAACGTCCCATCATCTCTGAGGTTTATATCGCTTAGCTCTGATACCACTTCTGTAACACCCCCAAATCCGGGGTCGGGGATCCGGGTTGTCACGAGTTCCACTTCCCTTAACAACACCCAATCTTATTAAACAATCAACTACTCTTTACTGTGACCCCACAATATACACACACACACCACAAGTTATAGTCTCAGAGATGAATATCCAAAAATAATCACAAGTCGTTTTATTCCACAATTAAGTCAATACACCTTAAAAAGGTTTCTGAATAAATTTACATTTCTTTGCCATTATTACAATTCATAATATACATAAGTCTGGTACATTACTAGTTGAAAACTTAGCCTATTGGTAATTTCTACCTCAGCTACAGCGGCCTGAACGCTTTCAGAAAGCTGCGGAACGTTTCCTATCCGCTTGCGAATTGGGAGCTTGGTCCTGTTCATCTTATCTATCTGATGTTGTGTGATGAAAGAATAAAGCAAGGGTGAGCATCAAGCCCACCAAAATAATATTTATAATGATTAACAATATATGAGCCTACTCATAATACTCATGAAAGTCTTGGTCAAAAGAAATGAACCAAGTTTGATATCTTAATGCGATGAAGTCGCAAAATATTCAGTATATATACATATATACTTTTCAAAATATTGGAAGTCCTCTTCCATGCATAATATACACAAAGTCCCAGTGTATAACTGTATAAAAAAATATCGTTGCAAGGTGATCTCATATATCTAACCTTGTCTCAACGTTTTTCTGAAAATCTTTGCCATGCATAAGATAATCATTTACTAGATATAAGTTTAAAAGATGAAGTTACAAGATACTCCAATATACTTATATCCTTTCCAAATACTACTTGAACTACCACCGTTCAAGTTATAATTAGTTCAAAAGTTCATCACATAGATGAGACTACACGATAATACTTGAATAGATTCAACCTTTAAAATATCATCAAAATAAAATGAAGTTATGAGATACTTCATTTGATGCAAACATCATTTTGAAAACTTGACCCTGCCAACACTCAACAATCGCCCAACCGTAGCCTTTCTATCGAAGTGCTCTGGGTAGTGTTGCAGAAATATCCAATTGGATGATGAACTCATTACGGGAGTTTACCGCGCCAGGAAGACCACTTACGATGATCAGTCGTAGTAGTGCAACCCCACCATTTTCTACATCTAGAGGAGAACCTGTCGGATTTACTTGTCAACCGAACACTGAACTCCTAAGGAATGGACCGCCTTAGCGGAAATTCCAGGCCATTTGGGCCAATATAATAAGGCTGGGCCGGCGCTACTCGGCCACTTACGCCACTCCTAGTTCAGATGAAATTCATGACTCTGAAACGTAAAGCTCGTCCCCACTTTCCCCAAGTAGAAACTTGTTGATACGGCTCCACCAAGAAGTCGTATCTATTTGGAAAGGAGAACTCACCGATATTTCCCAGGCGATGCCTGTTAATGGATTAACTTGTTCCAAGAATTTTACTTCCCGAGTGTTGGGTAAGTAATCAATTCATTTATCAAAACAGCAACCTTGTTGCGAATATAAAACACACCACATAGCCGGATCCCTCAGGTTTTGAGCGAGTATTTAAATCCCCTTCGAAAGGAGGATCTTAAATATAAAAATGAGTTTTGGGATCCGCTCTAACTTTTAAAAATCATTTTGAAGACTCGCAAAACATTTTTAAGAATATTTGGAGTAATGCTGATTTAACAAAATAAATCAGTCCCAATATATTAGAAAATATCTGAATATTATTATTTAAATAATATTTCCATATAGAATAATCTTTATAAAAATAATTGAAGTAGAAGTTTTGAAACTTATACTTGAAATGAATATTAAATATCCAAAGATATACCTATATGAAAGTACTATCTTTATTTGAATAATCAAAAGTGAGTTTGATTATCGACACCTTATTCTTTAATAAAATAAAGAATATATCTCAGCAAATAATCGGAGTCATAGATCCTCAAATGAATATTCAAACAATATTCAATAAATAAAATAAGCTGAGTCATAAGCCCTCGAATGAATATTCGAAATAATATTCATTAAATAATAAGCTGAGTCATAATATCTCGAATGAATATTATAAATAATATTCATTAAATAAAATAAAGGAGTCATACATCCTCAAATGAATATCCAAGTAATATTCAATAAATAATATAAAGGAGTTATAAGTCCTCGAATGAATATTCAAGATAATATTCATTAATAAAATAAAGTTATCGAATAAACCTTATTCGATTAATAGTTTTGAAAACTATAACCATATATATATATAAATATATATATATAAAATCTACTCGGGATCCTCGACTCCCGGTTTTAGAAAATGTTTTCACCTTTGGGTCCCTATACTAAGGGTATATGCAAATTACCGCTATTCTCTAGCATAGGTATTATCAACTGAACCAACAGATATATATGACAAGAATACGAAACAGGCATGCATATATATACCATATCAGCATGCTTCAATATATCGCAAAATTTACTAATTAACCAACATGCATCTATCACAAGATAATGCATATACATATATACATCACAACAACAGTATAACGGGTAGAAAACTTGCCTGAGCGACTGGGGGTTACGAATGGCTCGGGACGAGTCTGGTAACCTATAAACAACAAGTAAGTTGGAATTAAACCAAAGTCACTTGTAAATCTATACTCTAACCAACTCAGACTCTAATGCTCGTTTTGCGCTTACTGATTCTCTTAAGTCACTCGAGTACCCTCGGCTCCGCCATTTTTAATAATTTAACCTTTACGAGTTTTAAGGCGATTCCTTCGCGAGTGTCTTACCAACTGCCTAACACACTTATCATAAATGTTTCATGCATTAATTAACCCTTTTTGGTCTTTAACCTATGTTTCAAAGTAAGGCGAGGGGAAAAGTTTCGTTCGCGAAACGCCGTTACTTGAAACGGTCGTTTCTCCTAAACCGTGCATCGGAATCGAACGAACTACATATCAAAACGAAGCTCGTAACATGAGCTATCTAAACATGGCAGTGGTCATAATCTAGCAGGGGGTTCTCGGGTCCTAATGTTATGCACAAAAACAGTCCAAAGAAAATCGGACGTTACGACGGCTATGTTTACGCGATTACCAATGTTTAAACTACTCCAATTAACCACCAACCAACTCATAACCATCAATACAACAAAACTTCACCTAAACCATACCACATCAGTCCATAATCTCCAAGGTTTTCAACTCAAACAACCACAATCACGACCTATGAACTATAATCAAGCTTCAATTACCAAAAACACTTCCAAATCAAACCAAACTACTAATAATCACAATCCATGCTTCTCATTTCACAACACCAACCATTAAACTTACTAACAAATAAAGTAAAGGCTAGGGTTTGAAGTTTATACCTTCCTTGGGAGGTGTTAAGTTGCTAGGAAGCTTTAGGGAGCCTCCTACAAGCTTGATCTTTCCAAAGAAATCAAGAACACAAAGTTAGGCTTTGAAGTTTCTAAAAGTCCGATTTAAAGAACTGTAAAAATGAGGGTCTTACTATGATTATTTGGACGAGACTTGTGAACAAGAGTTGTAGGCCATCTCAATACCTTTCCAATGAGCTATAGAACACAATATTTGAGTGAGAAATGAAGGAGATACAGCAGTTTTAGTGTTCTGGTTCTGTTTTGGCCGAGAGCATGAAAAACAATGCCTTGGTTTCTTTTTGATTTTGATGAAAAATGATTTGCTTGGCTTGGTTGGTTTGATTTTTGTGTTTGTTTTAGTAAATTACCTAGTTGCCCTTGATTTTGTGTGGTTAAAAAGCCACCACATCTCCTTCCTTCCCATGTCATGCTTGTGTCATCCTCATGATGTCATCCTCCCCTCATTGTCCTCTTCTCATTGGTTGGGTGACATCATCCTCTCTAATCCCTTTGATTAACTTCCTAATTGTTTGCCTAATGACCGCTGATCTGTTATACGGTTCGATTAACTTTCGTTTTCGTTTATCGTTTGAAGGATCATACCCGGGATCTTATTACTTAGGTTCCCTTAACCTTTCTCAATATATTATATTCCTTTTATGATCCTCTCCTATAATCCTTTAATTTAAATCCTTTTTATCCTGTTACCTTTTTCTCAAATCTTTCCGTATCTAGTGTATTTCCGGAAAAAATCAAAGTGTTCGGATTTGGATTCTGACGATCTTTACATACACTTATATCCCATATAAAGTACTAATAAAATCTCAGAATATCCATATCAGAACCCCTACATAGTGTGGCATGAAAAGTTTTCTCATTCAGCAAAAACACTATTCATAAGGGTTTCAAAAATTTCCCAAAAATTGGGGTTATTACAGTGATATTGCTATGACAAATAATCCAGTTCAACACTCAATGACAAAGCACATCAGCATTAGGTACCATTTTATAAGGGAACATGTGATGGAAGGTACAGTGAAATTGCATTTTGTTCCAACAGATCAACAACTAGCAGATATCTTCACAAAACCACTATGTGAAGCTACTTTTACAAGACTGGTAAATGAACTTGGAATGGTTTCAGGTTCTTTCTCTAAATCTGCTTAGTTTTTGTTCTCATGCATCAGACTTTATGATCAGTGTTTACGGATTGTCTTATATTCATGAAATATGTTCTTTAATTGAAATTCACTAAATACTGATTGTTATCTGACGTGGATCTTTAAACTCTGATAGTGTTTTGAATGTTCTATGACTATTCAATCCAATGAGGATAACTGTGCTAGATGCTGACCTAGTAGTCTTTAACATACTAGAAATCCCATGTTTGAATTAGTTGTTTATGTGGAAACTCATTAACACAAGCAAATTCTGATTTTGAGCTTAGTCAAGTTTACTTTGTGTATCTTATTACTAAGTCACAAACTAGATTCTTGCTTCTTATCTGTCAAGTTCTGATGTCAATAAATCTTAAGGATGAACTAAATGCTGATAAGCCTCACTTATCAAAAGAAAAGAAAAGAAAATAAAAGTCAGGTACTCCTTTGAGATCTAGAGTAAATATGTGGAAGGGAAGACCCAAGTGCATTGCTGGTATTAAGCAATGTGCATTAGAAAAGCAAATAAATTTTCTTGGTGACTTTTCACATTCTCTTATTACTGGAGAAATACTATGATAACAACATAAATTCTGATAAGCAGTCGTGACTCGCTTACACTGAGAAGCCACTATAAAAAGGAATTTTAAAAGATGCATAAAATGAGCACAAATAGTTGAGGTAGACTCTTGCATAAATTTGTTCTATAGTATACTTCATGTTTGATGACAGATTTTAAGCACTTTTCTGAGTTATGCCTTATTTCTAAGATGTACTGAAGTTTATCAGACTTTAATCTTTATCTGATATTCTGCTGAATGCACACACTTTCACTCCATATGAATGATGAAAATTATTGTGGTGATTAAGTTATTTTTGACAAACAGTTAAGTGTCATTTGCATAAATTCTGAGGACAAGTTCTGATGGAAGTTCTGATGATTAAACTCTGAAGAAAATAAGTCAGTATTTGTATGAAGAATCAAAGAAAAAGATATTCACTTTTTGAGTACAGAAGCCATATTCTAATGACTGTTAAAATCTGATATAAGTTTAAGTTCTGATATTAAATCCTGATGGAATTCTTGATGCTTACGTGGCATTATTCTTTACTTGACTTATTTGTGGTAAAATCTGAAAGTCATATTTAAATCAGAATATACTTGGGTAAGATAAAAATAGTCATAATCATTATGGGTTAGTGGTAAACGTGTTTGTCTTGAAAAACTGCATGTGCACAGTAATTATTGTTTATTTCTTGTGCCCATTAACTCCTGCTTTAACTTTTTACTGACTGTTATTATTACACATCGGTCTAGGGAGACGAGGCATCATTATCTTTTACTCTTAATCGTTAAACAGTCCTCGCGTCCCTTGGTATTCCATTGGCTATTTAAAGGGCTGATCATCCTTCAGTAAAATCACATCTTTTCATTTCTCTCAAACAATGGCACATTTTAGTTGGTTTTACTGCTATGGCACAGACACTGTGACCATTTTTAGAAATGGAATTCCGACTTCATATCCTATCAACAACATTCCTTTCGACATCTGGATTCAACTTCCAGACAACATTGAACATGATTTGTTGTCTTTCCAAAGAGAGGTTTGTTAGGTCACACACACACTGTAGAGGGGGTGAATACAGTGTATATTATAATCAAATTGAACTTTTATAACTCAAGTAACAGAAAACAAACTTTATTGAAACAATAAACTCTGTTACAGTATGGAACTGTTACCTCTCAGTGATGAACAAATATCACGAGAGCTGCTAGGGTTACTATAAATAATCTTCTCGAATATAATAACACTTATAGTGTAAACCCTATGTCTGTGTTTATATACTACACAGTTACAAGATAATCTCTAATTGATATGGAATATAATTCTACTTCCTAAAATATATCAATCAGATATCTTTTCTTCCAAGTATTCTATTCTTCATAGAATTCCTTCTTCATGCATATCTCTTCTTATGTTTATCTCGATCTTCTTTCCTTTAATCAGCTGCTGTCCTTATCTGAACGTCCTTCAGTACTTAAGTTCTGATATCCATCTTCTAATGATTATCTTCTGATAATATAAGTACTGATATCCTTAAGTCCTGACTTTCAGTAAGTACTGATTTATCCTGTTTAAGTAAGATCAGAAAACTAAACATAAATCATATTAGCCATGACATTATCAAATATATCTAACAATCTCCCCCAACTTGTAAATTAGCATAATATACAAGTTTAACAGATATTTGATGATGTCAAAAACATTAAGTACAAATGCATGAGAATTAGACTAGATAACTATAACTTACAGTCCTTAAAGCTTTACCAATCTTTAACTTCTGATAACAACTTCAGTCCGTATTCATATCAGAATTTAAGCAGTTGTAGATCTTGACTTGGCTTCATCTTCTGATCTCTCTGATGTCAGGAGTTGTTCTGAGATAGTTCTTCAACAAACATTTCTCAGCATATCTAAGTTCATCAATCATCCTCCTTTTAGCATCTTTAAGTTCTGCAGAATCTTCACCAATTTGAAAGATTGCAGCCCTGAGATCATTAATTCTAGCTTTTCTTATATCCTGATCCAGTCTGATCAAATATGCTTTATCAGACTCTAGATTGAATTCCACAGCCCTGTAACCCAGAAAGGTAGTTATAATCTTAGCAGTGTTGGGCTTCATTTCAACTATATCACCCTTGTGACCTCTGTACTTTGGAAGATATGTGCTGTCAGACTTAACAGAATAAAGCCTTTTCTGTCTCTGAATCTGATTCTTCAAATAGTTTGCAGCACTTTCTGTTATTGAGTCATTCACTTGAAGTAAGAATAATACATGCTCCAGTTCTTCAAAATACTTCAATGGAATGGCATTTTCCCTTATGTGATAAACCCTACCATCTGTCATAAAGTACAACAGGATTTGTTCTTTCAAGTGGGTATGGTAAACCATTTGCACAGATTCTAGTTGATTCAATCTCTCAGGAGTTGCTCCAATACCTGGTTCACTCAAGGAAGTCGGATCATTGGTAGTGTTCTGTATTCTTCTTTCATCAGCACTTCCCAATCCAGTTTTGTCTCTTGCTTCCTTTCCAGTAACTACTCTTGCTTCAAAACCACTTGCAGCAGTCTTCAAAGGTTGAGCCTGTTTTGCTTTAGTGAATCCTGGTAGGAGTGTCTTTGATTTATCTTCTGATATCAAGTTAACTTGAGCTGTGTCAGAGGTTACTTGCTTCTTTGAGATATCAGAACTACATATCTCTTGACTCTGAACAACTTGAGCCATGTCAGAGGTTGTCTTAGAAACTTTTCTTGAAGTCAGAGCAAGATTAGCATTTTCATCAGTAATTTCTTCATTCACAGGAGACACATAAACCTTGATAGGTTCACCAACTTTCTCTTTGCCCTTGGACCTTGGATCTATCTACAGTTGTGATTTAGCCATGGTTGCTTCAGAATTTGTCCTTTCTTTTATCACAATGCTCTTGAGTTTTGGAAGTATCTTTCTACCAGAAGCTTTAGATTTAGATGTGACTTTTTCTGATTTAAGTATGGCTTCTTCTTCCATTAGACTCTCCAAGTCTATTCCTGGATTTTCCTGAAGAAATAACTGTCTTGACATTTCTTCATCAAGATCTAAAAGTTCATCAGAACTTATCCTTTTACCAGTAGCAGAAATAATTCTTTTTCCAGCATCAGAACTTGTCCTGTGACTTGTGATTTCAGCTTTTCTTGATGAGAAACCTCTACCTTGACTATGACCTCTACCCATTCCAGGGTTTCCTTGATCATCCTTTTCATCATCCTTCCCCTTCAGTGTCTTATCAGTTTTGCATTTGGACTTAATTACTTTCTCCCCCTTTCTGGCATCAGCAGGTAAGAGAAGAGAGACAAGCAATTCCACTGAGGCTTGGATTTCATTAAGTTGAGATTGCTGAGAAGCTTGATTTTTCAGAATATCATCAATCTGAGCTTGTTTTTTCTCTTGAGTCTTCTCAATATAAGCAACTCTGTCAAAGGTAGGTTGGAAGAATTTTTTCTTGTCAATTTTCTGAATCTGTTCTTGCTTAATGAATTCTTCCTGAATCTTATGTAACTCTGTATGAGTAGTTAAATAAAGACCTTGTAGATGTTTAGTACTCAATGCAGTGACTCTAAGCTGTATTTTGAAATCATCAGTAATTAACATCTCATCAGCTTTAGTCAAGTGCTCAGCAAGATGCTGTGTGCAGATGGAGCACAGGTAATTGAGTTCCATTCTTTAGTCCACTCCTGTCCTGCAGGAGTTTCACTCCAAGGCACTGGTGCTTCTCTGGTGATAAACTTCTTAACTAATTCAGATTTAAGAACATTTTGTTGAGGAGCATATCCTGAAGGACCTGCTTCATCAGTATCTGCATTTGGAGCAACATCACCAGTATCTCCAGCATTTACAGCATCAGAACTTATAGAACAGCATCTTGTGACAAAAGAACAGTATGGGAAGCAATTGAGGCTTCAGCATCATCTTCTAAGTGCTGATCTGTATCCAAGTTCTGATCAACAGCCATATCCTGATGCTCACCTATATTCTGATCATCAGCATCTAGATGCAGAGAAGGTGTAGTAGATAATTCTGGAGTGTGAGCAGCATCAGTAACAGGTGTTGTTGATGGATTAGTAGCTGTTGGAGCTTCTAAGTAAAGTATTTCAGGCACAACCAGGTTCTGAACATCAATTTCAGCACTTATGCCTGGATTAACAGGAGATACAATCTTTTGAACAGGAGACACAGATGGTGTGTTTGCCATTTCAGTAGCAGCTTCCTGAGTTGGAGTTAATGGAGAAGCAGTGGCTTGAGCAGATTCCTTTCTTGTGAGATCAGAGATTCCTGATCTCCTTCCTTAGCTGCTGCTTCCTCATTATCTGAAACTGGCCTTTTAGCTCTCTGTTTCTTGTATCTCATTGAAGGTGAGGATTCCTTGGGAGCTTCAGTCATTCTTCTAAGTCTTTTGAGAAGCTTAGATCCCCCAATTCCAAAATCCTTCTGAGAATGAACTTTCTCAGCTTCTTTGACAACAGGTTCTGATGTAGAAACCTGTTCCTCACTGTCAGATTCATCTCTCAAAACAATCCTCCTTCTCTTCTGAGGTGTTTGAGGAACAGTCTTTGTCCTCTTAGTCTTGGAAGATGAAGGTTTCACAGTAGGTGCTGAGGATGAGGGTTGAGCTGTCTGTGAAGTGGAGAGATATGATTTGAGATATGTTCTGAGGGATGGTTGAGTAGTATGAGTGGTATGTGTTGTTGGTTGCTGTGATGTTTGAGATGTGGTGGTAGGTTGGATATCAGGATAAACAGATCTATAGGTGTCAGGATCAGCATTTACCAAGATCTGTTTTACAGACTGAGGAATCTGCAAAGGTCTAACCACACTTTTCTTAAGATCAGCATTTACCAAGTCATTGAAGGCCGATGTGCTGACTCATTATAGGGATAGCATCAAAGTTTGAACACTTATTTCCAAAAGCTTTAGTGATGCAGTCAAAGAAGAAGCTCCATTCCTTTCTGATATGAGCCCGTTTCGACTGCCCAAGCTTTGCCAAACTCTGCTCATACCCCAAACTAGCCATGAACTCTTTAAGAGCTGTTTCCTCCGGGGTTGAAAAAGTACATCCTTCTGGTAGATATAGGGCCTTGCGAATTGTACCAGGAGTTACCCCATATGTAGAATCATCCACTTCGAAAACAATACTAGGAGTACCATTTGGACCACCATTATCAAAGTTTCCAGTCCTCCAAAATGTTAGAACGTGTTGGCTCGAAAAGGTTGAAGGTTGGGTCAATGCATACCCAATTTCACTGTGTGCAAGAAGATCTTGCACAAAATGCAACTCAGACGGAGCTTCAGCATTATCAAGAATTGCAGCATAGTTATTTGGAACAAATTTAGCTCCATCAATGATCAAATCCTTAGGTGCCATGAAAATAATCGAGATTTAAGAGTGCCTGTTAGGTGTTTGATAAAATGTCTATATGAAAAACCAACGTCAGGAGATGAAAGAGAGTAAAAGCAAAGAGAGAGAGAGAGAGAGATAAAGTTGAAAAAGTAAATAAAAGATTGTATAATCTTCTCTCTCTCTTACTTATACTTGGTAAAAAAATATAGTCGTTGGACACCTGTCAGACATGCAGCAATAATGAATATTTAATGGGCACGGGAAAACAGTAATCATTACTTACCCACTTGCAGTTTTTCAAGGAAAAATCGTTCCACTTACCCAGTAATTCCAATAAACGAGGAAAATCAATTTTAATTGAAAATTTAAACTGTTCCCACTTATTCAATTATTTTTCACTGCAACTCCAATATTCTGAGAAAAATTCAAGAATGAGAATGACCAAAATAAATCAAGTAAATAAGTACTGAAATTGTAAGATCAGAACTTAATTTAAATCAGAATAGAAATGGTCATCAGAACATGGATATATCAGGATTTATCAGTGCACTTAAGTTACAAACATCTCAGAGACAAAGACTTGCAAAGAAAAAGGAAATTCCATTAATATATTAAGAGAATACATTCATGAAATTTAAATTATATCAGAGCTTTACAAGTTTGTCCTAAGCTTCTAAACCTAACATCAACAGCCTTTGTCCTAGCTCAAGAAGCAGGGCAAGGCTGACGATGAAGAAAAATAGGAAGAAGAAAATAAATTATTTCTTCTTCCTACTCTCGACAAACAGAATAGCGAGTCTGATGATTCGCACTTGCTGGCGGAGAGCTTCCCGCCTTTTCTCTTCCAATCGCTCCAAATGGCGATGGTATTCCATGTAGAAGAATAGGAGGTGGGTGAGTACCTCCTGGGGAACTGAGTCCCATATCTCATCAGGAATGGCAGTGACGTGCCATTCCTGCTGTCAGGCTTCACAGCTCAGCTCCATGTTGAATGTTTCATAGTTCAAAAACATATTGTAATTGACCATGTTGTTTTTGATATAAAGAAAATGAAGGTGAGTTTGTGATAAAAGAATTGATGTATTGGCTGATGTGAAGTGGGTGTTTATATAGGCAAGAGAATGTCAGGAGACGCAAGGAATTTAATGCTAACAGGTAGAATTAATTCTACCTCGTCTCCCTAGACTGGGAAGACGAAAAACAGTCATTGGAAGTGTAAGTCAGGGTTTAATGCGCACAAGTAACAAGTAAACATTACTGTACATGTACGTGAACCACTATCCCTAATGATATTGACTATTAATATTCTACCCAAACATATTCTGATTTAAAATGAGACTGTTTTTAGAATTTATCCACAAATAAGTCAAGTAAAGGATCAGATTTTAATATCAGAACTTAACAGTTATCAGAACATGATTTCTTAACTCGAAAAATGAATGCCTATCTTAGTAAGTCCTCACACAAAATCTGATATAGATTCTTCAGAACTTTATCATCAGAACGTGCAATCAGAACTTGTCCTCAGAATTTGTGCAATGTGACACAGAAACTGTTCATCTAAAATAACATGGATCACCACAGTAATTTTCATCATTCATATGGAGTGTTTAGTGTGTGCATTAAGCTAAATATCAGACAAAGAGTAAAGTCTGATTCACTTCAGTACATCTTAGAAATAAGGCATAACTAAAACTTTACTAAAAATCTGTCATTACTCTGAAACCTACTATTGAATGAGTTCATGCTTGAGTCCACCTCAACTATTTTGTGCTAATTTTGTGCATCTTTTTAAATTCCATTTTACAGTGGCTTCTCAGTGTAAGTGAGTCACGACTGCTTATCAGAATTTATGCTATTATCAGAGTATTTCTCCAGTAACTATAGAGTGTGAAAAGTCACCAAGAAAATATTTTGCTTTTCTGATGCATATTTACTTAATACCAGCAATGCACTCGGGTCGTTCCTTCCAATTTTTACTCTAGATCTCAAAGGAGTACCTAATTTTAATCCTTGATTCTTTTCTTTTTCTTTTGATAAGAGAGGTTTATCAACACTTAGGACATTCAACAGATTTACTAGCATCAGAACTTAACAGATGAGAAGCATTATTCTAGTTTGTGACTTAGTAATAAGATAGACAAAGTAAACTTAACTAAGCTCAATATCAGAATTTTCTTGTGTCAATAGATTTCCACAGAAATAATTACTTCTAACATGGGATCCCTAGTTTATTAAAGACTAATAGGTCAGCATCTAGCACAGGTATCCTCATAGGATTGAATAGTTACATAAACAGACATATCACTATCAGATTTTAGAAAGTCACATCAGACAGCAGTCAGTACTTAGGCAATTTTCAATTAAGCACAGAATACACAAAGAGAGTAATTTCTGTAAATACTGATCATAAAGTCTAATGTATCATAACAAAACTAAGCAGATTTAGAAAAAGAACCTGAAACCATTCCAAGTTCATTTACCAATCTTGTAAAAGTAGCTTCACACAATAGTTTGGTGAAGATATCTGCTAGTTGTTGATCTGTTGGAACAAAGTGCAATTCCACTGTACCTTCATCCACATGTTCCCTGATGAAGTGGTACCTGATGCTGATGTGCTTTGTCATTGAGTGTTGAACTGGATTACCTGTCATAGCAATAGCACTTTGATTATCACAGTAAATAGGGATTTTGAAATATGTTAACCCATAATCCAGTAACTGATTCTTCATCCAAAGAATCTGTGCACAACAGCTTCCTACAGCAATGTACTCTGCTTCTGCAGTTGATGTGGAAATTGACTTTTATTTCTTGCTAAACCAAGAAACCAATCTGCCTCCAAGAAATTGGCAGCTTCCACTTGTGCTTTTCCTGTCAATTTTGCAACCTGCAAAATCTGCATCTCTGTAATCAGTAATATCTACTGATTTACCAGTATCCTTGTCCAATTTTGTTGCAGTGGTCATGGGAGTGGATGCACTTGAACAATCTTGCATTCCAAATTTCTTCAGCAAATTTCTGGTGTACTTAGTTTGACAAATAAAAGTGCCCTCTTCATTCTGCTTGACTTGAAGGCCCAGAAAGTAGCTAAGTTCCCCCATCATACTCATCTGATACCTTGACTGCATTAATTTGGCAAACTTCTTGCAAAGTCTGTCATTTGTAGAACCAAAAATGATATCATCAACATATATCTGGACCAGAAGTAAGTCCTTTCCATGGTTGAGATAGAACAGTGTTTTGTCTATTGTTCCTCTGTTAAATCCACTTTCCAGAAGAAACTGAGCTAAAGTCTCATACCATGCTCTTGGAGCTTGCTTAAGTCCATAAAGTGCTTTATCAAGCCTGTAGACATAATCTGGATATTTGGAATCTACAAAGCCTGGAGGTTGTTCAACATATACTTCTTCCTCCAATTCTCCATTGAGAAAAGCACTTTTCACATCCATTTGAAAGACAGTAAACTTTTTGTGAGCAGCATAAGCCAAAAATATCCTTATGGCATCTAATCTAGCAACTGGTGCAAATGTTTCATCATAATCAATTCCCTCCTGTTGAGAATATCCTTTTACAACCAGCCTTGCCTTATTCCTTGTAATTATGCCATCACTATCAGTTTTGTTTCTAAATACCCATTTTGTACCAACAACAGATCTGTTCTTTGGTCTTGGCACTAGGGTCCAGACTTGGTTTCTTTCAAATTCATTTAACTCTTCTTGCATTGCTTGCACCCAATCAGCATCTTGAAGAGCTTCTTCCACTTTCTTTGGCTCAGTCTGAGAAAGAAAAGAATTGTAAAGATATTCATTTGAAGTACCGGTTCTAGTTCTGACACCTGCATCAGGATTTCCAATTATCAAATCAGGTGTATGTGATTTAGTCCACTTCCTTGCAGATGGAAGGTTTTCTCTAGAACTGGATGCTCCCCCATGATCCATGCTGTCTTCATTTTCATTTTCTGATGCTCCCCCTGAAACTATGCTCTCTGAGTTGGATTCTTCAGAATTTAGATTTTCAGTACTATCAGAACTTGGCTTATCAGAACTTGACGAATCAGAACTTGAAGAGCCAGATGTATGTTCTGATACTTCTTGAGATGTGGTAATATCTTGAGTATGCTCCCCTGCATAGGTGCATCTTCCTTTGGCGTAGTCATCACAGTTTCAATAACATCAGAGCTTAATCCATCAGAGTTTGCAGTATCAGGACTTATATTGTCAGGATTTTCAGTATCAGAATTTGAGTCTTCATTTTCAAATCTCAGCTGATCATGATCAATAAAATCTTCAAGTCCAGTAATCTTCTTATCATCAAAAGAGACATTGATAAATTCCATGACCACTCTTGTTCTCAAGTTATAGACTCTGAAGGCTTTTGTGGAAAGTGGATATCCAACAAAGATTCCTTCATCAGCTTTTAGATCAAATTTAGATAGTTGTTCAGGATGAGTCTTAAGAATAAAACACTTGCATCCAAATACATGAAAATACTTCAGATTTGGCTTCTTTTTCTTCACCATCTCATATGGTGTCTATCCTTGCTTGTTAATGAGTGTTGCATTCTGAGTAAAATAAGCAGTCTGCACAGCTTCAGCCCAAAAATAGGTTGGAAGCTTTGCTTCCTCAAGCATTGTGCGTGCAGCTTCAATGAGAGTTCTATCCTTCCTTTCAACAACTCCATTTTGTTGTGGAGTTCCAGGAGCAGAAAATTCCTGCTTTATTCCATGGTTTTTGCAGAACTCTTCCATTATCAAATTCTTGAACTCAGTGCCATTATCACTCCTTATTATCTTTACTGAGTCTTTGACCAATTTATCCAGTTGCCTGACATGATCAATCAAGATAGATGCAGTTTCGCTTTTTGTGTGCAAGAAATACACCCATGTGTATCTGGTGAACTCATCCACTATGACCAAAGCATATTTCTTCTTTGCAATAGACATGACATTTACTGCACCAAATAGATCAACATGTAGTAGGTGATAAGGCTCAAGAATTGATGATTCAGTCTTGCTCTTGAATGAGGATTTTCTTTGTTTAGCATTCTAACAAGAATCACAAAGGCCATCAGGAGCAAATACTGACTTTGGCAGTCCTCTCACAAGATCTTTCTTGACCAACTCATTTATATTGTTGAAATTTAAATGAGAGAGTTATTTATGCCAATTCCAGCTTTCTTCAATTGATGCTCTACTCATCAGACAGATTGCAGAACCATCAACACTTGTTGAAAGCTTGGCTTCATAAATGTTACCACGCCTGTATCCTTTCAGAACAACTTTGCCTGTAGATTTACTTACAACTTCACAGTGTTCCTCAAAGAAATCCACATGATAACCTCTGTCACAGATTTGACTTATACTTAGCAGATTGTGTTTAAGTCCTGAGACCAGAGCTACTTCTTTAATTATGACATTCCCAAGTTTGATATTGCCATATCCCAATGTTTTTCTAATGTTGCCATCTCCACAAGAAACACTTGGGCCAGCTTTCTCCACAAAGTCTGATAGCAGGGCTTTATTTCCAGTCATATGTCCTGAACATCCACTGTCCAGAACTAGGATATTTTTCCTGTTGCCCTGTAATCACAAACACCACTAATGATTAGTTTTAAGGATCCAGACTTGCTTGGATCCTTTGGCCTTATTAAGTTTGTTATCATTTGCAGTGGATTTAGCATCAGAGTTTATGTTAACAATTTTCTTATCAGAATTTACACTATCAGACTTTGAATCAGAACTTACACTAGAAGGAACAATGGAAACTTTCTTTAAAGAAGGTTTTATTTGATAATAATCATAGTACAAACTATGATATTCCTTACAAGTATAAATGGAATGCCATAAACTACCACAATGAAAACAAGGATTTTGTGGCTTATATCTAACAGACTGACTCTTAACTCCTGACTTTGAAGGTAAGGAGTTTATGTTCTTATTCTTCCTGCAAAAAGAAGCCAAATGGTTAGAACTTCCACAGTTATGACACGTTTTCCTAGGAGCTTTAGGAACAGGCTTATAATCATTGCTTTTATTCACACCTTCCTTTCCATTCCTATTTTTCCTAGGTGATTTTACCTTGTTTGCATTCTTAACATCTTTCAGCTTATGCTTAAGCTGCTTCTTAGTCATTAAGCCTATGTTTACATCACCTGTCTTTTCCTGTTTTAGTTTGTCAGAAGTTAATTCTTTTTTAACTTCTGATTTTTCATTATCAGACTTTACAGCTACAAACTTAACAGGTTTTAACTTTGGCTTTTGCTTAACAACAACAGGCTTAATTTCTACAGTTCCTTTATCATTCTTCTCCTCTCCATAACCTAAGCCCTCTTTCCAGTTTTCACTACTTAGCAAATTTTGAGTTATTCTGCCAGAGTTAGTCCAAGTCCTGATAACTTCTTTTTCCTTTTCTAACTCAGTTTTTAGAGATTCATTCATTTTTAGCACTTCATCCCTAACATAAAAAGCATCATCTCTATTTTTCTGGAGTTTGATGGAACATAACTAACTCCTTTTCTAAGAAATCATTTCTTTTCTTAAAAGCAAGATTTTCAGAAGTTAATCTTTCACATGTTAAAGTTTGATCTCTATAACTAACAAACATGGTTTTAAGATATCTTCTCAACTCATTAATATCATCAGTATGAAAGGCATAAGTAGTTTGAGGTACCTTTGATTCAGCAACTTCAGTACTGCTTTCAGCACTTGCCTTATCAGCATTTGCCATCAAGGCATAATTCTCCTCACTTTCAGAGTCTGAGGTGTCTGTCCAGCTTTTTTTCTTTATGACAAGAGCCTTGCCTTTGTCACTCTTCACTTTCTTGCAATCAGGAGATATGTGGCCTTTTTCACCACAGTTGTAGCATTTGACATTTGTATAATCTCCTCTGTCATACTTTCCTCCTCTGCTCTCAGATCTTCTGAAATTCTTCTTATCAGAACTTGTGCCTTTCCTGGAAAACTTCTTTCCCTTCTTGAACTTCCTGTATGCAATCTTTGTGATACCTTTAACCATAAGAGCACACAGCTTCATCATCTCTTCATCAGCATCTATCTCAGCCAAGCTTTCAGATGCTGAGTCATCATCACTTTCAGAACTTGATGAATCAGTATCAGACTTTATAAAAAGAGCTTTACCCTTATCTTTCCTTGAGGTAGGTGCTTTGGGGGATTCTTCTTCAGCCTTAAGAGCAACTGTCCTTGACTTTCCACCTTTCCTCTTGCTTCTTTGTTCCATCTCAAGTTCATGAGTCTTGAGCATTCCATAGATTTCATCAAGAGTTATTTCATCAAGATTGTAGTTGTCTCTTATTGTTGTTGCCTTCAAATCCCAGCATTCAGGAAGAGCTAACAGGAATTTAAGGTTTGAATCTTCAAGATCATACTTCTTATTAACCAGTGACAAATCATTCAAGAGTTTGACAAATCTATCATATAAATCAGTCAATGACTCATTAGCCTTTGAGTCAAAGTGTTCATACTCTTGAGTGAGTATTGTCTTCCTGTTCTTCTTAATTGTATCAGTTCCCTGACACCTTGTTTCCAGAGCATCCCATATCTCCTTTGCAGTCTTGCAGTTAATTACCCTGTTTGACATTACATTATCAATGGCACTATGCAGTAAGTGTCGTACCTTAGCATCCTTAGCAATTGATGCGATATCTTCAGCAGTGTAATCACTCTTCTCCTTTGGTACAGTCTTTGCTGCTTCACCTGCAACTGCAACAGCGAGCTTGGTTGGTTTGTGAGGTCCTTCCTTGATTCTATCAAGATATTCTGGATCTGTAGCTTCCAGAAACATGGTCATCCTCACTTTCCATATGGCATATTCAGATGGTCTCAATATGGGAACTCTGATGGTCTCATACCGACTTTGAATTTGTGTCTTTGGAGGTTCTTCAGTTTTGGTGGGCTTAGTTGGAGTTTTGGTGTAACAGAAAACAAACTTTATTGAAACAATAAACTCTGTTACAGTATGGAACTGTTACCTCTCAGTGATGAACAAATATCACGAGAGCTTCTAGGGTTACAATAAATAATCTTCTCGAATATAATAACACTTATAGTGTAAACCCTATGTCTGTGTTTATATACTACACAAATAATCGCTAATTGATATGGAATATAATTCTGCTTCCTAAAATATATCAATCAGATATCTTTTCTTCCAAGTATTCTATTCTTCATAGAATTCCTTCTTCATGCATATCTCTTCTTATGTTTATCTCGATCTTCTTTCCTTTAATCAGCTGTTGTCCTTATCTGAATGTCCTTTAGTACTTAAGTTCTGATATCCATCTTCTGATGATTATCTTCTGATAATATAAGTACTAATATCCTTAAGTCCTGACTTTCATAAGTACTGATTTATCCTGTTTAAGTAAGATCTGAAAACTAAACATAAATCATATTAGCCATGACATTATCAAATATATCTAACAAGGTTCATCTCCGTATTCTTAAACAGTAGGAGAAAATCATTCGTCTTGCTGTTCTCCTTGTTGAAAGTAGGAAGAAGAAATAAATGTAATCCATCTGTATCTCTTCACCATCAGCTTTTTCAGACTTCTTAGACTAAGATTGTTGATGTTAAGATTCTTAGACTAGGACTATCTTGTAATTTTTGCATGTATTCTATAAATTTCATGAAATGACTCGTTTGATATATTAATGAAATTTCCTTTAATTGCAAGATTTAGTCTCTGTTTCTCTCATATTATGTGACTGTGCATGTTCTAATTATAATTTGATAATCTTTACTTCATCTATTTGAACTTTATCCTTTGATGAATGTTTTGATTAAAATTATGGTCAATAATATATTATGATTTGAGGAAACAATTGAAGCACGGGTTCATGCATCAGAACTTGTGATAGTTGGAGCTGAGAATGTTACTTCTCAGAAAGAAACTGCAGCTCAAAGTTCTGATACTTTGAAAAAGCAAGTTGTAAGTTCTAAAACTGCTAAAGCAACTCCTTCACTCGCAAGGAGAGTAAAGAAAATGAAGGCTAGGAGGTATTTGGCTAAGGCTCCATCAGAAGATACTGAAGAAGCTGAGGAAGGGGATCAGGAATCTCTGATCTCATAAGAACCAATTATCATTGAAGCCCTTCCAGCTCAAGCCAAATACATTGCTACTGATATAGTTGTAACCCATCCTGTCTCTCCTATTAAAGCTACAGATGATGCTAAAGAACAAACTGAAAACTCTGAGATAGATATTCACAATTTGAATATACCAAATGTTCTTTATCTGGAAGCTCCATCTACAGAAGCTCAGCAATCTCCAACTCATTTTCCAATTTTAAATGCTGAGATACCATCTACATCAACCACACCAGCTCTGGAGATAAATTCTGATGTTCAGAATTTAAATGAAGTTGTTCCTGAATCTCCAGTTGCTTCACACACTGCTGTGCTGTCAGAACATAATGAGTCTTCCTCAAGTTCTGAAGACAATGTTTCTGTTGAGACTCCAGTTCCCATTCTGGGAAAGGAAGAATTGGTGAAGAAATTTGTTAAAAAGGAAGCACCTATTCCTTGGGAGGATACTCACAGAGGTGTGGAGTGGACCAAGAAGTGGAATGACACTAATTTCATTCCAAGTTCTAACATTCTGACAGAGCATATTGCTAAAGCTGATGAGTTGCTCACAAATGCTGATTTAAAGACACAACTCAAGATCACTGCTCTCTCTACCAAACATCTTCAAGGTCTACATTCTTCTACTCATGAGAAGGTTGATACACTAAAGGAACATGCTGATAAGCTAGATCTACAGCTTAAGCTTGAAAAGAATAGATATATCAGACCTACTCTTGAGAAAATTGAAGCCATTGAGAAAATTCAAGAGAAGCAACAGGCCCAAATTGATGAGGTCCTGGCTAACCAAGTTTCTCAGAAAGCTCAATTGGATGAAATCCAATCTTCAGTTGAACTTCTTCTTTCTCTCTTACTTCCTGATGATTCCAAAAAGGGGGAGAAGGTAGTTAAGTCCAAATGCTCACCTACTGAAATACTGAAGAAAAAAGGATGATAAAGGTGATGACCAGGGAAATTCTGATAAGAGTAGAGGTCAAGAAAAAGTTCAAGGAAAATCTTCTACACATAACAAGTCAAGTTCTGATGCTGTGAATGCTAAAATTCTGAAGTCAAGTTCTGATAAGCAAAGTCTGATGTCAAATTCTGATATTCTGATTCAGTCAGGATCTAAAGACTCTCAGAAGTTTTTACAAACTCTGAAGCTAAAGGGGAAGCAGACTACTATTTATTACAAAAATCCTAAAATCCAGACACTTGATGAGGAGATATCTAGAAGATTATTTCTGAAACAAAATCCAGGAATGGATTTGGAAACTCTCAAGGAGGAAGAAGCTAGATTTGCAGCTATGAAGACAAATCTTAAGTCTAAAGCTTCTGATTCAAAGAAACCTCCAAGGCCTAAGGAAAAAGGCATTGTGATCAGGGAAAAGTCAAATTCTGAGACTTCAAAGTCCAAGACTAGATCACAAACTGAGATTGATCCTAAGTCAAAAGGAAAAGAAAAGGTTAGTGAACCTTTAAAGATTGAGAAAAAGATAAGTTCTTCCATTCCAGTCTATCAAACTACAATGCATGATGATAATTTGAAAGAAGATGAAACTGTTCAAATTCTGAAGAGAAGAAAGATAATTGAACAATCTAAAACAACCTCTGACACTGCTCAAGTTGTTCATAATGAAGAACAGCAAGTTACAGAAGAAACAGCAAATTTTGATCAAGTTGATTTGGAAAAGATGACAATTGCTGATAAGAAAAAGCTGTTATGGAAGAAAGCTACTCCACTTCAACCAAAATCCAATTTTATGATGAATCAACTCGCAACATTTGGGTTGAGATCCAAGCAACCTATAGATAAAGCTGGATTAGGTTCTGATGAAGAGAAGATACAAACAGGAGTAGAAGTTACTTTAAGAGATCCTTTCATGTTGACAGACAAACCATTTGAACAAATCAAACAAAAGCACCTTGACAAAGTGTTGTCTGCTCAAATTGTGATAGATGCTCATGATAAGGATAATCTAAAGGAGAAATTGATTTTATTTCTCAATGATGGATTAACTTACAGACTAACTGATACTGATGTGCTAAAGAAGTCTATCAGAGAACTTCAACATATTCACTATCTTCTGGAAGTAAAGTCTGATGTTACAAGAAGATGGTCAGAATACATTTTGAAGGCTATAAGAGATCTATTCAGAATCTCTGGTACAAAGACTTCTCAGTATATACCAATGATTACTGAAGGTGATGGAAGAGAAATTGCTATGCTGAAGAATTCTGCTAAGGTGGAAGTTATTCTGAAAGGAAAATGCTTATGTTATAATGAAAACTCTTCACATCCTAGAGTTATCAGACTTGGTGATGGAATTGAAAGAACATCAATTCAAGCTCTCAGAACAGCCATTTATCAAATTGGTGATAGTAAAGATGAAGAACTGATGCAGGTCAAAGCACAGTTAGTTAAAATTCTGAGGAAAGCTGAAGACAATCTGGTAAGAGATTTTGTTAAGAATTATTATGGATTCAGATTGATCCAGTGAAGTTGGTAAAGCTATAAGGACTGTGAGTTATAGTTAATAGTCTTATTAAACTCTTATTGCATTTGAGCTTAAATGTTTTTGACATCATCAAATCTATTAACTTGTATATTTTGCACAATTTACAAGTTGGGGGAGATTGTTAGATATATTTAAGATGTCATGTCTAATATGTTTCATGTTTAGTTTTCAGATCTTAACAAATAGGAAATATCAGTACTTACTGGAATCAGTACTGGAAGTCAGAACTTAAGAATATCAGAACTTGGATTATCAGAAGATAAATATCAGAAGATGAATATCAGAACTTAAGTATAAAAGGAGTAACAGTTAAGGAAGGAAGCTGATTTACAGGAAAGAAGATCGAGACTGATATAAAAGAAGATATGCATGGAAAGAGTTAGAGGACTGAAAGAATTGTATAAGATATCTGATTGATATATTTTAGGAGACAGAATTATATTCCATATCAATTAGAAGTTATCTTGTAACTGTGTACTATACAAAGACATACATAGGTATACACTATATGTGTTATCATTATCGAGAAGATCATACATTGTAACCTAGCAGCTCTCGTGATATTTGTTCATCACTGAGAGAGAATAGTTCCATTGTAACAGAGTTTATTATATCGAATATATCTGTTTACTGTTACTTGTGTTCGAAATCGATTTGATTGTATTATACACTGTATTCAACCTACAGTGTTGTGTGACCTAACAAACTAGTCATTAGTCATTCTCTAATGAGATTGATTCCAATTTTCTCAACTCAATGTTAAACCATAATAATAAAATTGAACAAAGCAAAGTGGCATTTCATTAATTAAAATTCCATCAATTGTATTCTGCAGAACATAAACAACTTATTGTTTATTACATAAAACACCAAAATACAAACTCCTACTAAATCAAAGTATCACATAAGGTAACACTCATATGAGGAGTATGCTCGTGAAAAACCTTAGTTGTTAACGCCTTAGTGAGCGGATCCGCAATTATGGAGTTAGTCCCAATATGTTTTATTGAAATAT
Source organism: Apium graveolens (assembly GCF_009905375.1). NCBI lineage: Eukaryota > Viridiplantae > Streptophyta > Magnoliopsida > Apiales > Apiaceae > Apium > Apium graveolens. Next base: position 86,379,585 of record NC_133656.1, read on the forward strand.
ATCTGCTCTGAATCTTTTTTTTGACAACTAGGAACTTAATATCTATATGTTTTGCTTCCGTAGTGCTCCTACTATTGTTATAATTCTTCACTGTTATTTTATTATCATAATATATCTTTAATGGTCTTTCAACATCATCAAGGATACGCAAGCCGATGATAAAATTTTGCATACAAAAAGCTTAACTGGATTCCACAAAACATACTATATATTCTGCATCCATGGTGGATGAAGCTATGAGCGTTTATTTGGCAGACTTCCATGAAATCGCTCCACCAGCCAGTTGATAAACATAGCTCGAAGTAGATTTTCTTTCATCTTTGCATCCTCCAAAGTCAGAATCTGAATATCCAATGACTTCAAGATGATTTGATTTCCTGTATGTGAGCATATAGTCTTTTGTTTTCCTCAAATATCGTAAGACTCATTTCACTGCTTTCTATTGCTCCATTCCCGGATTACTCAAATATCTCCCCAATATTCCAACAATGAATGCTATGTCAGGATGAGTAAACACTGAAGCATACATTAGGATTTCCACTACCGATGCATATAGTATCCTTTGCATTTCCATTATCTCAAGTTCATTCTTTGGACACTGTTTGAGACTAAATTTATCTCCTTTAGACACGGGTGTATTCATTGGTGCACAATCTTTCATGTCATACCTTTCCGGGATCTTTTTTATATAGCTCTTTTATGATAATCTAAGAATATCTCAAGAGCGATCTAGATGTATTTGAATCCCTAATAAAAAAGGCGTTACCAAGATCCTTCATCTTAAATTAACTAGTGAGAAAATCCTTGGTATCGTGCAATAAGATTATATCATTAGTGGCAAGTAAGATGTCATCAACATATAAGAGGATAAAGATAAATTTGCTCCCACTGAACTTGTGATATACACAATGTTCCACCAAGTTCACTTTAAAGCCATATGATGTGACAACATGATGAAAATTGTGATATTGTTCACGAGAAGCCATCATGAGACCGTAGATGGACTTCTTTAATTTACAAATCATAGTCTTTGGATCTCCAGTGACAAAGCTTTCTAGTTGCACCATATAAATTGTCTCACCAATGTTTCCATTGAGAAATGTCGTCTTTACGTCAATATGATGTAGCTTTAGGTCATAATGAGCCACAAGTTCCATAAAATTTCTAAATGAGTCTTTCGTGGAAACCGGAGAGAAAGTCTCATTGTAGTCGATATCTTTCTTTTGAGTTAATCCTTTTGCGACTAAACGAGCCTTATGTCTTTTAATGTTACTACTCGAATCCCTTTTGGTTTTAAATACCCATTTTCAACCAATAGGTTTTAAGTCTTTAGGCAACTCGAAAAGGTCCAAAACATCATTGTCTTTCATAGGTTGCATCTCTTTATTCATGGAATTAATCCACTTTTTAGAGTTAGCACTCTGCATGGCTTTTTAAAAATTTACAGGATCATCTTCCCTAATGCCAATTCCATATTTATATTCTTGTAGAAAAAATCATAATCATCTGGAATTGCGCTGTTTCGCTCTCTAGTGGTTCTCCTTAGTGGCACTTCTTGTGATTCATGATGTTGTTGAATTTGCTCAATTGGTTTCTCATGGGGAATTTCAGTGTTGCCCTGAACTGGAGGGCCTTGAACAATGATAGGTACCATTAACTGATCATTGCTCTCAGAAGAGTCATGAATAGGTTCATGATTATCTTATTCAAAGACAATACTTTTTCCTACATTTTCCCTCCCAAAATCAACATCCTTAAAAAATCTTGCATTATCAGTCTCAAAGAAGGATCTAGTAGCGGGATTATAAAACTTAAATCCACGAGTACGCTCCAGATACCCAACAAATTAACAATTATCGTCCTAGACTCCAATTTCTTTTATTTGGCCTATATGGCCTTGCCTCGGCCAGACAACCCCAAACATGTAGATGTTTAATACTAAGTGTTTTCTTAGTCCAAAGTTTGTAAGGAGTTTCAGCCACTGTTTTAGTTGGAACCCGGTTAAGGATATAAATTTCGGTCTTTAGTGCATCTCCCCAAAGTAACTCATGTAAAGAAGAATGACTTATCATACTTCTCACCATATCCTTAAGAGTACGGTTTTGCCTCTCAGCAACACCATTTATATTCGGTTTTCCTGGCATAGTGTACTGAGGGACAATTTCATACTCTTTTAGGAAGTTAGAAAAGGGTCCTGGACATTGTTCACCTGATCCATCATATGTACCGTATTATTCAACACCACGATCAGATCTGACAGCCTTAATACTACTATTTAACTGAAGTTCAACTTCAGTTTTATATTCTTTAAATATGTCCAGAGCTTGTAACTTCTTTTGTATCAAGTACAGGTAACCATACCTAGAGTAATCATTAATAAACGTAATAAATACCGTTGACCATTCCAAGAGGCCGTAGGGAATGGTCCACGTATTTCGATATCAATCAGTTCCAAGACACTTGTAGTATCAATCAGTTCCAAGACACTTGTAGCTCTATTGAGACCTAACTTTCTCGAGTTTGTTTATTTTCCCTTAATGCATTCTACACAGACTTGAAAGTCACTTAAATCTAAGAGATCAAGAATTCTATCATTCACAAGCCTTTGAATTCTCTGTTTAGAGATATGACCTAATCGTTTGTGCCACAACATGGCAGAATTCTCAGTTAACTTACGCTTTGTACCTCTTGTACTTGAGTGCATTTCATTATTAAAAGTAACAGTCTCAAGCATATAAATATTATCAATCAAAGAACCGGTGGTAACCATATTCGAATTTTAAAGAGAAACACACTTTATTATTTCCAAAGGAACAAGTGTAGCCATATTTTGTCCAAATATGAAATAGAAATATGAATCCGTCTAACAGACGATACAACAAATGTTTCAAATAAATCCAAATAAATAACAGATTTTAATAATAATCTAATTGTTCCAACAGCTTTAACTGAAACTTTATTATCATCTGCCACATAGATAAATTTTTCAGCATCAATTAGCGGTCGGCTCCACAGGCAACCTACATTGATACACTTATGTGAGTAATAGCACCAGAATCTACCCACCAAGTATCCTTAGGTACAGAAGACAAATTAAATTTATAACAAATAAATACAGAAGTCTTACCCTTCTTCACACGCCAAGCAGCACATTTGGAACACTCTTTCTTCATGTGTCCAGCCTTCTTACAAAAGTAGCAAGTTGTTTTTCTATCCTGCTTCTCTTGCAACTACTGCTTGGGTTTTCTACTTGAAATATCCTTATCTCTCTTTCTTTGCTTATCATGAGAGCTTGATTCTAAGTGAGCACTCTTAGTCTTCTCTCGTAAACCCTCCCCTCCTCTTGCAGACAGTGTGAAATGAGCTCATTAAGAGTTTATTTTTCCTTTTGAGTATTTTAACTCACCACAAAGTGTCCAAACTGAGGAGGTAGAGAAATAAGAACCAAGTGTCCAAGTAACTCATCCGAAAGTTCTAACTTGAGTTACTTGAGTTTTCTAGCAAGATTAGACATCCCACTGATGTACTCTCTTATGTTCCCCTTTCCCTTATACTTCATGGTCACGAGTTTTGACATAATATTACTCATTTCCGCTTTCTCATTCTTAGCAAAATTGCTCAATTTCATAGAGGAACTTCTTGGCACATGTGCTCTCAGCAATAGAGCCCCGAAAGCCAGTTGGAATCGTTCTCTTCCTGATCGCCAGATATATGCTATTAGAGCATTCCCATTTCTCAATTTGATCCGTTTTGGGATCATCCATAGTGGGAATTGGTTGCTCTTTCCTTAGCGCAAGGTCAAGATCCATACAACCAAGAACGATTTCAAAATTTTCTTTCCACATCACATAATTTGTCCCATTCAACATTGAATCATGCTCAATTGAGCGGAAGCAGAATTAACACTAGCAGATATTGAAATAGAAAATAGATATACAACAAAGGCTCAAAACCATTATATAAAATAATGTGATAAATTTTAAATATTGACAACACCATCACAATATACCTAGGGCAATATTAAATTTTTAGACTTTGGATAGAAAATTTAATTTACAACTAGTACTCTCAATGCGATAATCAGATATTAATAATTGATTTATGTCAAGTAATATGGCTTTCTTTGGACCGACTTATTATTCACATCAAAATTTTAATATTGTTACACACTTATTATCATAAGAATATTTCAATTTTGGCCAAATATTACCTTCCTTTGGGACGATAAAATTTTTATAAAGTTAAATATTCAATCATCATATTAATATTTTTAAGTAAATTAATTTACACAAAAGAGGTTATTTTGGCAACATATTGCTTCAATAAATTTACTTAAAAAATATCTGACCACCTAAATAAATAGGTTAATATTAATTTCCATAAACTTAAATTTAAATCACAAATTACTACACACATATATACTTTTTATTTACAACATGATCCTAAAAAGAAATGTATTAATCCAATAGGAACAAGCTGTAATCCATTGGAGACAGGGTTTATCTCAATTACTCAATCATAATAGAAAAAAAAACTATATGACAGGGTGTACACTGGCACATAAAAGACTTTAACAATATTTTTCTCTGAGGATGACAAAACAGAAAACATAACCAAAGCATATATTTTATTGTACATCACCTAAATTGATACAACCTGATGAAATTCTATGCAAGTACAAGTATATGGCAATGTAGCACATCATGTGCTTGAATTTATAATAATAAACTAAAGCACTTTATCAAGATCATTAGGATTATACTAAACTAAAGCCGAACAAGTCATGTACAACCAGAATCATGTAAAAGTCTTCGCAGGCAACTAATGACAACTCAAGCTCGTCCAAAAAACTGAATCCAAAAATATATATAAAAATTTTAAATTATATCATCAACAAATATGCACTGTATAATTTTATCCACGGAGCATAAAAAAATTTGTCCATATAGTGTCGGAAATCAATAACCGAACAAATTCAACTAGTTAAAAGGCAAACAATACGAATCATAATTCCCAATAATTAAATATGAAGGAAGCTCTGATGTCAATTGATAGTTACTAACCATTCTATAAACACATAATTCTCTAAAATAGAGACAATGATCGTAATATCAAATCTAATTATCGAGATTAAACTGAAAGCGAAAACGTACCTGAATCCATAAGGCGATGATTATGACAATATATGAATCACGAATATGTTCTTCATTATGGTATTCCTCAACCAAGTACTTCTTAGGATTTCTCAATAGCTCTCTCTAATATGTAAAAGATGAGTCGTGTAACGTACTTGATATATTGGGGACTATAACCCTTTCGTATATCGCCTAATAAAATCTCTCAATATAATTTAATTGGGCCCAATATTATGTATTCACTTGTTTGGTCCATACAACAAATTAAAATCTAATTGAGTTCTTAGTTGATCACATAATTTAACCCAATAAAATAAATAACTAATATAATATATTCTTTTGTAGCCCATAAAATAATAATTATTATTAAATAATAATAACACTTCAAATATCGTCTTGATAACTAATTTTATTACATCTTCTTTACAATAGAATCTAAGAATATCAACCAAAGAAATGTGAGTGTAGAGATATAATATCAACATAATCACTAAATGTCGAAAATATATGATAGAAAATAGTTTAGAACTTTCAATAATCAAATTTCAAATATTCATCCATTCGTATCACACACACATATTATGTGTCTGTACAAAGACACATATGCTTTAGTGGCACGATGGTGGGAGGTTGCACCCCGTGCGAGGCACGACCTCCATGTACATACATACATACATTCTCTAATGAGCTTGTACGCATACTAAAATAATTTTAAAATACGGTAAAAATGATCTTTTAACTTTATTTTATATTTGAATAGTAATTTTATAATGTTGCGTACAGTTGTCATGAATCAAACATTATTTATCTGATAGATTTGCTAAAATTTCAATAAAGACTATAAAAATAAAGGTTATCACTTAATTATCTTCTTTTCTTTTTATACATACCTTCAAGTGGTACGGGCTTATTTTTTTGGCGTCTCAAAATTTGATTTATTAGATTGGGACTTAAAAAGTGAAGTTGAAAAAATGGATAAATTCGTTACTAATTCGTCTCATCTTTCTATTCTTAACACTAATGTTGAGTAAGGAAATTATATAAATATGATAGAGTGAAATAAAATAATAAATAATAAAGTTAATAGAGAATGACATGTCATTTTTTCAGATAATAACAAATAAAATATACACTCAGAAAAGTATACTGATAAAAATGGATTGGATGGAAAGAGGTGTAAAGCTGGTTATTATATAATTAAATAAAACTTTCGGTACTAATATTCTTAGTTGAAAAATAAACTTGATAGCGAATAATGAAATACATTACATATAAGTATTAATTTATATTAAATAAAATTTTAATATTTTATTTTTTGTATCATTACCTAAGTATTCTAAAATAATGTTATAAAACTCGTCTAACCCGCTCGCAAGGGTTGGCTCAGTTGGTTAAAGAGGGGATAACTATCATCTTGGTCACAGGTTCGAATCCCACGAGAGGAGAATTTATGATTATGCCTCCAGAGTCAGAGCATGTCGCTTAAATGCGGTTTAACTTGGTTCACGTGGTTTGCAGACTATTGTGTAAGCCCACGAGATTTACCCAGTGTGCACCCGAAGGGTAGCGCCTGCGGGTTACCTACGATAAAAAAAACTCGTCTAACCCAAATCTATTCTTGAGCTGGTTTTTTGTAACACGAATAGCAACACTATTTTGAGTTTAAATCGCGTTAAACTCGGATTGTACATCAAAAAGGTTAGAAAAGTTAAAAACGGATAAAAGAAAATTGCAACAACATAATTTTCTTTCTTTTTCTTTTTAATATAATAGTCCAACAAAATTTACTCAATCATATCTCTTAATAATGTATAGATACTTGATCATGTACAAATTTGACGATTTTCATCTCCCTAATTTTGAAATGTGTCTTATTCTCAGTTTTCAACCATCTTGTATGAATTATATTAATATTTTTTTTGTTATCCGAGAAAATATATACTGATAAGAATAAAAGTAACATGCATATGTGTGTGTGTATACACTTACAATTTAGTTTTTAAGAGTAACATTGTGATATATTTGATGATAAAAATATTAATTTTGAAATTATAATTTTAACCGTAACGATGAAACCATATTTACCTCTTTAGGATAATAATGCATTATATACAGGATATAGGGCCCATTTGGGATTTTTTTTTAAAGTATAACTTATGACTTAAAATTGGAAAGTGTCATATAAGTGATATGAACATCATGACTTATAAGTTATTTAGATTTTTGGATAAATTAAGATATAAGTCAGTTATAAGTAATTTAGGCGTCTGGATAAATTTAGATATAGGTTAATGACGTGTTCGGTAAATTTAACTTATAAGTAAAATGTTTTATTTTAAAAAATTGAAATTTAATAATAATTTTAATTAATAAATATAAAATTAAAAAATATAATTAAAAATAAAAAATATTTAATTTTTTATGATTCTTTGTACTTGTGCATGTATTTTAAAATTCAATGACCACATATTTAATTTTTTTTTAAAAATAAAAATTTTAATTTACTAGAGAAATGAAATGTCGGATGGATATTTTGTACTAATTGAAATGTTGGTGGGTATTTGGGCCATACTTATTGACTAAAAAAATAAAAATAAAATTTAAACATAATCATTATTATGCGTAAGTTTATATTACTGGAGTAGTGGAGCTAAGTTTGTGGTTTAGATTTAAGACACCTAAAATATGAAAGTACTGGTTGTCTAACATTCAGTTTTTTACCATATATGATGTATATATGGTCATTTAAGATTTTAGCCAAACCGTCTCACCAAAACATAAATGGACTATGGACCCAATATCGGCCATTTTCCTAGAAGCCAAACAGGCATATAATGTGCACATGTGTTTCATATATATGACTGTTTCATCCCCCTTTCGACCTTCCATAACTCCTCAACAAATCTTTGATTAACTTTCATTTGATTTCTCTCTTTTTTATTAATATATGCTAATTTTGGTAAAATTAATTATTTGGTCATCGTAACTAACATATTATAATATATTATCATAATGGGAGTAAAAATTTAAAACGGGGGCAAAACGATATAAAAAGAACAATATTTTTTCTACACGTATATTATATAATGTGAGATTGCAAAATATACTAGATTTGAAAGGAATACAAGATTCAAATGATAAGTTCAGTCTTTTAATCAAACATATAGACATTCAATCACGATCTTATGATAAAAAGAGATCGTTCTCGATCAATCGATGATTAGTACAAAACTGCGAACATAAAATATTACACATGTATCTACAATTTTAGAAGATACACGTAAGATTACAATATCGTAGAGTATATTTGTGCAAGGCACGAGTGATGTAGTCGTTGTTAATAGTGGACAACAAAAAAAGAATGACGCGGGCCATCAAAGTAAATATTGGACAAAATATAAAAAAATAACGAATCTTTTGAAAATATGCATAAGACCAATCACATATTACACTACAATAAAATTTCATTTTCATAAAAATCGTTACTAACAATAGTTGTTCTTTCATTTAATTCTTACACTATATTCCAAACTTTATAATCCAATTTATCGTGAAATATCACATAAAGCCGTTAATTATTTAAGCTTATAAATTAAATGTCACGTTACTTGGTTGGTTCCCAATGTTTCAATTCCTAAACTTTCATTAATGTTCTAAACTAGCACATGCAATGTTTAACTATCATCATTGTTAATAACCATGCTCGACTTAAATTTCTTCGGTAATTTCTCATTACATAATTGATTTAATATCGTTTAAAATAAAGAGTGAAGCGTAGTAAGAGAGTGAGTTACAATAATCTTTACTCTCAAACTACAATTTTAACAACCCAACTAATAAAATTTCTCAAGATAATAGTTATTTAAATCTAAACTCCATTAAAATCCGATAAAACTTTCAATTCTTGAAATAAAATACAACCAAATTACAACCAAACCAACAAACTCTAAAGAAAAATCTAAGAAAATACAAAACTCCTCAAAGTCTTGGAACTCACACTCTTCCCCTTAAACAACCCACCTAAAAGAGAGAATACATGCCGGGGGAAAACAAGAAAAACAAAGGACCGGCAGTGAGCGAAGGGCTCATATACGGATATAAAATAAAGCATAACTGAACAAAGATTAAAAGATGATGAGGTTAAGAACACAACTGAATATCTGAATGAAGCACAATAATAATAGTGAATGAGACAATATAAAAAAATGAATACTCAACTCACAAAACAAAACTAAATGCTTACCACCCAAAACTTATCATACTCTTACACATATCCTTATCAATTTTACATAATAATCACAAATAATATAATCGAAAGAATAATGATAAAATGAAATCATACCCATACACATACTCTTATACATATTCTCACACTTACAAAATAATACATAAAATAGCTTACATACGAACATGGGAGATAATCTTACACTTACAGGATGTCCTACATTTTCGGTAATCCAGAAATATGTAGTCATCAAAACTTACAGGGGCTTGCACAGCACAAAGCAAATGCTACCCAATATCTTACAGGGGCTTGCACGGCAATAAGCACGTGCTACCCAAAAGGCCAAATCATACACATACTAGCCATGGCTATACGTGTCCCACAACTTCGGCGACACGCCAATACAATTTAAGTACACCGCATAGGAGGTGCCAAGCACGAGATTATCCACTCGCGACGGATGTCTTACAAACTCTCAAGTCATACAAATAACATAAATAACTCAAAATAAATACTCAAAGATCACACACCCAAATATCTTACATCTCCAAAATCATATATAAATATATCAAGATAACCTCAAAACACTATAACCCAACATCACGAAACAAAATAACATAACAAATCACTAATTATTGATAAACTCAAATCTGATCAGTTTCAAAGAATGCCAAATAAATGCATAAAGACTAATTAAATAAAAAAGTACGAAACACGAAAGTCGTAGGAAATTCCGAGACCTTTCCAGAATGGTAAGGATCGAAAAAACGAACAAGTAACGAATTCAGAAAACAAATAAATGCGGACTGCAGAACAGAATCAGCCCCTGATTATAATTGTATTTTGATGTTTAAGACATCAAAATCACAGAATTTAGCAGCAGAATGTAAACGCAAATTGTAGATATCGAAAATAGCTTTCCAGAATGGTATTGCTCATAATATTTGAACAAATATTCAATTTATAATGAATTTATGAAGTTAAGCCGAACAAACAGAAATTTCAGCAATAGATTACACAAACAACAGATTTTGACATATTTACAAGTAGAATTTCAGAAAATACAAAGAACGAAAAACGAAGATAATCAAATTAGCTTTCCAACGAGAATAAAATCACAATCATACGATGAACAATGAATCGGATGCGAATTTAACAAGATTCAGAATATGCAATATACATACACGAATTTGAATACGAAAAGAAAGAATACAAGAAAGATATCCGTACCTCGAGATTTTAATAACCGAGAATGAAAATCAATAAATTTAGAACCCCAATCACAAGAACCCTAATTTCTTAAACTCCAAATCTATAATCACCGATTTGACTTTGTTGTTCATCTATTTATCCTTGTCTTGCCTTCTCTTTTCCTCCTTTTCTATCTATTTTACTGTCTCCTCTTCTCTCCATCTCTTTCTCTCTTCTCCTCTTTTCATAGAACGTAAGTAATCTCTTTTTGTTCTTCTGTTGTTTTTTTTCAAACCCTAACTCTTTCTTCCTCCTTTCTTTTTTTTATTAAAACTCTCACTTTTTTTATAATAGCCTTACTATTTTTTTAAACCAATACCCTTAAAACAATATTCTGAATATAAGAATAAAAATTAAATTATAAAACTATTTTAACTGCAGCACACTGACATTAATAAATAATTAAATCAAATAATTCAACTAAAAATAATTATAAAAAATCGGGATGTTACAACAATCACTTTGAATGATACACTTTCGATGAGAAATGTTATTTCCAGCGTGTTTTTCTATTTTCAGAGCAAAAACACGTGAAAAGACCAAATTATCCTCGCATTAATTTTTTTCAAGAGGTATTTATGTACATCCTTGGGGGCAGTTTTGTTTTTATACCATTTTTTGCTCTAGAAATTAAAAAATTGATGTGAAAGTAACATTTTCCCACTTCCGATGCACGAATTTTTATAAATCTATTCACGTTCATCAACTGTTAATATTTTCAAAATATATTTCATACACGTAATAATACTTAAAAGTTAAAAGAAAACTATAACCGAACAGATTCATGCATTACACGGGTTTAAGAGCTATTTTATTTCAAATAAGTAATGTTTTATTATTTTAAAATATTTAACTCTTTTTGTGAACTTATTTAATCCATTTAAACCATTCCAACCAAATTTAAATTGATGTACAATACGTAGAGTTGAGTTTTGAATTTTTTAGGTAAGTGCTTTTTTAAATAATTTAATTGAGTTGAGTTGTAAAATATTCCTGAGCACGTAATTTCGAAGAATTTAGAAAACAAAAAGTCAAAATTAGAATGAGAGACAAAAAAAGAAGATAAAGAAAGATACATTTTCTCACAATTTATGAAACTTTGCACAATATCTTGAAAAAGTAATATTTTGTTCCTTCCCCGTATTTTATTAAGTTTAAATATTTCAAATATAAAACAATCATGATTGCTAAATGCATTAAAAAAAATTCTCCGTGCAGTAATCAGTAATTACTATTATGTCCCTCATCTTTTTCTGTGCAAAGTGGACAAAATTCAGTAATACATTAAATACATACATGGTCATGAATAACTTATCAATTCTCAATTTCACGTACACGGCATCCTATGTTTGTAAGTACTTCTTTGATTTTATTTTTTATAAGGCATTTTCACTTTTGAACATATTTTAATATTTTAATATACTTTGAGTGATTAGTTAAATATATAAATTTTAAATAATATTTTATAAATTAAAATATATACATATTGTCTATTTTATTTTAAAAAATACAAATAATATTTTTAATTATTCAATCAAAAAATATTAAAATATGTCCAAAAATCAAAACTCATATAAAAAATGTTTTCTTTTAATCTACCCAAGGTAGTTTAATCTTTTTTATCTCCTTTCTCTTTTTTTTAAGTATATATTTTTACTTTGTATAAGCAAATTTTTCTATTATTATATTCCGATTACAAACATAATTTACTAAATTTTGTAACCTTACTTTTATGTGTTCACTTTTTATATTACAATAATTATTTTAATTTGAATTAAGTATAAATATTTTTTAAATCAATAATAGTATTTCCATGATTTTTTAAATAATTGTATTACATTACATTAAATTATTATTTTATCAAAAATATTAGTCAATAAGATAATTTTGGTTAACAAATCGGTGCAATATGATTAGTTTTGGTTAATAAAAGATTACAAGATTTGTAGTAAATCTTAAAAAAAAACAAAACATGTATCTTGATTACGGGGCTATTTAATGCTTGTAAGATTACAAGGTTGCTATTTAATGCTAGCATGGTCAGAGGTGAGTGACATCTATACTATACCAATAAAAAGAACTCGTTTTTATTGGAGTTAGTGACTAATGTGTGTCATTGGGTACACTTATATATATATAAATTAAGACGAGAAACGAAATCAAAATGTTGTTATACCAGTGAGCATAATAATCGAAGCTTCCGGAAAGCTAAACTTATTAATCAACATATACTTCGTACATGGGATTTTCTATTGTGTGCCCAAGGGCACACAATAGTCACTAACTCTCATACAAATGGGCTCTTCTTATTGGTGGTTGAATAATAAATGTTAATGGCTCCCTGCATTCACATCAATTCCATGGTTGGTTGGTTCACACCTTTCTAAAAAAGTTTAGCACCTTCCAAAAAGAAAAAACAATTATAATTTAACTAAAAAAAATAAACCATGTATTTAATATAACTACATACTCGTATGAATTATTATCCAACTTAATTTCTAATCACACTCAAATTCTATCTTACCTCTTTTATAGGGAACCAAACACTTTCATGATTAATTTTAGTAATTCAAATTATAATATAACAAAATAATTAATAAATCAATAAAAAATAATAATAAATCAATATTAAGAAAAACAATACCAAATCATTCAAATACATCATTTAAGGCTACCACTTTCATATAGGTACTGCATCCGCATAATAACACGGAGGTCGTAGTAGAAAGACTTATTAATATTTTAACTATTTAAATTTTTAATCCTTCAATAATATAATACATATAAAATAATATGTAAATCTTTTAACTTCATTAATCTTAATAATAAATATTTATTATTTTTCTTAAATTATTTTAATATAAAATAATAAAATTACAAATATTATAATCAGACGGTGAGGAACAAATATTTACTGCATTCAGAAACCCAAAAAAATCCATAACAAATCACAATACATATTTATATACACACACGCATATACAATACATCTCCTTCAAATTCAACCTATACATACAATATTCACACAAACATATTCTAATCAATCATGTATTACAGCAACCCGGCAATGATGTTAATCAACTGCTCAGGTTGTCAAACGCCTCTACAGCTCCCACAAGGCGCCAAATCAATCAGATGCGCGATTTGTCAAGCTGTGACCCAGATCGCCGATCCACGCGCCGTCGCCACGTCATCTCACGCTCCGTCTCATCCTTCGCCGTTCAATCACGCGCCTCCGGGACCGGCGCCGTCGCCGCACGGGAGGAAGAAGGCGGTGATTGTCGGTATATCGTATAAATTCTCGAGACATGAGCTGAAAGGATGTATTAATGATGCGAAATGTATGAAGTATATGTTGATTAATAAGTTTAGCTTTCCGGAAGCTTCGATTATTATGCTCACTGGTATAACAACATTTTGATTTCGTTTCTCGTCTTAATTTATATATATATATATATATATATGTAAGTTTTTATGTGCTCTTAGGATTGTTGAATTTTCGAGACTTTGTTTTAGTTATGATGATAGCATGTTGATGAATTAATGCTGGATGTGTTAATAGAATTGATTAATTGGTTGTAATGAATACAATGTAGTTATTATATTTCTTAACGATAATGACATGTCCATAAATTGATGCTGGATAAATTAATTGAATTGATTAATTGATACGGTTAGTTGTTCCCGTTGTAATGAATACAATGTATTTTCTTTCAGTTGATTAGCGGATAAGGCTTTATTGAATTTTGAAATTTGTAGATTGCGATTTTATTTCTTTTAAAACAGAGTGTGATGTTATTAATTTATAGAGGTTTTATCATGCGTTGCTTGTGTCTTTCTTTATAATTGTGTGATTGTTTTTTATGTTAGACTTACATTTTGGGAGCTACATGTTTTTGGTGAATAAATCGACCTTAGGTTATGTTTTTTTTAGTATAATTTATAATCTAACAAGCAGTATCCGTTCTTAGATGAATTTCGGAGTGAGAGAGAATTGAAACTACAACCTGGGATGATAAGAGACTTACCACGTGGACTATCTCATCCTTAGGATATGTTATTCCATGTTATGCGTAAAATTTTGATAATTTGTATTTTTCAATAACGGTTTGCTGCATGTTACCTGTGTTTCTACCAATCGTGGAGTTTTAGACTTGGCATGACCATTCTTGATGTGTGAATTATATTTTGGGAGCTATGTATTTACATTAGATAAATCTGCTTTAAGTTTTTTTTTTACGTTGTGCAGAAAAATTTGATGATATGATTTTTATATTATGCATTAAATTTGCATAATTCGTATTTTCCAAATAGAGGTTTACTGTATGTTACTTGTGTCTCTAACTATGTTAGAGTTTTCTATTTTGCTGTATCATTCTTGATGTTAGAGTTATATTTTGGCAGCTACATGTTCACATCAGATATATCTGCCTTAAGGTTATCTATTTTATGTTAATGTATAAGTGTTGATAATTTGTTTTTCTTAGAGTATTGCATTAGTGTGTGAATACACTTTCACATGCATGTATATGGTTGTTTTAATCTGATTGAGGCTTTTATTTGATGAGAACAGGAACTTCAAAAAATCTTCTTGGTTGGTTTCTTTATTAATCGTAGGTGATCTGCGATAACTGTTGTGTTTTATATATGCTTAGTTTGGATTTTAATTGGGATTGAAATTACGGGAATTGGGTTTATTGGTATGGTTTTAGTAGTTTTATGTTTGGATTGAAATTATTTTGTGTGGTGTAGTGAAAGAAGGAGAAGCAATTAACATATTGGGAATATAGAATAATAGCGGTTAAGAACTTGTGGAGATGGAAAACGTTTCATTTATGTTAACCAAGACTTACCTGCTATGCAAGTTCGTTTTATCATGCAAATCTTGTATTAGATCAAATCTGTAATTAATCAACTGGATGAGCATATAATATATCATTATGTGAACTATTGACCAGTAAGTTATAAATATCTGCTCTTGGCTACACATTCATGCTGGTGTGGCTTAACCTTAGTCGCATAAAAAAGTGAAAGTGAGTTGTGAGATATTTTTGTTCCTTTCAACACTCGTTATTAGTCAATTATCTAACCACAACTATATTTCCGTGCTCTGAGCTATATAATCTAAAGTCGCTTGTCTTCACTGGTTTTCTCTTTTTATTTTTCTTATTAAAATTTGCAATGCAGAGGAAGAAACAGATCCCTACAAAATTCCAACTAAACAGAACATGAGAATGGCATTATTTTGGCTTGTACAAGGATGCCAGCCAGGAGACTCCCTTGTGTTTCACTATTCAGGTCATGGTTCACGGCAAAGGAATTATAATGGAGATGAGGTTGATGGATATGATGAAACTTTGTGTCCCCTAGATTTTGAAACCCAGGGAATGATTGTTGATGATGAAATTAATACAGCAATCGTAAGACCTATTCCACCTGGAGTTAAGCTTCATGCAATAATTGATGCTTGCCATAGTGGCACTGTGCTAGATTTACCGTTCCTATGTAGAATGAACAGGTTAGGAATCATTTTAAGAAACTCTAGTATAATCTTACATCAGAATCGCATCTGTTCATCACAGTTGTACATTCCTGTTAGTGTATCACAAACTGCAAGGTTGCGAGGCCTATAATCATGTAGCATAAGACTTCTATTATAACCTATTTAAGTTACAATGGAAGTGAGGGAAGCTTAAATTTCTAGGACATATAATTGCTGAGATTGATATTACTGACATACTATTTTATAAATTGGATATGGTGGCCAATATTTCAAAGAATTTTAGTGTGATTCATTTGCGCCAACAGCTAAGCAAGCTGGAATATATATAAAAAGATCATGAAATTTAATCTTTCTTGACAAGTAATATCCTTCTCTGATTAAGGAGCGGACAATATGTTTGGGAGGATCATCGTCCCCGATCTGGTATTTGGAAAGGAAGCAGTGGTGGTGAAGTTATATCTTTTAGTGGTTGTGATGACAATCAAACATCTGCCGATACATCAGTAAGTTTTATAACTGTCTTGCATTTCTTTGAAATTTTCTATCCGGACTTGGTTTTCACTTTTTGTATTTTGACTAAATTAGTCTGGAATGTGAATAGGCTTTGTCAAAGGTCACTTCAACTGGTGCCATGACTTTCTGTTTCATCCAAGCAATTGAGCGTGGACATGGCCAAGGTGCTACTTATGGGAGCATACTAACTGCTATGCGCCATGCCATCCGTGGTGCAGGAAGTGGTGGAGGTGGTGGTGGTGGTGGTGATGTAGTGACAACTCTTATTGGCATGCTTTTGACAGGGGGCAGTGCTAGTGGTGGCTTTCAACAGGTTCCTTCTTACAATGATATATTATATGCTCCATACAAAAATATCTAATATCTCTTTATCCATGTGTTTTCAGGAGTGCATACAAGTAACAAAAAAAATTAAAAAATTAAAATTTTGTCCTAAATTTTTGCATTTCTACAAATGTACATTTCTGTGAAAGAGTGTAAACTCTAGAAGGTTGATGTTTATTGAGGGAGAAACTGGAGTGATCAATATACACTCTTAGTAAGGAGGTTATAATACCCGTTAAATTAAAAGAACATTCAGAAAGCAAAAAAGATGTTAAAAAGGAACATATAGAAGGGAAGGAGTGAGCAGCTCTTGGTAGAATAGACAGTCTTTTTTTTTATCTAAGTAATGCAAATCACTTGACATACGTTTTTGTTATACTATTGCTTCTCTACTGAAGAAGTTTTTACTTATAATAGTAAGTCATTGCATGTATGTTGCCTGGTCTATTGTATCTATATAAATCTTAACCTTTTTAATATATAAATCTAGAAAAACTCTCAACTACTACCTAGGATTGGATTTCTTAAATAAAAACCCCCATATTACAGGAACGTTGGGTTCTCCTGGATAGAATATGAAGCTTTTATAGAGTGATCTGTAATGCTGTTACACTATGCATTGTGTTTGCACTTCTGCAAACATGAAATCATGGCTACGTAATTACTTCAGAGTACAAAGATGCATATACAGCCTACTTTTATTGTGATTATTTGGTGAGACCTTGACATGTTGTACAATGTAGATGGGTGTGAGGCAAATCGAAAGTAAAAGATAATCCCAAAGAAAAAGGAGGAAATGCCAAAAAATAAAAAGGTTGAAGGCATACTGCATTTAAGTCACTGAGTTATCTTGGCAGCAAATTTGCAAGAATGTAACAAGTAGTTCCTGGCTTGTGAGAGATTGTATCTGACATTTATTATTTTGATTCTTGCTTATAATTTCACATATTATACTCCTAGAATTATATTTAATAACCATGGACCTCACTTTCTGAAATTCCCTGATGTTTATTGTGTTGCATTTGTTGACAGGAGCCACAATTAACTGCTTATGAGGCCTTTGATGTGTACAGGAAGCCGTTTTACCTATAATAGTGCCTGGTGCTACCAAAAACTGTTAAGATTCGTAGTAATTGGAAAGTTTTTTTAGTGAGGTAGTTTGTGTCTGAGCCAGTGTAAACTGTTTATACAATTTTTTGGAATGTTGTAAAATAATTAACTGCATGTGAACTTTTTGTACATTCTTTTGTTTGATCCATTGTGTTCATGAAAAATCTTTCATTGTTTAAATTTAATGAACAATCTTTATTGTTTTTTGTCAAAAACAATCTTTATTGTTTTTTTTGACGAAACAATCTTTATTGTTTTAATTCCATTGCATATGGCTAATTATCTCTATTGTTTCATGAGAAGTGAACTGACTAACGTCTTGTGTAAATATGCAGCTTCAGCTGCAAATTGTAATTGCAGATTATAAAAATTTTGAACTTCCATGCCCTAATTCTTGGTACGAACCTTACAAAAATTAGCATCGGTCCGTTTCCACTAATACCTTTCAACGTTAAGTACGGTTAAAACTAAAAAAGTGAAGCCACAACCCCTGCACAAACCTTCATTAAATTAAAATATACGTCCAAATGGTAAAGGACCTTCCTACAATTATAAATGTTCAGAATATTTGTTGATAAACTGAAATTTTTGGATGTTCATTAAAAACCATGGATGTTTGGGATTCTGGATAATATATATATATATATATATATATAATATGAAGAGGGCTATATTTATAAAACCCAACCCAAGTGACCATCTAGAGATAAATATATCTGCAATATGAAGAGATTCACTGATAGGGCTGGACATAAAATTTCTTCTATGCAGATTACAATAATCATGGCTACACTTAGATAAATTTATCTAGCGTCAATGCCCTTTTAGAGTTCGGAGGCCGAAAGTTTTCTAGACGTAAACTAGAGCCCGTGCAAATTTCTTTCAAGACCTGTTCTCCTTTTTCAGTTTTAATAATCTCCAGGACGCTTCCAAGAACTTCAGCTGCAAGCCCTATTTCTACAAGCTGTCCTTGTTGTTCCCCACCTTCATAAATTAACCTTCCAATTTCTGCCATGGGAAGCACATTTTCCAGCACAAATTTAGCAAAGATACCACCAAGAAATTCTGGTGCTTTAGGAGCATCAGTTACAGCATCCTCCAAACAAGCTAGAACAGATTCAAACCTGGCAAAAAAACAATTATGAAGTGAAAGAACACCGGACAACATATTTTGACCTTCTAGGATAAAACTTAGTCAGTGAAGTGGTGTAAGCAAGAATCAGGTAACCATTACATACCCTTCTACAAATTGAGGTCGACTTAACAAGGTGTCCCGAGATTTTGCAAGGTTGACCAGAAGCTTAGCAAGTAGACCCCTCTCCATGTCCTTCCTCTCGAAGGAATCAGTTATCCAGATGGATATCATTGATGGATAAAAGCTGGGAGCATTCAAATCTTTGACACACAGGGCAACTTCCATCTCGTCTTTGGCACTGAGATTTAAGAGCATCTTTTGAGTCAATATACAGTAAAACTGAAAGAGGAAGCAGGGCTGTATCTCAAAATACTTTAATCAACTCATCACAACTTTCGCAAACAAAGCAAATGCCTGTTATTCTAGATGAAGAATCCTATATGAAAAAACCTGGGCTACGGCTGCGTAACAAGCCAGATCAAATAGTCAAAAGAGCCTGGGAGAGGGCCTAGTAACAAGCCGGATCAAATATTGACACTTGCCCAGGTGACAAGTTTCAGGAGTACAAGGCCTAAATCAGACTAATACTACGGCCATGGCTGAAAGCAATGATTAACTAGAAAGGGACCTCAATCTGAATAGCAAATGGAGAAGGAAGCCAATCCTAAATAGAAACATGCTCCTTAATTTTGAAGGGAGAATTCAAAACCTAGTAAGTTCAAAATCTATCATGTACACCAATCTCATTAGGCTTATTGTACAGGAAATTTCGTTTGACTAATTCCCACCACTCAAAGAAGGGAACAGCCAGCCATCAATGAATTGACTAATAATAAGTGGTAACAATAGATGGACTCATAGAGTACTAGGAATACAAGACAACAAAGACCTAAGACCATTTTAAGCTGTACACAAACAGTGATGCAAGAAAAAGCCTCTCCTATGTGTGCATATAAGTTGATGGGTAAACTAAATTTTGAAAAGATGGACTCTCACGAAAGGTATAGTGGAAGGAAGCAACATAGAATATAATATTATACTGCATTTCTTCACAGTAGCAATCATTATGTATACTGGCTGACCTTATTTACAATAATCATTTTACTTTTCCTGTATTTTCATACCAAAATTCATTGATAACTCCAAAAATGAACTATTTGACTACATAGAATGACAACTGAGGCTCTACTAAAGGCCTAGAAATCAGATATAAACAGTATTTAGGTATATTTCGAATTACACAGGGTTAACTTTAAAATTAATGTTTATTTTGTAAAATATATAAATGTTAGCTCTCTCTCGACTTGCTAGTATCTTTAATCCTTCTAAACTATAACCGTCAATTAGTAAAGGTGCATCAAGATTCAAAAATACTACACCTAGAAACACAAGGGTAAACACAAAATTCTAAGATTCACATTCTTTGACTGTTTTTATTGATAGCAATAGCCGATGATCTGCTGGGCGCCTAATGACAGCAAGATAAAATGCAAATACACTAAAAAGAGCAGATATAAAGTACACAGTTTCATATTGTTGCAAGACCACTAAGAGACAAAATACACATTCACCCCATCAAATCTCAGACTTAAAAAACAATGAACTTGTAAAACTAGCATATATGATATGTTAATTTCTATCATACCCAGCACACGGAATAAAAGGGCAATTAAAATTAGCTTTTTAGTTGTAAAGATAATTAAAAAGAACAACCACAAGCAAGCAACAAGGTCTCATCATACCTGTAGAATTCTTTAATAGTTTCCAATGACTTTTTTCGCAATTGTTCTTCCGGCAACACCTTTTCCGTAGGAATGTTTCCTACAGAAATAGACTCCATACCTCTGGAAGGAGGCGTATTAGGCCGAGATCTGTTAAAAACACGATCTGGATTCGGCATTTCCCTGTTCATATAAGTCGAATTTCCATCCGTTATATTCATGTGGTCATGAGCAGACGGGCTGACAAATCTCTGAGCAGATCGCGGAATGAGTTCCTCTCTTGAGGTATAAACTGGCCGGTCTGTTACAGAACCGTACCCATTGAGACCAGGGGTAGTCCTTCTGGAATCTTGATTGTGCATGTCAGAGAAGGGTACGCTTAACATTGGGGGCTGTCCTCTAATAGACATTCCTCTGGCAAGACCACCTTGGGGCACAAGGGTAATGGAGTCACCAAGGGGTCTTTGTGGCAATAGGTTCCTGTTATCAAAAGGGTGTCTCTCATCTGTCCTAATATCTTGAGTGGCATAACCGCGTGGTTGTTGTGGTGCTCCACGGAATCCTCCCATATGGGAATTTGGCGATGATAATACATTTGACCCTCTTGGAGCAAAGTCCATGGGTTGTTGACCCCTTCTAAAAGATGAACCCATACTCGGTCCACGAGCCAATCTGTTAGCTTGTGCCTGCCTCTCATTCGCAGCATCCCTGTGCACTTCCTCGATCTTTTTTGGACCTTCAACTTTCCTCCTCTGCTGCCACTTGTTTTTCCTGAGGTCCATTGAATCCTTCAGCATGAACCTCACTCTCGAAGAGAGCTTCATGTTATTAGATAGCTTGGCCATCATATCAAAATATGCATCCATGTGCTCCTTGGCTTTAGGGTGATCTATCATCTCTCCTATTGTGCTCATTAGTTTGCACAAGGCTTCTACATCTTCCTCATCAGGATTTTGGTACTGGCCCAATAGTTTCTTAATGCATTCATGCATAATTCTCTCTGTTAACATCTTTTTCTTGTATAATTCCCCAATAAGTCTGATGTTGCCCAACATTCGCCTTCGTGCCTGGACTCTCTTCTCTTCCCTTTCTTCATCAGATTGTTTAACCTCACCTTCCTCTTCAGCTCTGTTGGCTTCTTCTTGTTCCCTCTCACCTCTCTCAAACTCCTCCTGGCACTTATTCAGAAGTAACCTCTTAAATGTAATTTTTTCGTTGTCTTCATTAAAATCAGGCAAGTCGCCAGCAAGATGATAGCAGAAATCAGCATACATCTCACAAAATGTCGGTTCCATAAGAGCTTTATCAAAGATTTGAGATATCACACCAGTGAGAGTACCAGCATTGTCAATATTTACTTGCTTGACTTGCTCAAATAGTCTTTCAAAGTTTTGCGGTGTTAACTTATTCAGAATAGCTTTCAACTGCCTTTGCTTTGCCTGTTCCTCGTCAGTTATTTTACCCACTTCATACTTTCTCTCAGCCTTATGCATCACCTGTGCGGGAGTCCGAGGAGAAGGCATTAGACCTCTCTGAAAATTAGTCGCCCGCTGCCATTTGTCGGCATCAGAGTTAGTTCGCTGCATTCCATACTGAGGACCCATAGAATGAACTGGCCCAGATAGGATTCCACTGGAATGCATAACTGGTGATTGAACACGTGGATTTCTCAATACTCCAAAATTTGCTCCAGGTTGAAAAACATTGTTTGCATGACTTCCATAACCCATATCCAGTCCAGGGGGAAGAGGCCCGGGTACCTTACTCCATTTATCATCATCGCCCATACCCATGCCAACACCACGGCGACCTGATGGAGACCTTCCCATTGACCTATCATCATTTCTTCCTGGACTGGGCAAAGGAACATTGCCAATAGACAATACCAATGCTTCTGCAATATCTAAGGTGATCTTAAAACCCACAGGAAGATCCTTGCATTGCTCTGAAAATTTAAGAAGGAAATCTCTAGAGTACTTTCTGTCCATTAAAGTTTTGTCCTCAATGTGATCTTTTACCTCTCCAAGGAGCTTCCCATCATCAAGTTTTGGAGTTGATAAATCTGCAGCATCTTCCCAGTCATCCGGTTCAGCTTTACTCTCATTTGGAACATCTTTCGGAGAAAATCCAGAAGCCAACTCTTTAGCTTGGCTAGAAGACGTTTCTGAGCTCTCAACATCGATCGGATTTTCTTTCTTTTCATCTGGACCTTTATATGCCATATAAAGATCAGCAATTCTACCAGCACGGTCTGCCTTTTGTAAAGCTTCTCTTCTCTTCTTCTTTGTATTTGTATTCTTTGACATAATTGTCTCCGGCACAGGTTTATCTTTCAAATCATTTGATGAAGAAAGCAATTCTGTGCTATCACTATCAGCAATTTCAGTTTCACAAGGCGGCTCAGACTGAGATGGAACTGAAAGAATTTGTGATTTCTGATCTAACTTGTTGGATTCTGTTTCTGTACTAGCCATGGTATTATCGATTATAGTAGAAGCATCCGAAGCTGAAGTCTTATCATAATCATGTGAGATTGTGGATCCAAGAGACAATGAGGATGTTTCAGTAATCAGGCAGTCCACTGTCCCAACTATAGAGGTTGATAAATCAGCATCTGCATCACCTTTTGTGAGGTGTACAGGTTCCATCTCCAACTTCAGCTGTTTATCTTTCACTTCCATGATAAGGCTCTCAGTTTGATCAGCATGTTCATATGGTCTTGGTGAATCGGATTTTGCACTTGCCACACAACCAGCAGCATCTGCATTTGGCTCAGAGAGCAGTATGTTTCTACTTTCTTGAGTTCGCATAGCTTCATGTTTTGGCTTATTATCCACAGATACATCAGCTGACATTTCAGCAGAATCAACTCCATCGCTTTTTTCCAACTCATGAATTCCCTGTACCTCAGAACTATTTGTATTTAAGTCAACGGCAACAGAGGTTTCTGATTCCCTGACATTTTCCTCTCCTGGCTGAGCTTCTGGTATAGAAGATGATCTTGTGTCCTCTACAACTTCGGGTAACGAAGGGGCAACAGGTCGATCAATCTGAGAACAAAATTTGTTAAAACCATACACTACAGCAACTGAAGTATACTGCTGGAATAAAAAATCTTAAAAAGAGGGTAATACCTGATTCTGCAGTACAGATTGGCTCTTCTTACTGTGTTTCTCATCATTATCATTAGACCTATCCAATAGATCATTTTTTGCAACTACAGTAATACTAGAGCCTGTGGAATACTCGGAATTTTCAGGAGGTGTACAAGGAATAGAACTTGGTAGAGGGCTAGATGCGGAAGCTGAATCAGATACTCCGCCAGTTCCTTTAATTTGAACAGGTATCGATGTATACTCTGACTTCTGTGAGGACATATCACTTGTCTTTTCAGGATCTCTTTCAGTACGAATAGATGTAGCTTCTCCTTCTTGACCAGATATCTTAGGAATATTTTTCTCAACAGTAGGTGAGCTTGCTGGCAAAGAAGTTTCAGCAATTTTTTCCAAGCGTGGGGAAGCTGCTGGCTTCACGGTGACCTGTATTTTAAATGAGCATGTACCGTAAATAACATTTCAGTAATGGCATGCAACAAAATACCAGCAGTGGATAAAACAACACGGTAATACGGTTTAATAAAGACAGGCTAACCTGTTTATATAACCTTGGAGCCTGTGAATTTGGAGGAACTTGGTTACTGCTTAAATGAAGAGAATTAGGACCTGTATAAAATACGGAACCCTGACTGTAAGAATTAGGGTAAAAGTTACTTGGACGGCCAGGAGGAAAAGATGAAATAGGTTGGGACTGAGGTGGTATATTCGTATGTGATCGCGGAGCAGACGATCCAGATTCTTTGTAAGTATCAGTCCTTTTAGATAAACTCAACTCTTCATGAGTATCAGGGTGAGTTATCTTAACTGTTTTACGAGCACCACCAAAATTTCCTGGCTGCTGCTGCGAGAACTGGGGATTGATGTTCATCCCCATATTCCCCATGTGAGGTAACTGGGTACCCATTTGCGAGGAGAAATTGACACCCTGACCCTGATGCATGACACCCTGAGGTGGCATCATGTGGGGTGGAAGACCCTGAATATACAGTTGCTGCTGCACTTGAGAAGGATTTCCCATAGGGAAGGGCATTCCCATTGGCATTGGCATAGAGCTATTTACCATGCTTTGGGACTGCAACTGTGGATTAGGATTCCCAAATTGAACTGGTATATGTTGCTGGTGAAATGGCATTTGCATAGGCATCCCAGAAATAGGGTGAACAGAAGGCTTCTGAGTTTGGATTGCATGTGGACCAGGTGCAACTTGCACATCTCTTCTTGCTTTTGACATCGAATGAGTGTCAACAATATTAGGTTGGTCAGAAGTTGCAGAATTATTGGTAGGCACATTCTGCTTAGGAACGGATTGGGCTGGCAGCACAGGCATAACTCTTGATGATTCATAGCGAGCCTGCAAAAATAATTGACAAGCAGGAAAGGAAGTTGTCAAACAATTAATATCAACAGGGATAAAGAGCAGAGCATAATCAGCCTATTCTGTAATTTAATCAACTCATCTCATTGCACTAGGGCCAAAAGTCATTCTACAGAAAGCACATCATATTACAATTAACCAAACCCTTTTTCATCCTCTATAATAGATTACTCAAAAACTAGATTGGAATTTCAAGTGTGTCGTGAAAAAATAGAGATTCAACAAATGTGGGACACCACAAAATGTAGCCTATCTATTTGGACCAGAGGGATCATAAGTAATATACTTCACATCAACCATTTAGAAATCAAAGTTACAAATGATTTAGCCTCCCATCATAATAAGAGAATACTGATATTAAAAATATTCATCTAGAAATTGCAAGTAAATCCTATTTGCAAGCCCCACCCCCACATCACAATGAACAAAAAAAGATGGCAACAATGTTTAAAACCTGTTCCCGTTTCTGCTCATCCAAATTTGGCGGCGCTGAGCTAGTTCGAGCAGGTACCTAAACCACAACCGAAATCATTCCAATAATTATAATTATATGAAGACCAATATCATTCTTAAGCTTCAGGTAACTGAGATAGCTAACAATATACATTCTTGATGAAAACTTTCAGCCCTACCTGCATCAGACCAGGACTTATTGATCCAAACTGGAGAGGAAAACCTCCACCTGAGCCACGACCACAAAAAACTCCAATTAGCTTATTATGAAATACAGAAGTTCATATATTTAACTTCATCATGTACAATGCCAAATATTTACATAGAACGAGACTCAACCTTTGACAGGGGTTGAAGGGGCCATTGTATTTGAGCTTACGGGGGTATTATTTGGAGCAGGAGCTTTCGGCACACCCCGATTAATTTTTGGTGTCGGAGTAACATTCTGCTTGACAACAGCTGGAGCATCAGACCCTCCTACAACGACAACAAAATAAAAAACCATACTTGACCATCACACCACATTCAAAAACAAAAACAATTAAAATCCTTGAACAAAAATTCTTTCAATACCATGTGATTGTGAATGAGCGCCATTCTGCACACCACGGGCTGAACCAGAAACAGCAACATTACCACCGGCAGTAGCATCATTCCTAATATCCGAATTCACAACCCGAATTTGCGATCCTTGCGCATTACTAGGCTTCTTAAAACTAAAAAATTAAAAAAAAAATCATTAGAATCATCAGAAAAGTACACAAAACAGACAAGTATACTCTATAACTTCATACTGTCCGGACCAAAGATTCTATTACTTAATTAATAAAGCTTACAAATTAACTACAGGTAAAACAAACCTAAGTATCCTTGATAAATTAAAAAAAACACATTCTTTAATCTTAGTATATAACCAATAATCACGTACTGAATTTATCCAATCAAGCACTAAACAATCTTAGGTCACCAATCACCCCCACATATTAATTTATAAAGACTACAAACCAATCAAGCACTTATTAGCTAACTAACCAATCACGTAGTATTTAATTATCGAGATTACTAACCAACCAAGTACCAACAATCTTAGGTTACTAACCAATAGCGTATCAAATTGTCAAGATTACTAACCAAGTACCAACAATCTTAGGTCACTAACCAATCACGTATCAAATTATCGAGATTACTAACCAACCGAGTACCAATTAATCTTAGACAACTAACAAATTGCATAATAATTTATCGAGGTCTAAATGTACACACAATTACAAAAAACAAAGACAGGAAACCTAATATACCTTCGACTAGTCGAAAGCGAAGGAGTAGGGGCGGTGGCAGCACCGCTACCCTTACCACCACCGCCTGGAAAATTCCTCTGCCCACCGGAGCTATTACCGGATCGATTAGTTTTTCGATGCTGTCCCGACTCGCTCTTCTCAGCCCTAGATTGATTGACGGACATAAATCCAAACCCTAATCACCTCCAATCTTATTCAAATCAACAATTTTCTGCACCAAAAACACAGATCTAATTCATTAATCACATAATCAACAAAAATTCAAACACATTACAATCAATCCATACACACAAACATATATACATGTAATTAAAGATGCTTAATTGATTAAAGATCAAAACTTTTTGGTGAAATTGAGTGAATAGAGTGAAGATATATGTATAATAATTGTGTAGGCGTGTGAGAATTGTGTGTATATGTGTATGTATAGATTGGATTGAATTGGATGGAAGGGGGGTGAAGAAGAGGAAGCAGAGAAGGAAAAACGAACCTGAGTGTATGTGCGCGTTTGTGTGAATTGTGTGTGTGAGAAAAGAAGTGTGTTTTAACTTTTATATGTGTATATAAAATCAAGAATTAAAGTATAATTGTTTTCAAATTGGAATTCAGAAAAAATTAAATTAAAATAATATAATTGTTGTTTAAAAGCTTCCTTTTGAGAAAATTACAAATTTTAGATGGTCAAAGATATCATTTTTTAATATAATATGACAAAAATACTACTTTGTAAAATTGATGGTCAAAAATATCAACCAAATACATATTTGAAGAATAGATAATCTAACATGTATTTGATGAACTATGGACTTTTACCCGCGATACGCAAGATTGTTATCCGAAAATTTGTTAAACATAAATTGTTATATAAATGAGAAAAAAATCAGTATATCGTGTTCCAAGATGATGAACTCTTAATTATATTAACGAACAAATAAAAATACATAAAGATATACCAAAAAATATAATCGTCATTTTCAAAGAAAATACAGGAACCTATTGTTTGATTAAAATCTCACATCAATGCCAGTATTATATTCGCTACAAAGATTTCAGTGTTAAGCAATTGACTATTATAAGAAGTGAAAATTGTAACAATATGAATGTTTTGTTAATTAATATAACATGTACATTATTTAATGGAAACGGAAATGTGTACCGGTGTGGCCAAATATACTATTTACCTTCTTATAATTACACTTTACTACATTAGTCTTTTACATGACACTAATTTTCTTGAGAGATGCAATATATAAAATGTTTTAACTCTAATGTCCCCACAAATATCATGTTCTGTTTAACAATACATGTTTGTCTAATTGTACAAACAATTAAATCTCGATACTATAATACTTTATAACTTCTGAAATATGGGTTAAATATATGTAACTTCGGTGAATCTAAAATTAAGTGATATGGTTTAATATCATATATATTAGCATGAAATATGTTAGGATAAAATATAAAGTTTGTCATACAACGATAACATTTTATTTTAATTTAATATTAGTAATAAATTATCCATTTAATATCATTCTAAGCAATAATATAACAAACTAATTGTTGGATTTTTAAACGCAGCGGGGCGTGGAAAAACACTTTTACACATACAAAATCCAAATAAAAGCATATAAATTGTGAATAAAAATTCGTGGGATCGAATCTAACCTTTTAAAATAATTCGGAGACAACGATCAGAGATCCTTAGCAGTTGCTCCTCAAGTGTGAAGCACTCCACCGGTATCCACCAAGAAAACGATGTTAAGGAGGAAGAAGGAGGTGGAGAGAATTGAGTTTTCCAAACTTTTTGGGTTTTCGGGTTTGATGTGGGTTAGAATAAAATTAGGGTCTATAATAGTGTATTTATAGGCAAAATTTTCAGCTGAAATTTTCCCATAAATAATATTATTATTATCCCATTTATTATTCTCATTAATAATTAAAACACCTTTTAATTATTAATCCTTTTTCTAAACACTTTAGAAATAATTCTCTCTCTTGATTTAATTTCCAAAAATTAAATCCTTAATTAATAATATTAAGAAATTTTCTTAATTAATTTATAATCAATTAAATCTCATTTAATCAATTATTAAATTTACCAATTAATTATTTATTTCATAAATAAATAATTATTAGCCATTATTAATTAATTCCTCCACCAATAAATCATTTTCTTTTTATGGTGTGACCCTGTAGATTCAATATTAAGCTGGTAGTAGAAATAAATAATAATAAAACTATTTTATCATTATTTATATAAATTCTCTAATTTATTAAATATGATTAATTAATTAATCACATTTATTCTACATCGTGAGTGATGCTTCTCAACATATCGCGACTATTCGGATAATATGAATTCACTGCTTAGAATACCAAGAACCTGTCAGTGAATAGTTACCGTACAATAAACTCCTTCTACCCTACAATGTCCCGATTAAATACAAGGTATGGAACTCGTGTCAAGCCTATCTAATTCAATCACTTTGCTTACCATTTACTATGCGTAGTTCTATGCAAATTAGAAACTCCTTTCTAATTTCATTTACGCTGGCCAGAGATTCCTGAACTAGCATAAGTGGATCAGCCTTGAACATTCGCTTCCTTCACTGGAAGGGGTAGATCCTTTATTGATCATACACTATCTTCGTGTACAAATTCCTATACCCAGAAGAGCCCTAATAATTGTCCCTGGAGACTAAGAACTAAACCAAAGCATAGTTTAGTGTACACAAGATGACTATGATGACCTCAAGTCTAAGAATACTTGTACAACTATCACTATGTGAACAACTGCTGACACGTGAGTGAACTCCATCAGTTGTTCAGCTGTGCGAGTCATGTTCAGTGAACTTATTCTATAATAAGCACCTACATACTAGCTATAGTGTCACCACACAAATGTCTATGAGAACAGACATCCTTCATAATGAAGCAAGCATAGTATGTACTGATCTTTGCGGATTATTAATTACCAGTTAGTAATCCTATGACCAGGAACTATTTAAGTTTAGAGTTATCATCTTTTTAGGTCTCATTATTATGATCTCATCATAATCCATAAAAAGCTTTACTCTAAACTATGGTATATCTTATTTAAACACTTAAATAGATAAAGCCCGTAATAAAAATAAAACAAGTCTTTTATTAATATCAATGAAATTAAAACAGATTACATAAAAGTTATTCCTAAATCCTCATACATGATTGGACTTAGGACATATTCCTTTCAATCTCCCACTTGTACTAAAGCCAATCACTCTGGTATCTAATACTCATCCTGTCATTATGACGATCAAAGTGACTTTCATAAAGTAGCTTTGTGAGTGGGTCTGCTATGTTGTTATGTGTGTCAACTCTAATTCAATACAATACAAGAAATGTTACCGCGCTCCCACTAACCCTTTTGTAGACGCGTGGTTCATCTACGTTTTTTATAAAATCAAACTCTTTGATTGTCTCATCAAAACGAATGTTCCATCTTTCGAGAAGCTTGCTTTAAACCACATATGGTTCGCAACAGCTTACACACTAGGTTTTAATTTCCCTTGGAAAGAAAACCATATGGCCATCTGCCAGATGTCATAGTCGTAGTAAGCAGCATTCGCAAGCAAAATCCGAACTGATTTTAACAGGGCTACAGGTAAAAGGTTTCATCAAAGTCAATCCATTGCCTTTGTTTGAATCCTTTTGCCACAAGCCTGGCCTTAAAGGTCTCCACCTGGCCATCTGCTATAATCTATCTTTTGTATACCGTATACATAGATTCCATTCTGGATTTCATGGCACTATGCCATTTCTCTGAGTCAACACTACTCATAGCCTCATTATAGGTAACAGGGTCGTCATCATCAATGATCGACAACTCATTGTCATTCTTAATGACAAGGCCATAATACCTCTCAGGTTGGCGAGACACTCTCCCTGATCTATGAATGGGCTGTTCCACAAAAGGTTGTTCAGTCAGAACAGGTGTTTCCACTTGATCCGTAGTAGTTTGTGCTTCTTGAACTTCATCAAGTTCAATTTTGCTCCCACTATTTCCTTCAAGGATAAACTCCTTTTCCAAGAAGGTAGCATGTCTGGAGACAAACACCCGATGATCGATGTAAAAGTAATACCCTAAAGTCTCTTTAGGATATCCCACAAAACTACATTTTCGGATCGATATTCCAGCTTATTTGGGTCAACTTTCTTGACATAAGCTGGACATCCCCAAATCTTAACGTGTTTAAGACTCGGTTTTCTTTCTTTCCATATCTCATACGAAGTTTGAGGAACAGATTTTGGAAGGCACCTTATTCAGTAAATATGCTGAGGTTTCCAATGCATAACCCCATAGGAATACTGGAAGATTTGCATAGCTCATCATGGACCGAACTATGTCTAACAAAGTTCGATTTCTCCTTTCAGATACTAATCTGGAGGAGTCCACTGGGAGACTATACCATTTACTTTGAGATAATCTAGAAACACTCCATTAAAGTATTCACCACCTCGATCTGATCGAAAAGTTATAATACTATGTTTGGTTGTTTCTCCACTTCATACTTATACTCTTTGAACTTTTCAAAGGCTTCAGACTTGTGTTTCATCAAACACATATCTGAATCTAGATCTATTATCCATGAAAGTAATGAAGTATGAAAATCCACCCATGGCTTGCGTAGACATTGGTCCACATACAACTGTGTGTACCATTCCTAGTAAATCTACAGCCCTCTCTCCATGTCCACTAAATGGAGACTACAGTGCCACTATAAAGTGAGATTTTCATCATCCCTTTTTCTTTTATTAGTTTGTTCAATCTGAAGTAAATTATGTCACATATATACAGACCATTATTTAAAGTACCACGTCCATAAAGAATATTATCTCTAAGAATAGAACATTCATTATTCTCAATAATAAATGAAAATCCAGCCAAGTCTAACATGGGAATAATATTCCTCACAATCGAGGGAACAAAATAACAATTATTTCAAACAATAGTCTTGCCCGTAGGCCTATGTAAATGAAATGATTCTACATCTTCAGCAACAACTCTTGCTCCATTTCCATCAGTAGAATCACCTCCTCTTCCTCAAGAGTCCTACTTCTCCTTGGTCCCTGCAACAAATTGCAGATTTGAGAACCACAGGCGGTATCTAATACCCAAGTAGAAATTTGATTTAATGACATATTCATTTCTATCATGAACATACCTGAATCAGAAGCGGTAGTCTCACTACCCTTCTTCTTCAATTCTGCAAGGTAGACCTTGCAGTTCCTCTTCCAGTGCCCCACCTTGTTATAGTGAAAGCAAACAACTTTGCTCTCGGGGTCTTCAGCTTTTGGTGGAACCGGCGTTTTCTCACCTACTTTCTTCTTCTTGGAAGGGTTCCTCTTCCTTTTCTTAGGATTGGAACCTTCACCAATTGGAAGAATAGAACTCTTCTTAGGGGGAAAATTCGATTCCGCAGTCTTCAACATGTTGTGGAGTTCAGGCAGGCTGACATCCAACTTATTCATGTGAAAGTTCACAACAAACTGCGAGAACGAACTCGGAAGCGATTGCAAGACCAGGTCTTGGCTCAGCTCCCCATCCATGACAAAACCAAGTTGTCCAAGACGTTCAATCAAATTGATCATCTTAAGTACATGGTCATTCGCAGATGATCCCTCAGACATCCTACTACCGAACAGCTCCTTCGATATCTCATATCGAGCTGTCCTCCCCGCCACATCATACAACTCTTGTAGATGCATGAGGATAGTGTGAGCATCCATATGCTCATGTTGCTTCTGTAGCTCAATGTTCATGGAAGCTAGCATGATGCATTGAGCAACATTTGCATCATCTATCCACTTACGATACACAACATGTTCATCATTATGCGCATCGCTAGCAGGTTCAGTAGGCTTAGGTGAGTCAATCACGTATTCCAGCTTCTCAATCCTGAGAACAATTCTCAAGTTTCGAAGCCAGTCAGCATAATTAGGACCAGTCAATTTGTGAGCATCCAGTATGCTCCTGAGTGATAGTGTAGAAGACATAACGTACAAAGTAAATTTGTAAATGATAAACACATAACAACACTTAGAAAATATTCGATTTCATTTCAAAACACTATATGAATCGGGTCTTTATTCATAAGTGGCTCCCACTAGTTTTCCTAATTTATTCAACCCCCTACGTGAAAAATTAAGCATTCATAATGCTAGTGGGAATAGGGATCCTACATTCCATTACACAACCCCGGCTGTAGCACGAACCGCCATGCAATGTTTAATAGGCAGACAACTCTTGTCAATTACATCTCATGTTATTCCCTAATCAAACTTTAGCCTCTTGAATAATTGAGTCTCGGCTGTAGCACGACAAACTCAATATTCTAAGTCAAGTCTAACCCAATATTCCGTACAGTTGAATCAGTCCCCAAAGGCCCACGGTTGTAGCACGTACCGACCTTTAGATTCTTATTCAATGTACACATCTCTATGTAATAGACAAGTATTTCTTATTTCGAAATCAAAGCCCTCGGCTGTAGCACGAACCGACAATGATTCAAAAATAAGAACTACTTTTTTATCATGTTGGAAGGCTATGACCGACACAAGCCCGTTGTATCATTGGCCAATTACTACTTGATATTATTTAATTTTAGAGGGATTATATTACGTTACAATCATAATCATATTATAAAGAGATTCTTCCTTTTAAATTAAATATTTCAAATCAATAATCAATAATCAGACGATTCCCAGATCGGGTGGAGCATTGTCAAGAGGCGTCACTTAATAACCCTTTCTTACAGATAGAAATCTGTTGTTGACAGAATCATCCTTTCTCTCATATCGAAAATTCATATTCAATTACGTGTTTCATAAACACAAGAATCTCATGATTGTATTCATAATATTATTCTTAAGGTTATGAAACAATTTCACTATACTAGGTTGTCTAACAAACGCCTTATGTTTATTTAAGTTCACCTAAATCTATCATCGCATGATAAACTAAGCATATATCACATATATCAACATGAATAAACATCAAGGTAGGCATGTTACATCATCTAGCACATTGGTCTAAGCAATATACATCTCTATGTATCACATGAAGCATTTAAAAGCAACTAAAATAGTCAAAAATAGCTTTGAAACACTTCATGGAAATATAAACAGTTTAAAACTTTTATATAAACTAAAATTGATCACTCCATTAGATTCGTCTCGGAAAAACGAATCCAACGGTATATTGCACGCCTAAAACGGAGTTACGAAACTCCCAGAAAATCAATTTTAAAATCAACAGACGGGCTGTAACGCATTACAGGAACGCGTTACTAGCCCTGTAACGCATTCCGGTGATGTGTTACACCCCTTTTAAGCCATTAAAGGGTGTAACGCATTCCGCGAATGCGCCACAGGTGTGTAATGCATTCCCGGAATGCGTTACACCCCTATATTTTTTTTTTTTGCAGCAGCGGTCTTCTTTTTCCTTTTCTTGATTCCCGTGCCGCCGTACTAACTGTTGTACCTGTGCTTTGCTGTCTCCTTGCTTTCCGTGCAGCAACACAAAAACAGCAGACAAGCAGATATATACATACATACTTTATATTATATATATATATGATTTATTTAATTACGAATTTAATTGCAAGAACTTCAATAATTCATAATAAAAAATCTATACATCCTAAAATTATGAAAAAAATACCCAGACGATCTACAACACTTGTAGAACCCAGATCAACATTCAAAATTATTATGAAAAACGATTTCTCATCAGACAAAATTAATCCATGATATAACTTGTTAAAATCATAATTAATTCATACAAGCACATAAAATTCTGAAATTTTTACCACAGATCTATATGCATACAACCTATGCTCTGATACCATTGTTGGATTTTTAAACGCAGCGGGGCGTGGAAAAACACTTTTACACATACAAAATCCAAATAAAAGCATATAAATCGTGAATAAAAATTCGAGGGATCAAATCTAACCTTTTTAAAATAATTCGGAGACAACGATCAGAGATCCTTAGCAGTTGCTCCTCAAGTGTGAAGCACTCCACCGGTATCCACCAAGAAAACGATGTTAAGGAGGAAGAAGGAGGTGGAGAAAATTGGGTTTTCCAAACTTTTTGGGTTTTCGGGTTTGATGTGGGTTAGAATAAAATTAGGGTCTATAATAGTGTATTTATAGGCAAAATTTTCAGCTGAAATTTTCCCATAAATAAAATTATTATTATCCCATTTATTATTCTCATTAATAATTAAAACACCTTTTAATTATTAATCCTTTTTCTAAACACTTTACAAATAATTCTCTCTCTTGATTTAATTTCCAAAAATTAAATCCTTAATTAATAATATTAAGAACTTTTCTTAATTAATTTATAATCAATTAAATCTCATTTAATCAATTATTAAATTTGCCAATTAATTATTTATTTCATAAATAAATAATTATTAGCCATTATTAATTAATTCCTCCACCAATAAATCATTTTCTTTTTATGGTGTGACCCTGTAGATTCAATATTAAGCCGGTAGTAGAAATAAATAATAATAAAACTATTTTATCATTATTTATATAAATTCTCTAATTTATTAAATATGATTAATTAATTAATCACATTTATTCTACATCGTGAGTGATGCTTCTCAACATATCGCGACTATTCGGATAATATGAATTCACTGCTTAGAATACCAAGAACCTGTCAGTAAATAGTTATCGTACAATAAACTCCTTCTACCCTACAATGTCCTGATTAAATACAAGGCATGAAACTCGTGTCAAGCCTATCTAATTCAATCACTTTGCTTACCATTTACTATGCGTAGTTCTATGCAAATTAGAAACTCCTTTCTAATTTCATTTACGCTGGCCAGAGATTCCTGAACTAGCATAAGTGGATCAGCCTTGAACATTCGCTTCCTTCACTGGAAGGGGTAGATCCTTTATTGATCATACACTATCTTCGTGTACGAATTTCTTTACACAGAAGAGCCCTAATAATTGTTTCTGGAGACTAAGAACTAAACCAAAGCATAGTTCAGTGTACACAAGATGATTATGATGACCTCAAGTCTAAGGATACTTGTACAACTATCACTATGTGAACAACTGCTGACACGTGAGTGAACTCCATCAGTTGTTCAGCTGTGTGAGTCATGTTCAGTGAACTTATTCTATAATAAGCACCTACATACTAGCTATAGTGTCACCACACAAATGTCTATGAGAACAGACATCCTTCATAATGAAGCAAGCATAGTATGTACTGATCTTTGCGGATTATTAATTACCAGTTAGTAATCCTATGACCAGGAACTATTTAAGTTTAGAGTTATCATCTTTTTAAGTCTCATTATTATGATCTCATCATAATCCATAAAAAGCTTTACTCTAAACTGTGGTATATCTTATTTAAACACTTAAATAGATAAAGCCCGTAATAAAAACAAAACAAGTCTTTTATTAATATCAATGAAATCAAAACATATTACATAATAGTTATTCCTAAATCCTCATACATGATTGGACTTAGGACATATTCCTTTCACTAATGATAACCGATCTTCTATATAATTATAAATTTTATCGACATTTTATATTTAATGTAAAATACATTTGATCGAAAATGACAATAGTTTATCCATAGTAAATTTAATTAGAATATATTAAAGGTCATACAAATTTTAAAGGTAAATAATGCTTAAAAACTTAAATTCTGTACCGTACTTAATTTATACATTAACAATTTATTTTATTTTCCAAAATTGTAACTTTAGAAACGTAAATAATAAATAATCATCCTTCTAATTACATTATCGGAAAACAAAAAATATATAGATACACCGTATTCCTTTTTATAAATGAAAAAAAATCGCAAAACCGTATTTTGAAATGATCATCCTATTAATTATATTAATGAACAATTAAAAAATATATAGATGTACCAAAAAATATGATCGTGATACGCAAAGAAAATTACAGGAACTATTGCTTAGTAAAACACTTGAATATAAATGAAAGGATTTTATTTTCCAAAAAGTTTTGAGTGTTAAACAAAATGTGTACTTAAATTTTTAATGGTTACATGTGTTCTTATGGATCATAAGAGGAGACCTTAGTAACAATCGGAAAAAATTTGTTAAGTAGCATAAGAGGTACAATACCTCATTTATCTTGCTTAACGGGTATAGGTAATCGCAAAAATGTTACATCTGAATGAGCCATAAAAATTTGATATACTCTATTTACTATGCAGAGTTTGATGGTCAGTGGTCATTTTACAAATATTTGACAATGACTCTTCAATGATGCAGAAGAACATGTGTCTGTATTCAAGTAGACAACCAACAACTCGCTAATATAGTTTAATTTAGTAGACTATTGAGAAGGTAAAACGTGAAGAATTAACTATAATGGAATAGTTCCTAACAGAATGACGTTTGAAGCCTCAGATTTTAAATTAACGGTGTCTCAAAAATTTGGCCTTAATCTGGTGCCTCAAATTTATAAGTTTACCCAACTTAATTTTATAATATATATTATTCCACGGCGCCGATACACCGTCTCACATTTCATTATGAGTTTCTGCACCACCACCTGATTTTACCAAAATGCTCATTATTAAATGACGTAATTAATTTTATACCAATGTGAAATATCCTTGTAAAAGAACTAAATCATTATTTTATATTTGATTAATTAGAATTATTAAACACTAATAATCGCATGTCCAACATTTTTCAATATTCTTAATAATAATATAAAATAATTATGTGTATTAGATTTAGTTATTTAAGTTTTTTTGAAATCGGATTTGAAATCATAATACAGTATAATTTTAACAAATTAGTATGTTTACTCAAGTTAATTATATATATTACTCGACGGCGTCTCACGGCGCCGTCTCGCTTTTCATTATGAGTTCTTGCATCAGTACATGATTTTACTAAAATGCTCATTACTTGACGTAATTAATTTTACACCAACGTGCCTTGTAAAGAAATAAGCATTATTGTATTTTTGATGATTAAATGTTATTAAACACTACAATAATCGCATGTCCTTTTTAATACTCTTGATAATAATATATAATAATTATGTGTTATTGTTTTAGTTTTTAAAAGTTTTTTTAAAATATGATTTGAAAATTTATCACAATAGATATATTGTGATGAATTATATATTATATATTATAATTTATAATAATATATAATAATTATGTGTTATTGTGTGTATATGTGTATGTATAGATTGGATTGAATTGGATGGAAGGGGGGGGTGAAGAAGAGGAAGCAGAGAAGGAAAAACGAACCTGAGTGTGTATGTGTGTGTGAAAAAAAGTGTGTTTTAACTTTTGTATGTGTATATATAAAATCAAGAATTAAAGTACAATTGTTTTCAAATTGGAATTGAGAAAAAATTAAATTAAAATAATATAATTGTTGTTTGAAAGCTTCCTTTTGAGAAAATTACAAATCGTAGATTATATACAGACGATGGTCAAAAATATCATTTTTCAAAATAATATGACAAAAATACTACTTTGTAAAATTGTTGGCCAAAAATATCAACCTAATACATATTTGAAGAATAGGTAATCTAATACGCATTTGATGAATGAGTATCATGTAAAAAATAACAAAAAAAAAATCAATAAGAGAGACACGCATTATCAGCGTATCATAACTTTTGAAGTAATGATATGTATCTATGTAATGCGTATCATCATTTTATATTTCTTCGATCTTTTTGAAAAACTTTTTTAACATTAGTTACCCATTTCTTAAATTCGTATTACTAATACCCGTATTGTAAATGCTTATTAGAGTGATATTTTTTACCAAAATTTTCAAAAGTGATATTCTTGTTACATAATCTAAAAAAATTGTATTTTTATCATATCTTTCATATTTTCTTATTTTCCAAAATTATGATAAAAGGAACTTCGATAGAATTTAATGTTACTACAAACTTTTTTTCTTTAAAATAAATGTTTGTATAAACTTGAATAATT
This sequence comes from Apium graveolens, assembly GCF_009905375.1. Classification (NCBI taxonomy): domain Eukaryota; kingdom Viridiplantae; phylum Streptophyta; class Magnoliopsida; order Apiales; family Apiaceae; genus Apium; species Apium graveolens. Next base: position 86,418,774 of record NC_133656.1, read on the forward strand.
TATCTATCTTAAATGTGACCGAAAATAATTCAATAGAGGTTAATAATTTGTGGAGTTACCCGCACACCTTCAATATGCCTTTCTGGGACCATAAAAGACTTATCTGGTAATAGTATCGTCAGCTTTCACTCACTTAACACGAACTTAATCTTTTTTTCTAGTGTACTCTCGAGCTTTCAGAAAGGATCTTAGCCAAACGTTTACCGACTTCACGAGACCATTTCGAACATTTTATTTTTGAAAAATATTTATTATTTTTTCCAATTTATTATGCACAACACGAATACTTCTTAGTACACTTTTTGAAATTTATGAAATTTCTTTACACGAACGGTCCATGACGTGATTCATGTTCGGAATTTGACAAAGTATACATCCTGAATCAATCTGTCTACCATATATCGTATATAATTTGTGGGTTGTGATAAAAAAAATTAGTGATAGAGGATTCTAAATACAATATGCTAAATTTTATATTTTTTCTAGTAATTATATGACACGAGCTTGTTCTTGTCTCATATAATTTTTGTTTGTAATTGGAATATTCAAGGATGTGGCCAATATTTGTCATTGTATTATTAATAAAATTTATGACTTTATAAATTTGCTTGAACTTAATTAGATATCTGATAAAGTATAAAGGGAAGAGATAAAATGGATTTTTATTATAATAAGACATGTTCATGATTACAATGTAAGAGGGACTTATATAGCCAACAACCAAACAATAATAAAAGAGAACATTCTAATAAGGAAACTATTATAATAATAAAATTATTCAATAACAATAATATTATATATGTTAACTATGAATGTATTGATATTTAACAATTTTGTAATTAGAGTCAATTTAAAATGGCTAAATTGTTGTGAATAACAGGTTATGCTTATATATATTTTATTTTAGATGGAAATTGGTTTCGTAAAAAACATTGAATCGATTATATATTATTATATATTTAATACGGCAACATGTTTTTCAATTAAAACATTTTTATTCCAGATCAGCTCTCTATTATTGGTCTGGTAGCCTCCTTTACCCTAATAAAATCCTTCAATTCTTCGATCCTTTCAAAATTTATAGCATTACATTTTTCTCTTTAATGCAAATATCCCTTTTCTATCCATCTTCTAACATTACACTTGTAAATATCCCTATCTGAGAAAGGGGATGACGAGATGTTTTTGATATCATCCGCATGTGCCCAACAGATGATTGAGTTCATCGAAAATTTCCCCCGACTATGTGTTTGATAATTTCCCAATGACTTCAATTTTGTGCATAAAATCCATCCTTTTACTGCTTAATAAATGCCTATTTGATGAGAAATCAATGAACATACCGGTGATAAGTACGTCTCAGATTATAAAATCTCGAACTTTGTTTCCACTTAAAAAATACTATGTGATTATTACATCTTTTTTTAATGGTCTCATAGCTTATGTCATAATGTTTGGAAAGTAGGCCTAAATATACATATCATATATGTTAGTTGTTATGATCTTCATATGCAATTAATTACATATATTAAATAACATTACATTACATATCCTACATATATGGCACTTTTATAGTGCCGTGTTGAACCAGTTTTTTGGGCTAGTATCAGTATCAATTTATACTCCATTTGTGGTGTTTGAATGAATGCCTACCTACAGTATCAAACTAAAGTTCACTACATATTTGATTATCTTATACTATTACTATATGATTTAGTTGTTTTTATTTTTACTTCATGTTATCTCCCTGTCATTGAATGTTTAGTAACCTATAATTTTTATATTATTCATTTAAGTAAGGATCAAATATTGACAGTTGAGTTTTCATGTACCAATTATGGAAAATTTTCTTGATAGACAATTATGGTGTGATCCTGATTGTATTATTTCTAACTAATCCCTTGTAATTTATGTCATTTTCCTGCCCAATCTCACACTAATGATCTTAATTCTTGGATTTCAGCTAGGAAAAGCAATAGTATAGGTTAGGAATTAAACCTAAATTCTGATGATAAACAAAACTATATTTGCATAATTATGTTAAGAGAAAATACAACCTCCTACTGTTATCCGTCCTAAGGGATAGAAATTGGAGGAGTAGCCCATCAAATGATGTGGTCATTGTAACATCTTCTCTGAGAACTCAATAAATAGATAACAATGAAATTATTCATTCAGAAGTCATGTTGACTCAATGGATAATTTAGAATAGGATGGCTAAGTGTAGATATTTGATGCCATGTGATTTAGATTAAGTGAAGTGAATCTTCAACTGCCAAATGAAGAGAAGCATCAACTGCTATATACGTCAGCCTATCAACTGCTAATCAAGTGACTATCAATGGCTAAGGGAAGCTATAGCTTCCAATGGCTAAGGAGATCTACGACTAACACCTATCAATGGCTAATGCAGATTATAGTTACTGATATTGACGTGACAGTGGTCAAAACCTAGGACTGTCACAACACATAGGCTGATAGGTATCTCAGAAAAGAAGATGAGAAGTCAAGACAAACTTTGTATGTGATCTTGCATTTTGAAGAAGAAGGAGAAGAAGAAGAAACTTTCCATTTCCGTGCATGGAAATTTGGAGAGATATCCAATATTGTATACCAAGATAATATCTATCCTCATTTATCAAGCATCACGAGAAAGAGAATGAAGAAGCAAACTTGTTGGACCTCGAAGACTGTAATATGTATTGTCTAGCAAGCTTTGTAACTTGGTAATATATAAACCAACTAACAACAGTGTTTCACTTAAGAAACAGGTTTTATATTTTCATACAGCTTGAGAGAGATATCCTCCTATGAGTGAAACACTGTAAACCGTAACTGTGAGATTACTCTTGTAATTATAATAAATTATTTTTCAAAAATAAACCTCAAGTGGCAAGTCAAAAAATAAACAACCTGAAATTATAAATATTTGTGTTCATCTTTCCTCTCCCATGCATAAATTAACTTTAAAATTTTAATTTGTATTCAACCCCCTTCTACAAATTAAGCTAAGTTAATTGTTAGTGAATAAAAGTAACCTAAACATTGCAAATGTGGTGCTTCTATATATATATATACATCTAAGTGTATACTATTTTATCTCCACTAAATATATTGCATTTTGTTCGTAGAATGTCTTTAGCCTCTTCCGTTGGTTTTGTTAAGTGGCATTTATGACACTTATTTATGCTCTAATAAGTTTTGAGTTGGTTTATTTGTACTCAAATTATTTGTGTTTTAACGTGTTTTCAAGTATTTTTGCATTTCTGGCTTTACTTCGTGAATCAGGTGAATTAGCATTGTTTTGATGCTAATATGGTGTTTAGGATGTGCTGGAATAAAAGCTTGAAAGACTGGCTCGAAGCTGCAAGGAATAACGAAGAAGAAAAAAAGAATTTTTGGAAGGCAGGGACTAAAATCCTGATTCAACTACAATTCGATTTGCTGGACTCCTGGGATGCATGGACTGCTATATAAACATACCTTAGGTCGTTTTTCGGAGACATCAAACAAGGAAAAGACGACAAGAGACCTTTTGGGCACAATTTAACAAAGGCGAAGACGATCTAGTTTATTCTTGTGAACCTTTTTTTAAGTTGTAATTTGGATGCTTGTTTCTTGTTTTGCTGAACCTTTACTCTTGTTTGTACTTTGGTTATTTATTCGTATAAAGACTACATTTGCTATATCATGTTGTTATTGGAACCCACATTGGCGATGAGTTCGATTATGAGCTAATCGTTATCGTGGGGTTCTAGCGGATTTATTTATGGATTTCTCTAGTTAAAGTGTTTCGATGCCTTAGTGTGTGGTGATTGTATGATATCCTAGTTATGGTTGTGCGTATTCGTCTTGTGAGCGTCGCGAACTTATAAGATAGTGTGTTAATTCTTAATGAAGCGAAAGTGAATTTAAGGATTTAGAACTTGCCATGCTAGCATAGGTTCATGTATTGTTATGCATGATTTGTAGGTAATTTTAACCATCTTACTTGCCCTGTGTAATCAAAATAGATAACTTGTGCTTAAACCGTTATGTTGTCAAATTTTATAGACATGCAGGGTCTCAATATAATTGTTGCCTATTCAGCTTCTATCTCTTTTGTGAATGTATGGTACTCGTGCAACGAAAGTTGGCGTTTATCAGTTTCGTGTTGTCTGATTAGTGTCATCACCATTGCATGCCAAGGTTAAGAATAATAAGGCTATTGAATGAAGTACTTAATGAAGTTAGAATCCCATGTTTGTCATATATATTAACCCAGCCTATCTTATTCTCGTAGTTATAATATTTAGTTTAATTCTTAGTTATAAACAACCTCACTTTGTTATCATCTTAGCATTGAATAATAACCATACATTGTTGCTTAAGTGCATGAGTTGATTAGTTAACCAATACAGTCTCTGTGGGATCGAATCTGATTTATATCTTATATTATTTGCGAACGCGTATACTTGCGTGTAATATTAGCGCGTGTTTAGTGACTAACAAGTTTTTGGCGCCGCTGCCGGGGACTGCATTGTTAATTATTAGTTTATGTGCTTTCCATCAGTGGTCGTTAAAGTTCATTGACTCGGACATTATTACTTATTTGTTTCCTTGTTTTATTTTAGGTGATCTAGTGTGGGTGTATGCATACACGTTCGCGTACTCGTAAGAGAACACTGGATAAAGCTGAGAAAGAACTTGTGGTAGTTCGTAGGGAAGTTTTTGAGGAAGAAAAGAAGATAGAAGAAGAGAAAGTTGAAGAGCCAATTGTAGTAGCTATGGGTGATCAAGCAGAAAATCCAAAGGATTTGATGGATTGTTCTAAGCCTAAGATTAATGACATTCAGTCTAGCATCATTAGACCAGCCATCAAGGCTAACACTTTTGAGATCAAGTCAAGCACGATCCAGATGATACAGAACTCAGTTCAGTTTGGGGGTTCTCCTACCGCAGACCCCAACATGCACATCAGGGATTTCATCGAGATCTGCGACACTTTCAAGTTCAATGATGTGACTGAAGATGTTATCAACTACGTCTCTTTTCATTCTCTTTGAGGGATAAGGCAAAGTGCTGGTTACACTCTCTACCTGTGACGCCCTCCAAATCCGGGGTCTAGATTTGGGGGTCACTAGCCAATAAAATAAAATAATATAATCACAGCGGAATTATATAATAAATATGACCCCTTGCATGCAACTGGATCGATCACAGGTTATAGTATGAAATAGACACTAATACAAACCAACTGTTATTACAAACCCTAAGTCTAATTAGTTTTACAATTTATTCAAATTTTATTACAAACCTCTAGACTATTCAAGCATCCCAAACTGCCTACATGGAGAACACACCAAACTATTTACAAGCACTTGAATTCTGATCAACTTGGAACTCAAGCCTGCTCTGGCTTAGCTGAAAGATTAGAAGAATAAACAAGTATGAGCGAAGAGATGCTCGACAAGTGATATGAAGTTTGTAAGTGAACAACAATAACAATATCTGAGTAAAATCAAAAGCTGATATAAACTTTAAAGTTTAAGCGACATTTTAATCAAACACAATTATGCACCATATTGTTCCTCATGATCAGTCATAAACAGCACCGGTATCCCGCCGCCATACCGTAAATATAGGTATCGATATCCCGCAACCATACCGTAGCTATTGGATATCCATAAAAAGGCATATACTCGCCTAAGAAGATATTACACTTTCGTATAATAGCTCACGTGGACCGGTGCCTCGGCCTCTTATGCTAACCAATAACCAATTCACAAAACAATTTTGATTAAAGGAGTCGGATCAATGACATCCTTATCTATTCAACTCCCCATGTCACATGTTCCGGAGTTATCTCAACAATTGATGGCAAAATAACCAGAACAATTAGTTATTCGCTAATCCCAATTCAAAGCTCTACTGTATAGAGTAATTTGTAGCGAAATGTAAAAATATTTAACTATTCAGAACTTAGATTAGTTAGGAAATTGAAAGATTAAAGTTCAGAGTCAATAACACTTGAATGATAAGTGAAGATATAAATATTTGCATAATATGATTCGAAATAAACGTCACTTGAACGATAAGTAAAGTTAGGGGTACTTTCCTGGTATGCTCGATAACCTCTTACTATAACTCTGCTTATAGTTACTGGCTACTATCTCTGTCTAACACTTGACCGCACTCCTTGCTACTCGATTCTATAAACAAAAGGACTATCTTAACTGATAGAACCAAACTCAATCGACGTAACTATACGTCTTGACCTCTACCCGATCGTTTGTAACTAATTATGGCATTTTAAAACTGTAAACAGATAGCACACATATCATATAGCACGTAATCATGGTATTCGTATAGCACATAATCACATATTCCATATAACACATAGATCAAATAGTCAACAGATAGGCTTTAGAATGCTCAAAACTGAAATTGGGTTAATAACGGTGTTTATCGATTGAATACCGACTCAGACTGATACACAAATCAAATGACATTGCAATATAAAAGAATTTAGGATTTAAAAGTATTTTTATCGAAAGCGTAATATTTTTCTGAGTCTATACGCGTTCGTTTCGTATTAAACGGCCGAACAGTTTAATTATTATGAATAAAATAAGAAATAAATAGAATTAAATCAATTAATAATAATATTAATTAACTTTTAAATACCAAAATATAATTTTTAAAAGCTTAAAAATAAATTTTAGGAATTATCTGAATTATATATAAATAATTTATATTTATTTAACTATTTATAAATAAAAATAAAATTAATTAATTAAATGAATTAACCAATTAATTAAACTCATAATTAATTAACTAAAAGAAATTATAAATAATTAAATCAAATTACATTTTTGAAAGTAATAAAAGAAAATTTTTTTAGGAAATTAAAATAATTAAGTAAATAATTTTTAGAATTTAAAAAAAATATAAGTAAATGATTTTTAAAAATAAAATAAATAATTTTTGAAAATAAGAAAACAATTTTGAATTAAAAATAAAAAGGAAATTCGAAAACACTTTTCAGAATTTGGTTTCAGGGCTGAAGAATCAAAGTCGGGTCAAAAAAAAAAAACCCACCGGGTCGCCAAGAACCCAGGCGGGTTGGGGATGAACACCGCCGGAGTTCTGGGTTTTCCAGGATCCGGCCGGTGACTCGCCAACTCCGGCCGAGTTCCGGCATCCCTCAAAACCACTGCAAACATTGCGATTTTTAGCTCTAATCGGTTCTAAATCCTTTCCAGCAATTCGGTTTCAACCATACCAACCTCCAACCTCCAACCTCAATCCGAACTCTGATTCCGACAAAATTCGACCCCTTTCCGATGAACCAAATCGGAAAAACTCGATTTCAACCAAATCGGTACCAAAACTCGAGTTCTCGGTATCAAAACGAAGCCCAGAATAATTAAAAACTAACCCAATCATCAAACATAACCAAGAACATCACTATAATCTCAAAAAATCGAATTGAAAAATCGAAAAAACTTAAAACTCCAACTTACTCAAATTGTAATCAAAATTAACAAAACAAGATGCTAAACCACTCCTTGTAATCCCAAGAACATAAATCAATACTCAAAAGCACCAAACAATCATCCTGTAAATAAAACCGAATTTAAATAGCAAAAAAAGTGAAAAAACAAAATCACAGAAGGATTAACCTCGGTTAATGATGTTTGTATCAATAGATAGAGCTTGAACAGAGCTTAAAATCGACTATTCGAGCATCACAAACGGATCCCAGAATCACCTTTAACTTTTAATTTTAATTCCTACCCTCAAGAACACCCCCAAGAACTAATTCTTAATTTTTTTATTTTCTGGAATTTTTTTTATGAAAATAATGAAATAATAAAATCAGCTGCTATTTATATATGTACAAAAATTAATACTCCAAAGTAAATTAAGGGTATTTTTATCCCCTAATTATAATAATTAGATCCAAAAATACTAATTATGGGAAATAATTTTAAAAACGATAAAATATAAAATTAATGTCAAAATTCCCCAAAAATTGCGAATAATTCAAAAATGCAGAAATACTGGATATTTAAAATACGAATAATTTTATAAAAATAAAAATACGGATTTTGTAGGGTTTGACGTTCCGGTGGGGTCCCGGTCCGCTCGATTTTGAAAAATAACACGATACTTAAATCAACAGAAAAACCCGAATACGCATAAAATACATTCAAATGCACATACACGAGATGAAACCTGCACCTCGATAAAGACGTAATTAAAGACAAGTCCGAATTACAGATCGATTCATATAATTGCAGTTTAAACACATATTAATCAGTCGAAAAATTTTCTGGTCCGCATAGAAACACAAATAGCATTTTAAAACACGTACTATCATGGCAATAAACATTTTAACTTTATAAAACACATAATATTTATCCTTTTAACACAAAATATTCACATAATTTTCCCGGATATTACAATACCAGTTGGATCTATCACCACTTGGTAAGACTGCCGCAATCAGGAATGCTCTTACTCAGTTTGCTCAACAAACTGGAGAATCTCTATGTGAGGCTTGGGATCGATATAAGGAGATGCTAAGGAAGTGCCCACACTATGGTATGCCTGATTGGATGATTATCAACTGTTTCTATAATGGATTGGGTCCTACTTCTAGACCAATGTTTGATACAGCATCAGGAGGAGCCTTGTGGGCTAAGAGTTACGATGAAGCTTATGAACTTATTGAATTGATGGCTACTAATGAGTACCAGAATCCTTCCCAGAGATTGACTCAGGGGAAAGTTACAGGAATTCTGGAGTTGGATGCAGCAACTGCTGTCACTGCCCAACTTAAGGCTTTGACGATGAAGGTGGACACCTTGGCGAATTATGGAGTTAATCAAATCTCTAGTGTTTGTGAGCTATGTGCTGGATCCCACGAGACCGATCAGTGCGCAATTTCTAGTGAATCAGCTCAGTTTGTAAGCAACTTCCAACGATCACAACAACCTGTGCCAGCCACCTATCATCCCAACAACCGCAATCATCCAAATTTCAGCTGGAGCAATGCTCAGAATGCGGTCCAACAGCCTTATCAGCAATTTCCAGCTAAGCAGTACAACCCCCTGGTTTTCAGCAACCGCAGTATGTACCGAGTCAACAACTCCAGCTGCAACAAGCTAATGAAAAATCTGAATTGGAGGAGTTGAAACTTATGTGCAAGAGTCAAGCTGTATCTATCAAGACCTTGGAAAATCAAACTGGGCAAATTGCCAATGCCTTGCTAAATCATCAACCTGGTACATTGCCTAGTAACACTGAAGTGCCAGGAAAGAGGGAAGCTAAGGAGCAGGTAAATGCAATCACTTTGAGGTCTGGGAAGGTTGCGAATCCCGAACAAACTCAAGAGTTGACTGAAGAAGCTCGAGATGAGAAAGAAGCAAAGCAGCAGGATGAAGAAGTGGAACCAAGGAAGACTACTATTGAGCACACTCTGCCTGGGGGTAATACAGGGGAGAAACAGATCTATCCTCCACCGCCTTTTCCTAAGAGGCTGCAGAAGAAGAAGCTGGACAAGCAATTCGAGAAGTTTCTGGAGGTGTTCAAGAAACTTCATATCAACATACCTTTCGCTGAGGCTCTCGAGCAGATGCCTAGTTATGTAAAGTTTATGAAAGGTATTTTATCACGAAAGGTGAAGCTAGATGATTTAGAGACTATCGCTCTCACGGAGGAATGCAGTGCTGTGCTACAGCAGAAGTTGCCTCCAAAGCTTAAAGATCCAAGAAGCTTCACTATTCCATGTACTATTGGAAAAGTGTCTTTTGATATATGCTTATGTGACTTGGGAGCTAGCATCAATCTGATGCCCTTGTCAATCTTCAGGCAGTTGGACTTACCTAATCCAAAACCGACTTATATGACCTTGTAGTTGGTTGACCGTTCTATTACATATCCGAGAGGTATTGTGGAGGATGTCTTGGTCAAGTTGGATAAACTCATCATCCCTGCTGATTTCATCATTCTTGATTTTGAGGAGGATAAGAAGATTCCTATAATCTTGGGAAGGCCTTTCTTGGCAACTGGTCGAACTTTGATTGATGTGCAGAAGGGTGAGCTTACAATGCGAGTGTTGGATCAGGATGTGACTTTCAACGTGTTCAATGCTATGAAATTTTCTACTGATAATGAAGAGTGCTTAAAGGTCGAGTTGGTCGATTCGGTGGTCACATCGGAACTTGATCAAATGCTAAGGTCTAACGCCTTAGAAAAAGCCTTATTGGGAAATTCAGACAGTGAAGATGACGAAGGTGATGAGCAATTACAATATTTGAATGCTTCTCCCTGGAAGAGGAAGATCGATATACCTTTTGAATCTCTTGGAATGGAAGAATTGAGCAAAGCTCCTAAACGCCTCAAGCCTTCTATTGAGGAAGCTCATACTCTTGAGCTTAAGCCTTTACCTGAACATTTGAGGTATGCCTTTTTAGGTGATGCATCTACTCTACCTGCTATTATTGTATCTGACCTTTGAGGTAGGGATGAGGAAAAGCTTTTGAGAATTCTGAGAGTCGGCAATTGGATGGACTGTAGCGGATATCAAGGGAATCAGCCCTTCTTACTGCATGCATAAAATTCTGCTAGAAGAAGGTAGCAAGCCTACTGTCGAGCAACAAAGAAGACTTAATCCAATCATGAAGGAAGTAGTGAAGAAGGAAATTCTAAAGTGGCTAGATGCAAGGATCATTTATCCTATCTCTGACAGTTCATGGGTAAGCCCAGTTCAATGTGTACCATGGAAATGTGGAATTACTGTGGTGGCAAATGAGAAGAATGAGCTTATCCTACACGGACAGTCACGGGGTGGAGAGTCTGCATGGACTATCGGAAGCTGAAAAAAGCCACTAGGAAGGACCATTTTCCATTGCCCTTCATTGATCAGATGTTTGACAGGTTGGCCGGTCATGAGTATTACTTTCTTCTGGATGGATATTCTAGTTACAATAAGATTTTTATCGCTCTAGAAGATCAGGAGAAAACTACCTTCACTTGTCCATTTGGTACTTTTGCCTTCAAACGAGTTTCTTTTGGTCTGTTTGGTGCACCAGTCACATTTCAGAGATGTATGATGGCCATCTTTTCCGAAATGATTGGTCAGGATGTGAAGGTGTTCATGGATGACTTCTCAGTCTTTGGCGATTCTTTTGATGAATGCTTGCAAAATCTTGGACATGTTCTCAAGAGGTGTGTTGAAACCAATCTGGTTCTCAATTGGGAGAAATGTCATTTTATGGTGCGTCAGGGCATTATTCTCGGGCACAAGGTTTCTAATAAAGGTCTAGAGGTGGACAAGGCCAAGGTGGGGGTCACTGAGAATCTTCCTCCACCTATTTCTGTTAAGGGAATTCGCAGTTTTCTTGGTCATGCGGGTTTTTACAGGCGTTTCATCAAAGATTTCTCGAAAATTTCAAACCCTTTGTGCAGTCTGTTAGAGAAATATGTTCCTTTTAAATTTGATGACGAGTGCCTTACAGCTTTTGAGACATTGAAGAAGAGTTTAATCACGACACCCGTCATAACCGCACCTGATTGGAATGAGCCTTTTGACATGATGTGCGATGCAAGTGATTATGCAGTTGGAGCAGTTCTTGGGCAGAGGAAGAACAACATATTTCACTGGTCTACTATGCTAGTAAGACCCTTAACGGTGCTCAACTGAATTATACTACTACGGAGAAAGAACTTTTGGCTATTGGCTACGGTTTTGAGAAATTTCGATCTTATCTACTTGGGACTAAGGTGACAGTATTCACTGATCATGCTGCAATTCGATATCTCGTCTCAAAGAAGGACTCGAAGCCGAGATTGATTATATGGGTTCTGTGGCGCCCCAAAACCCGGGGTCAGGAGTCTCGGAAGCCACACCATCTAAACTCACACAACTCACACTACAATATATAAATACTCACACTTCATGACCCCAAACTTATCACACACACACTTATAGGTTATTGTCTTGGAAACGAACCATCATAACTAGAGTAATTGTTAATCATCAAGTGATATTTATTACAACCCAAAAGTAATTAATCTTACCGGGGAGTGACCTTTAGATAAGGCTAGTCCACTGGCCAAATATACATTTCTTATTTCTTATGTTACATAAGTCATACTTATAAATAATCCGAACTATAAACAACTGAAAACTAATCCAGCTTATTCTGACTACATGTGGTATAACACCAAACAATCTACGGAACAGCTGGCCATTTCCTACCCGTTTCCTGGCTGTGGTTCTCATGGCAGGCATCTTGATTCACTGTTGTGTTGTGTCAATTTAAGAAAACAAGTGTGAGCTATAATGCCCAGCATAATAATGTACAATATAAAAATGACTGTATGATACCATCATTTATGACATTTATGTTTTATTCGAAAATAGTTTTCCTTGGTGATACACACTTTTTTATGAAAACAATTCATTAAGGGGGGTTTTTAATAACCTGCGAATACCTTAATAGTAATCCCAGCACCTAGGCTTGGGTTACGGTATTGCATCACAATTCCAATTGGAAGAATTTGGACATTCACTGGAGCCACCGCATACGATGATCAGTAGTACTGCGATAAAAGTAACATTTTCTACTAGTAGAAGGACGAAACCGTCATCTCTTGGGTATCACCCTTGCCGTATACGGGCTATGTGTCCTCAATTCGGGTATACACACACTTCGCAGGTCCATAAGTACATATTGTACCGTCTCCTACGGTACCAGTAGCCTATCCAATACACGAAGTACTTGGATTCTACCCCTCCCTTGTCCTTTAGGAAATCCTATCATATCTCGAGAACTCGAACCACATCGAAGTTCCTCCAAGCGTTTTGCTTGTTGATAGGCATAGCTTTACTGTATATATATATATATAGCTACTTCCGAAAGTTTCAGAGGAAGTACTAAGGATGTGAGTTGACCGTTGTCAACAGATAATTAATAAAGGGAAAAAGTTTCTCCTTGAAACTATATTCAATATATTAATAAGTGGGGATAATATTCACCGACGATCTAAAATTATTCGAATGATATTCCGAAATCAGAAAGTATGTTTTAAATCAGGATCTATAATTTTTACATTAATAATAAACCCTTAAATAAATGATAATTAATTAAATAATAGTCGATAAATAATTAAACCTCGAATGAGTTTACTTTCTAAAAGAATATTTAAAATAATATTCCTCAACTAGTTTTTGTCTATATAATTAATAATCTATAATGATTAATCGGGTTTGAAATAAATCAACGTTGAGTATACTACTCCCATAATAAAGGAATAAGTATGTAATATTTATTATCCGAACAATAAAATATAGTTGAGGGAATATGATCGTTGGGAAATCGTTTTAATAAAGTTTGAGGTGTTTTATTGTTTCGTAAGTAGACGATGAGTCCCTTTTAAAAACGTACTACTATGGACTTATAACCGTCCTATAATACCAACGGAAATGACTCCCGGGTTTTATCTTAAATCCCGACCGACTCTCGGTCTTATATAATACTTCACGCTTAAAGCGGAATAAACATTTCACGATTATTAGGTATGAATACAACACAAGGGGGGTGAATGTGTTTTGGCTTAAATGTTTGATTTTCGATCGACTTATGCTTTAGCAGTTGGTTGTTGTTTATGATTTAGTAGAATGGATGTTAAACATAAATAGCTGTGCAAATATGTAAAATAAAGATCTTCAAAATTCACTTAATTTTATATTAAAAATCAAGCAGTGTTTTGCTACAAAATCTCTAAGTTCTTGTTTTAGAACTTAGCTTCTTTCTTGAGAAAGAACACACACTTTTCTATTCTGATTGTTCTTCTTAACTTAACTAGAGGACCAGTGTTAACTTTATAATTCAGTTAACTGCTGGTTTACACAGTGGATAATAAACATGCTATTAGCTTTTCTAAACTGTCACTTGTCATTTCTATTTATAGAAAAGCAAATCTTCCATTTCTGGCTTAGCATATCTTTAGCATCCCGTGTTAACTTTAATCTCCTCTGTCAGTTAATCTTTGTCGTTGATCTTGCACATCTCTCAAGCTGCTTTTTGTAGACTTGTCAATCCAGCTGTGTGAATTGTTTGTTGATTTGCAACCTTGGATATTGAACTGTTCTGCAATTCTGTACTTAGAGAAATTTCTTCACTTCGAGATCTTCAGTTAAGCTGTAGAGAACTCGACATCTCAATAGGCATGTTGGCTTGTCGATATCTCTGAAACTTCATTGTTGCCTAGACTTATCGATAACTCTGAGTTCTCTAGTGAATTTTGGTTTATCGATAACTCAGAGTTCTCTAATGAACTTTGGCTTATCAATAACTCAGAGTTCTCTAATGAATGTATACTTGTTGATATCTCTGAGTTCTCGACAGACAATTCCTGAGTTCTCTACACCCGGTGGATGTTGCTTATCCGTCAATTAGTGATGGCTTATCCGTCGAGTAGACATTCCTCATCCGTCGAGTAGATATTGCTCATCCGTCGAGTAGATGTTACTCATCCGTCGGTACTCTCCGGAGTTTAAATGACTTCTCGATAAGTAATTCTGAAGTTCTCGAATGATTTCTCTATAACACTAATTCTGTGACTTGTAGAGATCTTGACTTAGAATGTTTTACACCAAACAGATTTATTCAACTCCAAGCTTCTTCATAATTCTTCTGAGGCATGATCTTTTTGATCTTCTTCCAGATAGAATTCTTAGGCTTGACACTGTTTAGAGAAAAATGCTCCAGTCTGCTCCATTTACATTTTACAGACATTAAGTGTTACAAGTATGAATTACAGATTAAGGTTACAATACAACTAATCTTAGGGTTGTCAATATGACTTAGTCTTGTTATAATACAGGCATGTCTTGCACAACAATCTCCCCCAATTTGTGAGAAGATTGCTTATCACAAATTCATGCCTGTTAACAAGACTAACCCCAAGTTAAAGAATGAAAATAAAATGATACAAAAGCTAATACAACACATGTACATTGGACAGTTTACAATAATTAAGTAAAGCTGAGCTGTCTGATTCTTTCTCAATTATGTTCTTAATTTGCACAAGTATTTCCAATTCTTCTAGAATGGGGGTGTCAGCTAGAGCCTCTATTAGTTTCAGCAAATCTGGCTTAGGATATCTAGCTAACATCCCTATCCTGTAACTTGACAAAGAGCCAGCTTTTATATTCAGAAATCTTCCATCCTTTGATATTCTGCTCTTGCCTGCTGCCTTCAAATCTTCTGATATACTCAAATCATAGATGTTGATGATATTATTAGCTCCAGTAATCTTTGACATCATCTATTATATATTACAATCTCCCCCAACTTGTTCATTATGAAATTATGCACAAGTTCTGATTGATGTCAAAACTTTAACTAAATGCAGAAACCAAAACCAGTCTTCCCACCAGGTCTTCTTCTGTTGAGTTGCATTTAGATATATTCAACATCTATTAGCTGTTTTGGCATTTAGATATATTCTCCCCCTTTTTGACATTATCTCCAGGAAGAAAAATCCAGCTAAATGCACATTGTTCAAGCTGTTGTCATTGTCCATTTGGAACACTGTCTGCAGCTTCAAGCTTTATTGAGATTCATGGTGATAAGTTTTAAACAATAGAAGTTTCACTTAGATCTGTAGAAAAATCTGTTAGTGATAAAAGTCCTAAGCTCTCTGTTCTTTTGAATAAGTAGTCTCACCAATTCTCACTGCACTAGTCTCATGACTTTTGAGAGTCAGAGTTCCCTCACAAGGATTACTAAATCCATAAATTCATCTACCTCTCCTTTTGCCAGGAAGGATCCTGCCTCTCTTATTCTTTGTTTTTCACTCAATCTTTTCTCTTATTCTCACATGAAAGGCTCAAATGTTGTTTGACCTACAAAAATAAGAGGTGGCTGAGAAGAGGTAATCTGTGATCATATGATTAGAGAAAGACCATATAGGGCTAATCATACTCATTTCACCAGAAAAATGAGTGCATAAGCATCTATGACTGGGGTCACAGTTTGACTCACAGATTGCTCTGTGGTTGTGACAGTGTGTTGTCCTCCACTTGTAGTGAGAACCTCCAATGGAATTGGAGAGGATTGGACTGGGTTACTGTCATGTACACTAGCCTCAAACCTTTGTGCACCTTGCAGAGCACTGTCACTTTTTTTTGCCACGTAAATAAAATTTTATTAATCTTTCAAGTCCTCATACAAAATAATTAAGAAATCCGGATGAATATTATCCATCCTCCAACTACGATCAGCTAATGAACAAGTGTGTCTAGCTACATAATGAGCTACTTTGTTCGCAGACCGCTTAATAAACTTCAACGTCACTTGTTGATCTCTAAAACTCGATAATAATTGCTTGCACTCCTCTACAATGCCACTAAGGTATGAGAGTTTGATTGCATTGCTTCTGACTGCTTGTACGACAACCAAACAATCAGTTTCAACTTCGACCTTCGTCCATTTGTTCTTCTTCACCCAACTAAGAGCTTCCTTGACACCTATCGCTTCTGCTAACTCAGGCTGAATAACTCCTTTTCTACCCACATATTTAGCCTCTATCATCTCACCACTGTGGGAGCGAGCAACCATTGAAAAACTGAAGTGGTCTGAGCTACTGAAAATTGCAGCATCTGTGTTTACTTTAACCGTTCCTTCCGTTGGTAACCTCCAGTGATCAGCTCCGTCCTCTCGAGTCATGAGACCAAGAAAACTGTCAAATGTTTTATCCTGAGCACTTTGCCATTGGTAAAGTAATGATTTTACAGATTCCACAACTTCTATAACACTCATTCCCCTTTGATTCCACACCAGCTCGTTCCTGCTCTTCCATACTGACCATAAGACCATTACAATATTATTGATCTCCTTAATCTGCTTCGTGTTGAAAATTTCAGCGAGCCATGACAAGAAGCACTGCTGCACTTGGTCTCTGTTACAATTTATCACATAACCCAGACAATCTCTTGCAAATTGACAAGAGATCAGACTGTGAAAAATGGACTCCGACGCATTGTTGCAGATGGCACAATTATCAGTAATATCCACATGTTTAGTTCTTAACTGTACCTTTGTTGGTAGACATCCAGTTGCAGCGCGCCATACCAGATTCTTCACCTTGGCTGGAACCTTCAGATTCCATAACTTCCGCTAGAAACCAGAGTTATCAGCAGTATTGCTATTAGCATTCTTCTCCCTTTGCAGCATCCCATATGCACTCTTCACTGAATAATGGCCTAACTTCTCTTCTTTCCAGTACCAAGAGTCCTCCATATCACTTCGAAGCAGAATAGCAGATATTAAGTTAGCGTCCCGTTCCTCAAAAATGTCTGTTATTAACTCCTTATCCCAAACTCTTTCCCCTGTAACCATTAACGACTGAACCTTGTTATTAACTAGAGCTTCATGCCTCGTACGAACAAAAGGGTCATCAACACATGGTAACCACGGATCGTTCAGAATATCGATCTCCCTTCCTGAACCAACTCGACGGACAACACCTCTTTTCAATAGAGTCTGGGCCTCTATGATACTACGCCAGATGTAACTCGGATTACTTCCTAACTTGGCCATTAAAAACGAACTGCTAGGATAATAACGAGCTTGAAAAACTTTGCTTACCAGGCTAGTAGGATGTTGAATGAGTCTCCACCCCTGCTTTCCCAATAGGGCTACATTGAAATCCCTCAAACTACAAAAACCGAGACCGCGATCAGCCTTTCTTCTACACATTCATTCCCAAGACATCCAGTGAATACCCTTCTCCTTGTTTGAATCGTTCTTCCACCAATACCTACACATTATTCTTTCTAAATCTTTGCAAACCTCCAAAGGTAGAAGGAAGACATTCATTGCATAATTAGGAAGAGATTGTGCAACTATTTTTAACAAGATTTCTTTTCCTCCTTTAGAAATGCTTTTCTTGTCCCAGCCCTTCACACGATCTTGAAGCCTGTCCTTTATATACCCCAAAATAGCCGATTTGTTCCGTCCCAATACGTTTGACAGTCCCAAATACTTGCTGCCTGCCTCAGCCTCCTGGAAATGAAGCTTATCACAGAGAGCTTGTTTAGTTGTTGTCTCTGTATTAAGACTATAAAATACAGAAGACTTATCAATATTTATTTGCTGACCCGAAGCTTTCTCAAAGATACTCAACATATTCATAACATGGTCTGCTTCCAACTCACTTGCCTGATAATATATATGGCTATCGTCGGCAAAAAACATGTGAGACAATGTAGGTGCACCTCTTGCAACATGTATGCCCTGAATAAACTTCCTTCTTTCATAATCTTTAATTAGAGCTGTAAAACCCTCCATGCAAATTAAAAAAAAGATATGATGAAAGCGGATCGCCTTGGCAAATACCCCTCTCCGGAAGTATAGTTCCAAATTCCCTGCCAGCATGACATATCTGGTAATGAGCTGAAGTAGCACAAGACATGAAAAGAGTTACCAGATTATTACTAAACCCAATTCTTGTGAGCATTGCTTTCAAAAAGCCCCATTCAACTCGGTCGTACGCCTTACTCATGTCTAAATTCAAAACCATCCAGCCTTTCTTTCCTTTAGTCTTCCTTTTCAGAAAGTGCATGACTTCATAGGACAACATGATATTATATGTAATTAAACGATCAGGAATAAACGCACTTTGTGTTTCAGAGATTATCCCGTTAATAACACGTTTAAGCCTATTTGCCAACACCTTAGAGATGACTTTATATGCCACATTGCACAAGGAAATCGGACGTAAATCAGTCGTATAAACTGGACATTTCTTTTTTGGAATCAGCACTATGTTTGTGTTCGTAAGGTGGTTATCGAAAGAGACAGTGTCAAAGAAACGCTTCACCAAAGATATAAGATCATTGCCCACTGTATTCCAATATTTTTGGTAAAAACCGGGACTCATACCATCCGGTCCCGGAGATTTTCCCGGATGCATTGAAAATAATGCTCGTTTAACCTCCTCTTCCTCAATTGGCGTTAAGAGCTCCAGATTTTGCTCTTCTGTAATCCGTCGGTCCACACACTCAATCACAGGCTCCCATTCCGATTCTGCAGATTTAAAAAGAGTTGAGAAGTAAACGATCATCAGCTCCTGCAAACCTGAGTTCCAACTAACAGATTGACCATTGTTGTCCAGGAGAGAATGGATGGTGTTAGTTTTCCTTCTAATTTTTGTCGCCGCGTGAAAAAATCTGCTGTTACTATCCCCTTCTTTGAGCCACAACTGTTTACTTCGTTGCTTCCAGAAAACTTCCTGTTGTGTATATGTTTCATGCAGTTGTTTGGCTGCTTCTTTATACTGCTCTATAGATGCTGCATCACGTCGACCCTTCAGATTTTTGAGAATGTTCTTACTCCGTTTTATTCTACTCTTGAAGCTGCCAGTAATCTCCTGGCCCCATATCTGTAATGACTCAGCACACTTAGCAATTTTTTGCTGCAGTGAAAGACCTGCGTACATCCTCCACATTTCTTCTACTATTTGCTGACACATTGGCTCTCGAAGCCACGCGTTTTCAAACCTAAACCTCTTTGAAGGAACCACATTGGAAGTAATCACTGGCTCAATCAAAATAGGGCTATGGTCAGAGGTCGTTAATTCCAAGTTTGTGAGCTGAACATTTTTAAAAATATTCAAAAAACTGTGTGAAACCAGGGATCTGTCCAATCTGACTTCGATCTAAGCGTTCGTGCCATAGCTTTTCTCAAAAGTAAATTGATATCCTTTTAATTCCAAATCGATTAGCTCACAGTCTTCAATAGCCTGTATAAACCCCTGAAGTAACCAGTTAGGATATTGTCGACCACCCCTCTTATCTTCATGAGTAATGGTGTTCATGTCACCAATTATACACCAGGGAAGCTGCGAGTTCTGGTGAAGATAACGAATCAAATCCCACGTATTTCTTCTTCTGGCTCTATTAGGCTCTCCATACAGACCAGTAAGGCGAAATTTATCCCACCATGCACTGTCACTTAAATGTGATAAGATTGCCCTTTTTATGACATTGTCATAGGCAATTGTTCTTCTAGCTTTGACTGCTGAGACAACTTCTGCTAGAGTTATGAGGGGAGTTAACCATTTTGAGGAACCTCCAGTTGAATTGGAGAGGATTTAGATAGCTCCCCCTCAGGAGTACTACCCTCAAACCTTTCAGTCCGTGAGGACTGTTTGTGCACATGAAGGTGCATTAGTGATATTCATGAAATATTCTGTAAACTGATAAACTTTCATGTTTGGTGGATTCTTTTCTCAAACAACTGAATCAATCTGAAAGTCATCAAGACATTGCTGTCCTTTTATAAAACAGGTTCCTTTTGAGAGTTACCTGAGTGGGATTGTGTTTGAGTTTGTGTTTGTGTTGCTGTTCCATATTTAATGAAAGTTCTGATTCTTGTCTGAAAGTTCTAGTTTGTGTTTGACACACATACCTGTTGATTGAAACTTGAATCTCCTGTTATTGTTTGAGTGGATTGTGTTGAACCTGTAATGCATTGAACATATTTATCTATATTGATTGGGCATAACCATTGAGACATATAGTTGCATGCATTATGACAGGAAAACTAATAATCAATCAATTTGTAAACACAAGGCAATCATGACATAAACAATCAAGCAACAAAAACAAATTGATAAAGAAGAAGATAATTTCATTAATATTAAACATAGAGTACATTAAGATGCAGATTACATAAAGTAAATCCTAATCCTAACTACTCTAATTTAGACTTCTTCTTCTCACCCTCCAACCTCCTTGCCCTGCGCTGGTAAGCCCCGAACATGGAGTGTGCAAGAGAGATGATCCTCTCCTGCAACTCCAAAGCAGCAAGGCATTGCTGCTCAGCCTCCCTTGCTCGCCTCTCCTGCTCGAAAGAGGCTTCCATCTCAAAGAAAAGAATGTCAATTTGATCATCCCACGAGAGTCCGTAAAAGACCTCAAGTGGAACATCAAAGGGGCTGTAAACTACCCCTTGATGAGGACTTGAAGTCCGAAGGGAGTTTGAAATTTGATGTTTTTGATGAGAGTTGGAGAGTGATGAGTGATAAAGAGTGAAGCATTTTAATTTATAAATGGAGTAAAGATAGAAACTAAGAGACTCTTGAGTTGCCTGGATAATAGGAGTAATAATCACATAAGCCTACTTGACAGCTAGAAATGACTAGTGACTATTCCCCATGCAGGTACTCAAGAATATTAGATTATATTAAAAAGTAACTATTCCCCATGCAAATAAACGTGTACTCCCTACACAAAAAGTAACTCTCCCTATTAGCAAGCAATCAGATATGATTATCACTATCAGCATACGCAAAACAACACAACTAATGTACCAGTCTACTAATATTGGACTAACATATTTCAACGTAAGCAAGAAATTATATAAGCACGCAAATGTGTCAATAAGTCAGAGAAATTTAGAGACTAAATATGTCAAAAGTATTTTTATGAACAGAATTTATGAATTAAATTTGTTCAGTTTTTCATACTTTTTGCTTCTTTTGATCTGTTATTTATTAAGTTCACATACTGAAGATATGACGTAATAAATATTCAGTTTACTTAGAGTTTTGAGAAATTCCAAGTTAATATTAATGGAGAAGTCTGGGTATTTATAGAAAAAGTAAAATACTTATCGAGAAGTCAAATAAACATTTGATATTAAACTTATCGAGAAGTAATTTTAAATATGAAAAAGGTACATTCGAGAAGTCAAGTGACTTATCGAGAACTCTAATAAATGCCCAGTTTGTCCAAAAAGGACTGGAATAATTCTAATTTATTTGAATTGAATCAAATTGAGATCAAAATAAATTTTCAAAAGTATTTGTCTAAAATAATTCATTAAATTAAATTATTTTAGTTCCGAGTTATTGATAAGTCTCAAAATATTCTTGTCGAGAACTCTGTGAATTAACACTGTTGTGCATATGTTGTGTACTTGATGATTTCATAAACAAAATATCTAAGTAGATTTTACTTAGTGAAATAATGTAGCACTCGACGGATAAGAATTATAGTCCCGACGGATAACTCATTATAGTCCCGACGGATGATTAACTTATTATCCATCGAGTGAGTAGCTTATGGAATAATAAGTTTGTAGCACAATGATGTATGCACCTTTGTATAGATTCTGTAGTAGCCTATAAGTCATGTTGACTTTAACTAGATATGCAGAATAGGTTGATTAACTGTACATAAGTAATGTCTTGTAATTCTGTATAAGTGAAATGAAGTCAAGTGCCAAAATAGCTACCGACGGATGATCAACAAAGCCTTCGACGGATGATCAAATGACTATCAATGGATGTTTAACATAGCAGTCGACGGATGATCAATCAAGTCATCGACGGATGATCTGAAAGTCGACGGATGATCATATCAAGAATTCAAACATCAGTTGAACAGTGAAAGCTGACACACAGCCGTCGAGTTGGATACAAACATATTGTGGAAGCCCATTGACTGGGTAATAGAGGACAAAAAGTAGCAAAGATTAAGACTGTTAGATTTTATATTTGTTCAGTCCTTTTGACTTTGTAATCTTGGTATTATATAAACCAAGAGAGTAGCAAATAGAAAAAGAACTGAGAAAGCTGAAAAACACTAAACAGAGAAATCTTTGTAAGCAGAATCATTAGCATTTCCTGTATTCTCAGTAGTTCCATTTGTAAGCAGCTGTGAGCATTTCTGCACACAGAGTCCTCTCGATATATTATATATATCTCTGGTGGAATTGTTTAAATCCACCAGAAAGTTTTTAAAGACTCTTGTTTTTAATTACTTACGTTTTGATTCAATTAAGTTTACATTCCGCATTGTGCTAATCAAAACAAATATATCTATAATCGAGTTGAACATTTTTATTTCAAGAAAAAGGTTCAAGAATTCCATTCAACCCCCCTTCTGTAATTCTTGCTATATTGTTAAGGGACTAACAATTGGTATCAGAGCAAGCTCTTAATCTACAAAGAGTTTAAAGATCAAAACAATTCAGCAAGATGAACAAGAAAGATGTTAGAGTCAAGATTCCTTTTCTTGATAAAGATAATTACCATCATTGGAAGGTAAAGATGCATCTTCATATGCTTTCTCAAGATGAGGCCTATGTGGACTGCATAGAAAGAGGCCCTCATGGTCCAATGAGAGCTGCAACAGGAAATGAGCCATCTGTTCCAAAGCCAAGGCATGAATGGTCTGATTCTAACATTGAACAAGTCAGGAAAGATAAAAAGGTCATGAACATTCTGTTCAATGGTGTTGATGCAGACATGTTTGATAATATCATCAACTGCAAGACTACCAAGGCAGTTTGGGACACAATACAGATAATCTGTGATGGTACTGAGCAAGTAAGAGAAAATAAAATGCAGCTCCTCATTCAGCAATATGAGCATTTTTACAATGAAGAAAGTGAGTCACTCACTGACATTTTTAGTAGATTCCAAAAACTACTAAATGCTCTTAAGTTGCATGGAAGAGTCTATCAGACTAAAGACTCCAATCTGAAATTTCTCAGATCTCTTCCAAAGGAATGGAAACCAATGACAGTCTCATTGAGAAACTCACAAGATTATAAGGAGTTTACTTTAGAGAGACTGTATGGCATTCTAAAAACCTATGAGCTTGAGATAGAGCAGGATGAAAGAATGGAGAGAGGAAAGAAGAAAGGAGGATCCATTGCACTAGTTGCTGATCTGGAAAAGGAGAAAGAAGTGAAGATGGAAGATGTGGAATCAACTTCAAAGGTCTGTGAAAGCAAGGGTAAGGGGCTAGCTGCAGAAAGTGAAGAATCATTGAGCCAAGATGACATGGAGGACATAGATGAGCACCTAGCATTCCTTTCAAGAAGATTTGCCAAGCTCAAGTTCAAAAAGAACTTTGGAGCAGCCAAGCCAAATAGAAACATGGTGGATAAGTCAAAATTCAAATGTTTCAAATGTGGCTTGGCAGGGCATTTTGCAAATGAGTGTAGAAAGTCAGATTCCAGTAAGAAAAGGTTTGAGTCTGTAGATTACAAGAAAAAATACTTTGATCTACTTAAACAAAAGGAAAGGGCTTTTATTACACAAGAGAATGATTGGTAAGCTGATGGCTTGGATGAAGATGAAGATGTCAGCTATGTCAATCTAGCCCTTATGGCCAAGTCTGATGAAACAGAGACAAGTTCCTCAAGCAATCAGGTAATCACTACAAAACCTTGCACATTTATCTAAAGCTGAGTGTAATGATGCAATAAATGACATGTCTACAGAATTGTATCATTTGCGTGTTACACTTAAGTCTCTTACTAAGGAAAATGCTAAAATCAAAGAAAACAACTTGTTTTTAAGTGAGAGGAATAATGTGCTTGAGTCTCAATTTATTGAGTTTGAGAAACTAAAAATTGAGTGTAGGATTTCCAAGGAGGAATTAACAGAGTCCTTGAAAAAGGAAGAGATTTTGAAGAAGCAGCTCGAGCGTGAACAAGAAGTGATTAAAGTATGGAAAACATCTAGGGATGTTCATGCTCAAATCACCAAGGTTCAAGGAATTGAGTCTTTTTGTGATGAAGCCTGGAAAAAGAATAAGGAGAAACTAGAACCTATTTTAGTAGATGGGTTGCTGACAGATGTAGACTCGACGGATGATGAGGACTATCCGTCAGATAACAAAAAGTGTTATCCGTCGAATGATAAAAATCCTTATCCGTCGGCTGTAAGCAAACCCATTAGCAAAGCCAAATTAATCAAGCTAAATGAAAAGTATGGGTCTGTTTCCAAGAACTTTGTTTCAGGAGAGTCAAGTCAAGGTAAGAAAGGGAAAAAGGCTAATGCTGGTCACATGACTGTCAAACAGTTAAGTGACAGACTTGAGAAGATAGAGGTAAAAACAGAGACTAAAAGGAAAAACAATAGGACTGGTAAAGTAGGGATTAACAAACACAATAACTACACACCTGATAAATATGCTCCTAGAAAAATCTGTGTCAAGTGTGGTAGTGTAAATCATTTGTCAGTTAATTGCAAATCTGCCATGCCTACTCCCGTATCTGTTCAGCCTCAATTTCCTAACATGAATGCCATGCCTCCCATGCCTGTTAATGCTATGCCTACACAGAATATGAATGCACAGTTTGCTAATATGCCATTTGCACCTAATTCATATTATGCTGCATACAATATGCCTCAAATGCCATTTAGCATGCCTTACTGGAATAACATGTTTGCACCAAGCATGCCATTTCCTGTTAGCCATAACATGCATGATAATTATGTTGCATCTAGTGGTTTCAAAGGCCCAACCCAAATGACTAAGGAAGAATCTGAAATTCCTAAGTCAAATGAGTTAAGACCTAGAAACAGAAGAAGAAAGCTAACAAGGCAGGACCCAAGGAAACTTGGGTACCAAAATTAACTTGATTTGATTTTGATGTGTGCAGGGAAACAGAAGGAATCTTTGGTACTTGGATAGTGGTTGTTCAAGACACATGACTGGTGATTCTACCCTGCTTACAGAGTTTAAGGAGAGAGCTGGCCCAAGTATTACTTTTGGAGATGACAGCAAAGGATATACTGTGGGATATGGCTTGATTTCAAAGGACAATGTCATCATTGAAGAGGTTGCCTTAGTGGATGGTCTCAAACACAATCTGTTGAGTATCAGCCAGCTTTGTGACAAAGGCAACTCAGTAACCTTCAACAAAGAAGCCTGTGTTGTGACTAACAATCAAAATAACAAAGTGGTTCTCACTGGTGTGAGAAGAGGAAATGTGTATCTAGCTGACTTCAACTCAACTAAAGCAGAATCTATAACTTGTCTTCTCAGTAAAGCAAGTCAAGATGAAAGTTGGCTATGGCACAAGAAGCTATCCCATTTAAACTTCAAGACCATGAATGAGCTGGTAAAGAAAGAGCTAGTTAGAGGCATTCCTCTAGTGGAGTTTACAAAGGATGGACTGTGTGATGCCTGTCAAAAAGGGAAGCAGATCAAAGCATCATTCAGGAAGAAACTTGATTCAACAATTGAAGAGCCTCTGCAACTGCTTCACATGGATTTGTTTGGACCAGTCAATGTATTGTCAATTTCAAAGAAAAGATTTTGCCTAGTAATTATAGATGATTTCTCAAAGTTCTCTTGGACATATTTCCTAAAATCTAAAGATGAGGCTAGTGAAATCATCATCAATCACATAAGGCAAGTTAACAATCATCCTGATTTCAAAGTTAGAAGAATCAGGAGTGACAAAGGAACTGAGTTCAAAAACTATGTCATGAGAGCATTTTGTGAGGAAAATGGGATCTTGCATGAGTTTTCAGCAGCAAGGACTCCACAACAGAATGGAGTAGTGGAAAGAAAGAACATATCTCTTATTGAAGCTGCAAGGACAATGCTTGAAGAATCAAAATTACCAACTTATTTCTGGGCTGAAGCTGTAAATACTACATGCTACACTCAGAATATCTCTCTGATTAATCAAGCAAGATGCATGACTCCTTATCAATTGTTCAAGAACAAGAAGCCAACTCTAAACTTTCTTCATGTCTTTGGCTGTAAATGCTATATTCAGAGAAATCAAACTGATCAAAATGGGAAGTTTGATGCTAAAGTAGATGAAGGAATTTTTGTTGGATATGCTGTTGGTAAAGCATATAGAGTCTACAATCTAAGAACCAACATTGTTGTTGAATCTATACATGTTGTGTTTGATGATAAAAAGATTGAAGGACTAAAAGATGGAGATTACCATGAAAGGCTCAAATTCGACAATGTTGAGATGATCATTGATGAAAGTGATGATGAGAGTGATCAAGAAACAGTGTCTAAGGATAATGTAGACAAATCTACCACCAATGAAGCACATAACTTAACATCCATCGAGTTACATAATGCTTCATCCGTCGGAAGGCAATCTGTGTTATCCGTCGGAAGACAACCTGCCTCATCCATCGGTACTCAAAATTCACCATCCGTCGGGTTATCTAAAGGAGCAGGAAATCAAGGAAGGTCACCTATAGAAAGTACCCCTTTCTCAAATCAAAGATCCACAAACTCAGGGGGAGTTTCTAGCAATCAAAACTCAATCACACATCAAGACAACATTGAGGTCTCTTCATCTAGAGCTAATCTACCTCAACCAAGGAAATGGACAAAAGATCACCCCTTTGAACTGATTATTGGTGATGTTTCTTCTAGAGTTCAAACCAGGAGAGCAACTCAAGAAGAATGTCTATACATCAGCTTTCTGTCAAAGGAAGAACCAAAGAAGGTAGAAGAAGCCTTGTTAGATCCTGATTGGATTTTAGCTATGCAGGAGGAGCTAAACCAATTTGAAAGGAATAAAGTATGGAAGCTGGTACCCAAGCCTAAAGGAAAGAATCCAATAGACACCAAATGGGTATTCAGAAACAAGATGGATGAAAATGGCATAGTAGTAAGGAACAAAGCCAGATTGGTTGCTAAAGGCTATTGCCAGCAAGAAGGAATAGATTTTGATGAAACTTTTGCTCCTGTTGCAAGACTTGAAGCCATCAGAATCTTCTTAGCCTATGCAGCCCATGCCAATTTCAAGGTCTATCAAATGGATGTCAAAAGTGCATTTCTGAATGGAGATTTGGAGGAAGAAGTGTATGTTAGTCAACCTCCTGGTTTTAAAGATCCAAATTTTCCAGAGTATGTCTATTATCTACTGAAAGCACTTTATGGACTGAAGCAAGCACCTAGAGCCTGGTATGACATTTTATCAAAGTTCCTTTTGGAAAAATACTTCACAAGAGGTACTGTAGATAAAATTTTATTTTTCAGAAATGTTAATGGCTCTAGCATACTTGTTCAAATTTATGTAGATGATATTATTTTTGGCTCTACAGATGAGAAACTTTGTAAAAAGTTTGCCAAACTGATGCAAAGTAAGTATGAAATGAGTATGATGGGAGAACTAACTTACTTTCTTGGTTTACAAGTTAAGCAAGTTAGTGATGGAATATTCATTAGTCAAACTAAATACATTTTTGATCTTTTAAAGAAGTTTGATCTAATGGATTGCACATCTGCAAAAACTCCCATGGCCACTGCCACTAAGCTTGAACTAAACACTACTGAAAAGTCTGTGGATATTTCAAGCTACAGAGGCATGGTTGGCTCACTTTTGTAGTTAACAGCTAGTAGGCCAGATATAATATTTGCTACATATTTATGTGCTAGATTTCAGGTTGATCCTAGAGAGTCTTACTTGATAGCTATCAAGAGAATTTTCAGATATCTCAAGGGAACACCAAAACTTGGCATTTGGTATCCTAGAGATTCTGGTTTTGATCTAACTGGTTATTCAGATGCAGATTATGCAGGTTGCAGAATTGATAGAAAGAGCACAACAGGAACCTGTCAATTTTTAGGAGACAAGCTTGTGTCCTGGTTTAGTAAAAAGCAAAATTCAGTTTCTACTTCTACAGCTGAAGCTGAATATATTGCTGCTGGCAGTTGCTGTGCACAGATTTTATGGATGAAAAATCAATTCCTAGACTATGGTTTGCAAGTTGAAAGGATTCCTATTTTCTGTGATAACACAAGTGCAATTTCCATCACTGAAAATCCAGTGCAAGATTCAAGGACAAAGCACATAGACATCAAGTACCATTTCATAAGGGAACATGTAATGAATGGTACTGTAGAGTTACATTTTGTTCCAAGTGAGAAGCAACTTGCAGATATTTTTACCATGCCACTGGATGAATCCACCTTTTCTAGGTTGGTAAGTGAGTTAGGTATGCTTAATTACTCTTGAACTTATCTGAGTTATTTTGCAAGTTGAAAAGTAGCCAGAAATTTAACTGATTTTTAGTCATGGATGAAATTTTGGCTAAGTCAAAATTTGCATCTCGACGGATGACCATTATCCATCGAGTTGAGTCATCCGTCGATATAAAATGTGCAAATAAAAATCAATTATTTTTCTGGAAACTTTTAAAACTCGACGGATAACAGTTTATCCTCATCCATCGAAGTGTCTAAATCTTAACCGTTAATTCCCTGAACATTATCCATCGAGTATACTTACAGTTTGTAAGCATTACGCGACGGATAATGAGTGAAATTTTTACAGTTTATTTTTAAAATGGCTAATTTAGGCAATGTCTATTGGGTAATTTACTTCTCTTTATTATTTTTATCCATTGTTTTTGAGCAAAGTATAAAAGCTTTTTTCATTCTAATCATTTTCTTTTATCATTCTCAAATTCAACTGTGTTATTTCATTCTCTTTCAAGCAAAAATCCTCTTTCTTTTCAAGCTTTAATTCTCTAACAATGGCACCCGTAGTAAAGATCATGTCACAGACTGGGTTCATCTATGAGAAGAACAACTTCACTGCTTTGGTAAATAAGGGTATCCAGCAATCAGAAGACTATCACAGGATGATGGACTTCGTGAAAAGCTGTAAACTAAGTTATGCCATGCTGGAATCACCCACAATTTACTGTGAAGTTGTTGAAGAGATGTGGACAATAGCAATCTACAACTCTACTGACAAATCCATCACTCTAACTATCAAAGGTAATGAGTTATGTATCAATAGTGATGTAATAAAAGCATGTTTCAAGATTCCTGATGATAATATAACTGCACCACACACTGACACTGATATTGTCAATATGCTCAATTCCATTCATTATGCACTTCCTACTACAAAACTAAGTGACATTAGAAGACTAGGTCTTAGGAAAGAATGGAGTTACATGTGTGATGTTGTAACTAAAGTCTTTTCTGGAAAAATCAGTAATTTTGATTCTGTGAACATTTCCATGCTAAACATGCTATACATGCTAGTTACAGACAAATTTTACAATTTCAGTGACCTTATTGTGTATGAGTTAGGTTTTAAACTAGGTGACTTAGCCAAAAGAGGAAAGAATGTTTACTATGCTAGATTTTTTATGCTTTTGGCTAACCATCTTTGTCAAGAGATTGTACTTGAGAACCCAAACAACAAATTGGCTTGTTGGGTTCAAGAGAGAAGAATCATTGCAGACTTGAACAGAGCCAACCACCATAGGGATGTGCCAATGTTCTTTTTCCCTATAATGCTGACACCTCAGGTAAGTGAGGTAAGTTCATCCATACCCTCAACTATTCCAATCTCCTCTATTTCTTTGACTTCAGGCATAGCTATGGCAACTGTGACAATGACCAAACAGTTGTCTACCAAAGCTGCCAAATCAACTGTAATTTCTAAATCAAAATCAAAGAAAACCCCCTCTGGTATCTCTCAAAAGGTATCAGTTGAAAAATCTACCAAAGCCAAAGAGGGGAGTGTGAAGGAGGGTCAGATAGGTGAGGGAAGGGGTGAATATCAAAGAAACCCCAAGGATAAGGTTGGAGAGTTGAGTGAATCCCAGCCTAGCCACACTGCAGTTTCCCAACAAACTACAGTGCTTAAAAAGGACAAAAGCTCACTTCTAGCTGCATCCTCCCAAAAGGATGTGGCTATTGAACAAAGCTCTCATCCAAGAGCACAGGCCAATAGGGTTAGGGACACAAGCTCACCCCAAACTTACACTAGAAAGAAGAAATCCAAAACAACTGGGGATGCACAGGGCACACACACAGTGCAAATTGGTGCTAAAGACACAGTCCCTGCACCTTCTCAAATTCAGATTGACGTGGCTCCAATAAATATGGAGTCACAGCCAAAATCTCTCATTATAGAAGCCACTGAAACACCATACTCACCAACTAACTCACTGGAAGTGGACATGATAAACACTTCAATTCCTGATTCCCCTTCTTTAACTCTGTTGGGGAAGCCAAAATCTAGTGCAAATGAGCATCATCTTTTAGATGATTTGTTGGCTCACTTGCCAATTCTTTCAGATTCTATTATGACATCTGTGCCTCAAATAACTTCAATCAACACAGAGTCAACAATAGTTTCTCTTCCCACCTCATTCATTTCTACTCTCTCGATGGATATTGCTCATCCGTCGAGTAGTGATTGTATCCCGACGGATAAGTTTAACAACAGTTATCCGACGGATAGCTTTACCACTCACCCGACAGATATCACTTATCCGTCGAGTGTCTCTGTACAACTTCAAACTTCAATAATTTCAAGTGCAGAAGATTTAGTGGTAATACAATTACTCTTAGGACTGAGAGAGGAGAGTGCATTGAGTGAGAGATTGGGTTGCTCCCAGGCAAAAGGAGAGGAAAAGAGTGAATCTCAGCAATCCATTTCTTCAGGATTGGCAAAAGTGAGTGAGAGGAGTCCCACCTTAGTAGGTGAAGGTGAGGGTGTGAGGGTGGGGAGCCAGGGTGAGACCCTGATGCAACAAAAGAGAGACTATGAGAGAAAGGCAGGTACAGGAGAAATAAGAATGGATCCAGCCATTGCTAGTGAGTCAATGATTGTGGATGATGCTGAAAAGGAAAGACAATTTCAGCAACATTACAAAGCTGTAATTGATAACATTTCCTTGGATGCTGACACTTTTACTCACCCTGTTCCAGCCTATCAATTGTTGGCTGCTCAGGGCAATGTGGAGGCAGAGCAGACTTTGAATTTAGTGCACACCACAGAATCTCTTCAAAGAGATAAAGCTACTGTTAACAGGATGCCTTCTCAAGCTGGAGAGCCATCTGAAGAATTTGGAGTAAATTCTAATGATGATGACTCTGGTTCTTTGGATGGAAGCATGGACTTAGGGGGAGCTGAAGGCCCAAGTTCTGCTTTAAGTTTACCTGAATGGGCATGGGCAAAGGAATCTACACCAGGACAATTTGAGGTGTCTTTGGTCAAACAAGTAATGGCTATTCAACAGGCCCTTCAGGAAACCTCAGATGCTGGTACCAACGCTGTTCTTCAAGCTCACCTAGACTCTCTACATTTAATGAAGATCCAGCACTTAAGACAGAATCTCAGTATGGATGAATTGAAAAGAGATATAGCTGACTTGAAGACCTATAACTCTGAGAAACTGGATTCAGTAATGCCATATAGTACCATGCAAGATCTACTACTAAGATTGAGGAGAGAATCAGACTCTGACAAGAAGCTAGCCAAACTGGAAAATAGAGTTTAAGTTATTGAAGATTCAGTGGCTATTCTTCTTCAAAATCAACAGACTCAGACAAATCTTCTCATGCAACTGGCTAAAGCACAAGGCCTAACTCCTCAACTTGATGATAACAAAAAGGGGGAGAGAGAATCAAGTAAGGGGGAGAAAGGACCAACAGAGGGGGAGAAACTTCAAGTACAAATCAACAAAGTAATTGTACCTTCAATTACTATCTCCAAGCCACCAGTTGCAGATGGTATAGATCTAATTGAAGCTGCAGCAGCAAATTTGAAAGTTGCTGAAAAAGGAAACTTGAGTTTAATCAACTGGGAAAATATTGATGAGAAAATTCAGAAAAAGTTTGAACTAGTCACGGAGCCAGTTAAGTCAGCCATCCATCACTCTCATGTCAAGCCAATCAGTGTGAATGAGATGAGCATGAACTATCTGGAGAAAGGACAATCTTCATGCATCAAATCATAAAAGGCTGAAACAATTCTTAAACCAAGGGAAAATTATACAAAGTCATCTTTGAAGAATCCCTTGGACACTGTGTATGAGACACCCAAGCCTGATGAAAAGAAGCTTATGTCTAGATCCATTATCTTCTATAAAGATCCAGCTGATTCAGCCTCAAAAAGGAGAATTGCTAAGATATTCAGAAATGGAAAGGAAATTTGTGTGGTAGCTGGACATCCACAGTTTGCTCAAGCAAAGAAAGAAGAAAAAGCCAGATTAAAGCAGGAAAAGAGGCAAGCTGCTCTAGATGCAAAGAAGTCTAAACAAAAGAAAGAACATATTGCTATCTTAGCCAAGCTACAGGCTGTAAACTCTTCTCAACAAATTCCCTCTCAACCATCTGAAGCTGCTGAATCAATGAAGAAGATTGAAGAACAGAAAAGATCCCCAAGAAAGAAAGAACTGGCTAGAAGAACAAAAAGGAAACTGGATGTTGTTGACAAGGAATTGGAAGATCAATTTCCTAAGGAATCCACTCAAGCTAAAACTCAAACATCAAAGCCCTCTGTGGTATTTGAAGACATAAGGGTGGTGGACCCCTACAGGAACATACATGGAGAGCCTATTGTGCCAAAGGATGAGCCAATAGAGTGGGATAAATTACCAATTCCTGACTTCAACTTGCCAATTCTTACTAAGCCAAGAAGGACAAAATCAAGGGCAATCAAGAAAGTGAAGCTGTCACCTCTCAAATCCAAGTCAGTAGTCAAAGCTCAACCCAAGGTCAACAGGGGAGACTACTTGTACTTGTGTGACATCAAAGAATTCTCAGATCTAAATCTTTATCTGGATGAACTGGATGAAGTAAGGGCAATTGATGCATACAGAAACCTACCTGAAAGGTTGGTGTTCAAGTACAAAGGAGGAAGGGAGATGCAGTGGCCTCTTCACAGGATACTTCAAGAAAGCCAAGCTGTGTTGATCAAAGTCTATTCATCCTTCAAGAAAAACTTTGGGTTCAATGTAACCGCAAGAAGACTAGTATTGAAGAAGATTGAAGAGCTGAGGAGTGTTAGAGCTAAAGATTCACTCCCAAAGACTTTAATCATCCCATACACAGGGAGAAGAGTGCATTTAAGGCCCTATTGGCTGATGGAATTCATGGATGACAAGGGTGTGAGAAGATTCTTCAGACTAGAAGACCAATTGAGTATCTCTAGCAATGAGACTCTCTTGGAGATGCAAGAAATGCTAGATCTCTCAGAATCTGATGAACTAGAATTCCACAGGCAGCTCAAGAATCAAATTGAAGAAAACAACAGAAAGCTTGGAAGAAGATCCAGACCTTCAAGAAACTAGAAAAACCTGCTCAGGCTAGAGGAGCATCTTGAATTGACTGTGAGCCAAACCTTGTACATTTTGTTTAATTAAAGCACTTTCAGTTTTATCTACTTATCTTTAAAGATATATGTTTAGGATGTTTTGTTATCATCAAGTATCTCTTAATTTATGGCTACAATTCCCGTAGACATAAATTGGGGGAGATTGTTGTGCATATGTTGTGTACTTGATGATTTCATAAACGAAACATCTAAGTAGATTTTACTTAGTGAAATAATGTAGCACTCGACGGATAAGAATTATAGTCCCGACGGATAACTCATTATAGTCCCGACGGATGATTAACTTATTATCCATCGAGTGAGTAGCTTATGGAATAATAAGTTTGTAGCACAGTGATGTATGCACCTTTGTATAGATTCTGTAGTAGCCTATAAGTCATGTTGACTTTAACTAGATATACAGAATAGGTTGATTAACTGTACATAAGTAATGTCTTGTAATTCTGTATAAGTGAAATGAAGTCAAGTGCTAAAATAGCTACCGACGGATGATCAACAAAGCCTTCGACAGATGATCAAATGACTATC
Organism: Apium graveolens; assembly: GCF_009905375.1. NCBI lineage: Eukaryota > Viridiplantae > Streptophyta > Magnoliopsida > Apiales > Apiaceae > Apium > Apium graveolens. Next base: position 86,453,240 of record NC_133656.1, read on the forward strand.
AATGGATGTTTAACATAGCAGTCGACGGATGATCAATCAAGTCATAGACGGATGATCTGAAAGTCGACGGGTGATCATATCAAGAATTCAAACATCAGTTGAACAGTGAAAGCTGACACACAGCCGTCGAGTTGGATACAAACACATTGTGGAAGCCCATTGACTGGGTAATAGAGGACAAAAAGTAGCAAAGATTAAGACTGTTAGATTTTATATTTGTTCAGTCCTTTTGACTTTGTAATCTTGGTATTATATAAACCAAGAGAGTAGCAAATAGAAAAAGAACTGAGAAAGCTGAAAAACACTAAACAGAGAAATCTTTGTAAGCAGAATCATTAGCATTTCCTGTATTCTAAGTAGTTTCATTTGTAAGCAGCTGTGAGCATTTCTGCACACAGAGTCCTCTCGATATATTATATATATCTCTGGTAGAATTGTTTAAATCCACCAGAAAGTTTTTAAAGACTCTTGTTTTTAATTACTTACGTTTTGATTCAATTAAGTTTACATTCCGCATTGTGCAAATCAAAACAAATATATCTATAATCGAGTTTAACATTTTTATTTCAAGAAAAAGGTTCAAGAATTCCATTCAACCCCCTTCTGTAATTCTTGCTATATTGTTAAGGGACTAACAAACACTATTAGAGAACTCTACATGGTCTTATCGATAAGTCATAATAGAGCTTATCGAGAAGTCATTCGAGAAGTCTGTAAATTGACTTATCGAGGACTCACTCGAGAACTCCAAAATGACTTGTCGATAAGTCATTTTGACTTATCGAGAACTCAGTTCTCTATACCTTTGAGTACTGTTTATCTGCCTTGTGCTAATTTTTACACATTTAAGATGTAAAATAACAACTAAGCAGTTTACTTAGAATTTGAAATATTCTAAGTTAATTTTTGAGTTTTTTTAAAGAAAAATAAATATACAGAGCTTCTGAAATATTTATAATTCATATTTCAGTTAATTTCCAGTTAAATCAAACTGGGTTGATTTATTAGAAATTAATCTGCTGCAAACATTAGCTGAGTTCTTGCCTTAGGATGAAGAATTGAGCATTCCAATTTCACTCACAAGTCTAGTGAAGGTTGCTTCATCCAAAGGTTTAGTAAAAATATCAACTAATTGTTTTTCTGTTGGAATAAAAATGAGCTCAATGGTACCATTTACAGCATGTTCCCTGATAAAATGGTACCTAACATCAATGTGCTTTGTTCTAGAATGATTAACAGGATTAACTACTATAGATATGGCACTAGTATTGTCACACATAATAGGAATTTTGTGTAACACTAGACCATAGTCCATTAGCTGATTTCTAATCCAAAGCACTTGAGCACAACAACTTCCAGCAGCTATATATTCAGCCTCAGCTGTGGAAGTTGACACAGATTGTTGTTTCTTACTATACCATGACACAAGTCTTTGACCAAGAAATTGACAGCTTCCACTAGTACTTTTCCTATCAACCCTGCATCCAGCAAAATCTGCATCTGTGTATCCAACAACTTCAAAACTAGTTCCCTTAGGATACCATAATCCTTTTGACATCCATCAAATGTGATTCCTTTTGATTGGCTTGAAATCTGGCACATAGACAAGTAGCAAACATGATGTCTGGTCTACTAGCAGTCAAATACAGTAATGATCCAATCATCCCTCTGATAGCTTGAAATATCCACACTCTTGCCTTTCTTGTCTTCATCCAACTTGGTTACAGTAGACATTAGTGTAGAAGCAGGTGAGCTATCCACCATACCAAATTTCTTCAATAAGTCATTCACATATGTGGTTTGGCTGATGAAAATACCATCACTTCTTTGACTAACTTGAAGGCCAAGGAAGTAACTCAATTCTCCCATCATGCTCATTTCATACTCACTCTGCATTAGCCTAGAGAATCTTTGACAAAGCTTTTCATTTGTAGATCCAAAGATGATATCATCGACATAGATTTGAACTAGGATCATATCTTCACCATGCTTCTTGTAGAAGAGAGTCTTATCAATAGTACCTCTAGTAAAACCATGTTTGAGTAGAAATTCTGACTGTGTGTCATACCAGGCTCTTAGTGCCTGTTTCAATCCATATAGAGCCTTAAGTAATTTGTAAACAAATTTAGGAAATTCTGGATCTTCAAAGCCAGGTGGCTATTGTACATAAACTTCTTCTTCTAATTCACCATTGAGAAAAGTACTCTTGACATCCATTTGATACACCTTGAAATTTGAGTGTGCAGCAAATGCCAGAAAGATTCTTATTGCTTCTAGTCTTGCAATAGGAGCAAAAGTCTCATCATAGTCAATTCCCTCTTCTTGTGAGTAGCCTTTAGCAACCAGCCTTGCTTTGTTTCTAGTAACAATTCCATTTTCATCCATTTTGTTCCTGTACACCCACTTAGTTCCAATTATGCTTATATTCTTTGGTGCAGGGACTAATTTCCAAACTTTGTTTCTCTCAAACTGATTCAGCTCCTCCTGCATAGCACATATCCAGTCAGGATCCAATAGGGCTTCTTTAGTTTTCTTGGGCTCTACTTGAGATAGAAAACATGCATGTAGGCATTCATTAGCAGTTGCACTTCTAGTTCTCACACCAGCTGAGGGATCACCGATAATAGCTTCTACTGTATGACTCCTATCCCACTTTCTGGTGTGTGTCTGTTGACTAGTGCCTTCATCATTTTCTTCAGTATTACCATGACTGTCATTTCCATTTTCTCCTTCTCCCCCTGAGTTTGTGCCATCAAATTCAGGTGTCTGAAGAGAGCTTTCATTTCCATGATTTTGTTCAGAGGTTTCTTCATTTGTCACTTATTGTGTCACAACTTCATCTTCCTCATTAGAATCACTATCAATGGTTAGGTTTTCAAATGCAAGGGCTTCAGCATCATTTACATCAAGGCATTTTAAGCCTGGACACTTGTCATCATCAAAAGTCACATTTGTGCTTTCCATAATTTTCTTTTGATCAATCACATAAACTTTGTAGGCTGTTCTTTCCAATGAATATCCCAGAAAAATTGCTTCAAAAGCTTTAGAGTCAAATTTTCCCACATATTCAGAGTTGTCTTTTAGAATATAACACTTGCTTCCAAACACATGTAGATGCTTCACTGTAGGCTTCCTGTTATACATGATTGAGTAGGGTGATTTGCCATGAGCTTTGTTGATGAGATATCTGTTTTGAGTGTAGCGTGCAGTATTAACAGCCTCTTCCCAAAAACTAGTTGGCAACTGAGCATCTTGTAGCAAAGTTCTAGCAGCTTCAACCAATGTTCTATTTTTCCTCTCAACTACTTCATTCTGTTGAGGTGTTCTAGCTGCTGAAAATTCTTGAACAATGCCTTTGCTTTTGCAGAATTCACTTAATGTTGAGTTTCTGAATTCTGTTCCATTATCACTCCTCAATCTTTTCACACTAACTTTTCCTTCAGCTTGCTTCTCAATTTTCTTGATGTGCTCAATTATAATGTTTGGAGTTTCATCTTTAGAGTACATGAACTCAACCCAAATGTATCTTGAAAAATCATCAACCATGACAAGGGCATATTTGTTCCTTGAAATGGACAAGACATTTACTGGCCCAAACAAGTCCATGTGAATAAGTTGCAGAGGCGCACTTATGGAATTCACAGATTTTGACTTGTGACTTGATCTTTTCATCTTTCCTTTCTGACAAGCTTCACAAACTTCCAGTTGAGTAAATTCCAGACTAGGCATGTCTCTCACAAGCTCCTTCTTGACTAAGGTGTTGATTGCTTTGAAATTCAAGTGAGATAGCTTTTTATGCCACAGTTTGATTTGCTCTTCTGATGCCTTGGTGTAGAAACAACACACTCCTTCCTTATTTGTTGAGTCTAAGTCTGCAACAAACAAGCTTCCCTTTCTTACTCCCTTAAGAGCAATTTCACCAGTCTTTTTGCTAATAAAAGCACAATCTTCTTTGTTGAAAACAACTTGAAAACCTCTGTCTGCAAATTGACTAACACTTAGAAGATTTACTTCTAATCCAGCAACTAGTGCTACATCTTCAATGACAACATTTCTAGAAATAATCTTGCCATATCTCATTGTGAATCCTTTGCTGTTGTCTCCAAAGGTCGCCAAAGGGTCAGCCATCTCCTCAAATTGTGATAGCAGGGCCTTATCACCTGTCATATGCCTGGAACATCCACTATCAATGATCCATATGACTTTCTTCCCTTTACCCTGCACATAATGAGGATTAAGTGTGTTTAGCTACCCAAGTTGTGTTGGGCACTTTCTTCTTGTTAACTGATTTTGCAGAAGTAGAATGAGAATTTTGAGATAAAATGGAATTTATAGACTGTTGAGCATTTTCCCTTTCAGATATAGAACCAACTTTTGATTCTATGAGATCAATTCTCAATTTGTAGCAACTCTTCATCACTTTCATGTTGCAGGGAATGCAGTCAAACTTGTCACAGAATGAATAGGGATCATTTGCCTTAGCTTCATTGTACTTGCAGACTCCTTCAGGTGAATTGCTAACAGTCTTTTTACAAAGATGAGTTAGGTGATTCATTGATCCACAATTCTCACACCTCTTTCTAGGAGCATTTGCAACATAAGCAAAATTATTGCTTTTGTTTATCCCAATCTTTCCATTTCTATTCTTCTTTTTCTTTTTGACCTATTTAGCTTTAATCTCCTTCATAGGCTCCTTAGTTTCTTGATTGGCTTTTGGTGTTTCAACAGAGATGGAAGACTGAGTTATCTCATCATTTTTCTTTTCCTTGTCCTCATCAGCTATCTCCTGTTTGATGATCAACTCTTCTTCACTGAAGTTCACTTCACATGCCTTGAACAAAGGTGATTCAACTTTCTTCAAAATAATTGGAACATCTTCAGTTTCAGTTGATTTCCCTTTGTCACTGACAGACTTCCTCTTGTTGTTCAAATCCTCATAATCAAGACCAATGGCAATGTTTGCACATGGCTTATTCTTTTCATGATATTGGCCAATCAAATCAGAAGCATTTTTGAAGGATTTCAGCTTCACTTCATTCTTCTCCAGCTTTTCTCTCAATACTGCCTCAATTTCACTTGCACACTTTAATTTGTTCTTTAAGTATGCATTTTCTTTCTTAGCAATATCAAGCTCAACCAGCAACAATTCAGTCTCTTGTTTTTCACTTTCAAGTTTTTCATTGATCTTTTTCAATCTGCTAACTTCCTCATTTGCAGCAACCATGCTTGTATGAATGTGGAACATTTCTGTGCCCATCTTTTCAACAGTTTCCTTATATTGACTCATATTTAAATCAATTGTGGTAAGAGTTGGTACCTGTGATTTAGATGATGAAGAATCTCCTTGCTCTAAGGCCATGAATGCATAGTTTCCAACTTCTTCATCTTCATCATTATCTGAATCATCCCAGTTCTTGCCCTCAGCAATATAAGCTTTCCCTTGTTGCTTCTTTAGAAGAGCATCATACTTTGCTTCCAATTCAAGACAGGCTTTGTCTTTCTTTGCCTTCTTCGGTTTTCTACATTCTGTAGCAAAATGGCCCAACTCATCACAGTTAAAGCACCTTATTTTTTATCTATCAACAAATCCAATTTTGTAGCCAGTTTTGCTATCAGGAGTGTACTTCCCTTTTCCTTTCCAGCTGCTGTCTTTCTTAAAGGACTGTCCTTTGCTCTTGAAAAATCTTGGTTTCTTTACTCTAATATTAGAGAATTTTCTAGCCAAGTAAGCCATTGATTTTTCTAGCTCATCAAGCTCATCAAGAGTGTAGAACTCATCTTCTTCATCCAATTCCAGTATGACTTGCTCTTCAGTGTCATTGACTCTTTTCTCACTTGTAGAAGTTGCTGGAGTTGGGGATCTTTGCTCATCATTAGAAGTCTGGCCATCATTCACAATCAGTGCACTTGAGCCATCCATTACATATCCTTGACCAGCCCTTAATGACTTCTTTTGAATCATTTCAAGTTCATAAGTTTTCAGAACCCCATAGAGCACTTCCAGTGTGATTCTACTCAGATCCCTTCCTTCTCTAATTGCAGAGATCTTTTGTTCCAAATGGTCAGGGAGAGTGAGCAAGAACTTCAAATTCACTTCTTCAATATCATAAAATTTATCATGAAGCTGCAAGTCATTTATCAGCTTATTAAACCTTTTAAACACATCAGTAATGCCCTCCTTTGGTTTAGCCATAAAACCCTCATACTGAGAAATCAATATCCTTCTTTGATTTGACCTAACCTCCTCAGTTCCTTCACAGAGTATTTTAATCTTTTCCCAGATCTGTTTAGCAGTGTCACAATTGACAATGTTATTATACATTACATTGTCAAGTGACTCAATTAGTATCAGTTGCAAAGCACTGTCTAGGGAAACTTTCTCTCTTTCAGGTTCAGTATACTCAGATGGATCCTTGGGAGCATAATGAGCTGGAATAACCATATCTCCATTTGTGGTTTCCTCAACTCTAACTACAGGAGTGAAGGGCCCATTCTTGAGGATACCAATGTAAAGATGATTGGCCATTCTTATAAACAACAACATTTTTTTCCATAAAGAGTAATTGGCCTTATCAAAGGGAGGAATCTTGATACTACTAATTTTCTGTGTATTCATTTTTCCAAGATCTAATCTGTTTACCTTCAGATTTTGCTCTGATACCACTTGTTAGGTATGAATACAACACAGGGGGGGGGGTGAATGTGTTTTGGCTTAAATGTTTGATTTTCGATCGACTTAGGCTTTAGCAGTTGGTTGTTGTTTATGATTTAGTAGAATGGATGTTAAACATAAATAGCTGTGCAAATATGTAAAACAAAGATCTTCAAAACTCGATTAATTTTATATTAAAAATTAAGCAGTGTTTTGCTACAAAATCTCTAAGTTCTTATTTTAGAACTTAGCTTCTTTCTTGAGAGAGGACACACACTTTTCTATTCTGATTGTTCTTCTTAACTTAACTAGAGGACCAGTGTTAACTTTATAACTCAGTTAACTGCTGGTTTACACAGTGGATAATAAACATGCTATATCTTCTGAGGCATGATCTTTTTGATCTTCTTCCAAATAGAATTCTTAGGCTTGACACTGTTTAGAGAAAAATGCTCCAGTCTGCTCCATTTATATTTTACAGACATTAAGTGTTACAAGTATGAATTACAGATTAAGGTTACAATACAACTAATCTTAGGGTTGTCAATATGACTTAGTCTTGTTATGATACAGGCATGTCTTGCACAACAATCTCCCCCAATTTGTGAGAAGATTGCTTATCACAATTTCATGCCTGTTAACAAGACTAACCCCAAGTTAAAGAATGAAAATAAAATGATACAAAAGCTGATACAACACTTGTACATTGGACACTTTACAATAATTGAGTAAAGACTGAGCTGTCTGATTCTTTCTCAATTATGTTCTTAATTTGCACAAGTATTTCCAATTCTTCTAGAATGGGGGTGTCAGCTAGAGCCTCTATTAGTTTCAGCAAATCTGGCTTAGGATATCTAGCAAATATCCCTATCCTGTAACTTGACAAAGAGCCAGCTTTTATATTCAGAAATCTTCCATCCTTTGATATTCTGCTCTTGCCTGCTGCCTTCAACTCTTCTGATATACTCAGATCATAAATGTTGATGATATTATTAGCTCCAGTAATCTTTGACATCATCTATTATATATTACAACGATATATACTTTATCGTACAATATTGCTATATTGTGCGAAATTCAACAACTATGTATCATGACAAACATGGTATTTTTGCGCTGATAGTAAAACAATCCTTTCACAACACAACAGTAAACACATTTCATTTTGTTAGGTTCCGTTCTAATTTACAGTAAATCGCACTCATGCACTACTTATTATTAACCCTATTAACTCATACTACCCTTAACATTCCTTTAATTTATATTCATATTATGGTCACTTCATTTTTCTAAGTATCGTAGGTTCATTCTCATTATCGTCGTCGGCTCCGCTTATGGATTCTTACGGTTTCTACTCGCGCGGTCTCGGCTCCGACATTTTTATAAAATTGAGAAATCATTCTTTTTACTTGAAAGTTTTATGGAAGTTAGGAAACTCAATATGTTAATCTCTGTAAAAATTTCATGATTTATGAACACATTTAAGTCTATCCTTTATATTTTCAAAGTTCATAATTCGTAGCAGTTTTTGTCGAGTAAATCACTTTTACTAAAACGACCATAACTTTTGATCCGTAAATCGGAATCAAGCGATTCAAGCGCCTAAACGATCCTTATAACATTTTCTATCCTAAAAAAGGTTATTTTTCAAGAATCTACAGTTTAAAACTTCGGGACTTTCTGCAGAAAATTAAAGTTACGATTTGTTGGTTTTAACGAAGTTACGTTTACGATCGGGGTTTCGTTTACGCCCTAACTATTAACACAACCACCAACAATCATCATAACATCATCAAAATACAAAATCTTCTCAAGAACATCATGTTCTTGAGGCAACAACATCCAACCTTTAATCTACTTAACTTAATCATCAAGATTTCATCAATAACACCCATTACACTATGTTTACTACCACATACTAAATGGATCTTAAAAATGTACCTTAAATAAAGTTGGGCCAAAGATTTTTTTACCTTTCTTGAAAGCTTGAGATGTGTTCTTGAGGATGGTGGGGGCTTGGAAGTGCTTGGTATGATTTTTAGAACCTAAAACCACCATTGAAATCAAGAAACCAAAGAGAGGTTACTATTCATACTATTCACTAGTGAGTTTCTTGAATTTATTCCACCCATCAAACCTTGATAAAAAGAGATGAAAGAATTTTCTTACCTTAGTTTAGTTGCTAGGAGGCTTGGGAATTAATTGGGTGATTTTACAAGAGCTTGAACTTGGAGTTTGGAATTTTAATTCCTCATTTTTCTTCAATATAGCCGAATGGAAGCTTGTGAGGGGGGGGTGTATTTATACTATTTTGGTTGCTTCTCTTGGATGCTTCAGATAGGTTGCTTCTAGGAAGGTGAGTTGATATCTTGCAACTTGATTTTATTCTTCCTAGTATAGCATTCTAGGTTTATTCTTTGTAGCAAATCTTGGAGACAAATCTTTGTAGCTTGCTAGCGTACAAGATAACTACAAGGTTAGCTTCCTTAGCACACATGGTTACTTCCTTACCATGGTTTAGTTAGTGCGTTACGTTTATTTAATCGTTTACGCGTTCGCTCGGTTACTTAAATGTTCTCCGTAATACTTACTCGTAAATGGTTCACGATGTAATTCCTTTCGTATTTATTCCTTATATTTTTATTTATCCTACTTGAATATAAATCTATAGGATTTTAATCTCGTAATTATATTGTGATTCCCGTAATCCTCGATAAGTCGTAAATATGGTCATTTTTCAAAGTTCGTTTTCTTCGAAAAATAATAGCGTTTACATACACTCATTTGGTACGTATAGTCGTAATATCAACTCCGAAACTCATTTTCTCATGCACTACATAATGTGGGCTCAAAAGTTTTTCCCCTCTGTCAGGGTTACTATTTATTAAACGTTTTACAAGGTCTCAAAAATTCGAGTTATTACAGTCTTCCCCTCTAACAAGGATTCCGTCCCGGAATCAATTAGAAAATAAGTGGGGATATCTATTCCTCGTTGCGTCTTCAAGTTCCCAAGTTGATTCCTCAACATTTTGATTTCTCCATAAGATCCTAACTAGCTTCATAGTTTTGTTCCTCAGCACTTGTTCTTTCTGGTCCATTATCCTTACTGGCTGCTCGATGTAGGTCAGGTCTGGTTGTAAATCTACCTGCTCGTACTCTATTACATGTTGTACATTTGCATGGTACTTCCTTAACATGGACACGTGGAACACGTAGTGTACTTGTTGTAAATTAGGAGGCAAGGCGAGCTCGTAAGCTAGAGGTCCTATTCTCTTCAAAATTTCAAAGGGTCCTATGAATCTGGGACTCAGCTTCCCTTTCTTTCCAAATCTCATCACTCCTTTCCACGGGGATACCTTTAATAGCACAGAATCTCCTACTTCATATTCCCTATCCTTCCTGGTCTGGTCGACATACTTCTTTTGTCTGTCCTGGGCTGCTACCAGTCTTTTCCTGATGAGTCCTACCATTTCTCTGGTCTGCTGGACTAACTCTGGTCCTAATGTCTTGTGTTCTCCAACTTCATCCCAACACAGGGGAGAGCGACATCTTCTTCCGTAAAGAGCTTCATACGGGGGCATTCCTGTGCTAGCGTGATAGTTATTGTTGTAAGCAAATTTGATAAGGGGTAAGTGGTCATCCCAATTTCCTTTGAAATCAATGGCACATACTCGTAGCATATCTTCCAGGGTCTGCATAGTCCTCTTACTTTGTCCATCAGTCTGGGGGTGGTAAGCGGTACTCATGTTTAGCCTGGTGCCTACACATTCCTGGAAGCTTCTCCGAAATCGGGAATTAAACCTTGGGTCTCTATCTGACACTATGGCTTCAGGAACGCCGTGTCTTACTACAATTTCCTTCAAGTAAATATCTACCAACTTGTCTACGGCTTATCTTTCGTTGATTGGTAGGAAGTGTGCGGACTTGGTTAATCTATCTATGATAACCCATATGGCATCGTGATTGGTCTTTGTTCTTGGTAAGCCTATCACAAAATCCATGGCTATATGCTCCCATTTCCATTCCGAAATCTCTAGGGGTCGTAATAACCCACTAGGTCGCTGATGTTCAGCCTTCACTCTCTGGCATGTCAAGCACTTGCTGACCCACTCTGCTACTTCTCTCTTCATGTTAGGCCACCAATAATATTCCTTAAGGTCGCGGTACATTTTTGTACTTCCTGGGTGGATTGAATATCTAGAGCTGTGCCCTTCGTGCAACAGCTCATCCTTTAACTCTTGCACATTCGGAATCCAAATTCGGGACGCATACCTCATGATCCCTTTCTCGTCCTTCTCGCATCTTACTTCTTCACCGGTCAAGGTTCCTCTTTCTTCATTTATCTTCTTTTCCTGACATATTCGTATCTTTTCAGTCAGCTTTGGCACTAGCTTAATCTCAAATAATCCTTCCGTTCCCCTACCGGTCATCCTCACGTCAATTTCCATCTTCTCAAATTCCTTAATCAACTCCTCCGATGTCATTATCATCTTGATTCTTTCCTTCCCACTAAGGGCGTCAGCCACCACATTGGCTTTACCCGGGTGATACAAAATTTCACAGTCATAGTCTTTTATCAACTCTAACCATCTCCTCAATCTCATGTTCAGTTCCTTCTGAGTAAAAATATATTTGAGGCTTTTATGGTCAGTGTAGATCTCGCATTTCTCACCGTATAGGTAGTGCCTCCAAATTTTCAGGGCAAACACTATGGCTGCTAATTCTAGATCATGCGTAGGGTATCTGCTCTCATATTCCTTCAATTGCCGAGAGGCATACGCTATAACTTTGCCGTGCTGCATCAGTACACATCCTAATCCTTTAAGCAATGCGTCGCTGTATATCACAAACTCTCCCTTTCCATCGGGAAGAGCGAGCACTGGTGCTGACACCAGCCTCCGTTTCAGTTCTTGAAAACTCTCCTCACATTTCTCTGTCCATACAAACTTTTCTGTCTTCCGGGTAAGTCTAGTCAGTGGACCCGCTATCTTAGCAAAATCTTGCACGAATCTTCGGTAATATCCTGCTAAACCCACAAAACTCCTAAACTCCGTTGGGGTAGTTGGTCTTTCCCAATTGGATACCGCCTCTATTTTAGCAGGATCAACTAAAACTCCTTTGCTACTCACCACATGTTCTAAAAACTGAACTTCTCTCAACCAAAACTCGCATTTTGAGAACTTGGCATATAATTTCTCATTCCTCAAAATTTCTAAGACTACCCTCAAATGTTCTGCGTGTTCTTGCTCTGTCTTTGAGTAGATCAGAATATCATCGATAAAAACTATCACACATATATCCAGGTACTTTTTGAACACTGTGTTCATCAAATCCATAAAGGCTGCGGGTGCATTAGTTAACCCAAATGACATAACTAAGAACTTATAATGTCCATACCTAGTGCGAAAAGCAGTCTTCCGTATATCTTCCGGTTTGATTTTTAACTGGTGATATCCGGTTCTTAAATCTATTTTGGAAAAATGTACAGCTCCTTTGAGTTGATCGAATAGGTCATCAATTCTGGGAAGAGGGTACCTATTCTTAATAGTTAGCTTATTCAGCTCTCGATAGTCTATGCATAATCTCATGCTGCCATCCTTTTTCTTTACGGACAGTACTGGCGCTCCCCAAGGCGACACACTGGGCCTTATCATTCCATTATCTAATAACTCTTGCAGTTGAGAAGCTAGTTCTTTCATCTCAACTGGGGCTAGCCTATATGGGGCCTTGGATACTGGCGCCATTCCTGGTGCTAACTCTATAGCGAACTCTATTTCTCGGTCAGGTGGTAATCCTGGTAAGTTCTCTAGAAATACATCCTCGAATTCGTTTACTACGGGTATGCCCTGTATATTAGGGACTTCCTTCTTGGTATTTATCACATAAGCCAAATAGGCCTCGTTACCTTTCCTTAACAATCTTTTTGCCTGAAGCATGGTTAGAAATTTCTGGTTCTGTCGTTGACCTTTAAACACTACTTTTTTTTCATTCCGCACTCTTATCTTTACTTTCTTCCGTTCATAATCTATTTACGCTCCGTTACTGGATAACCAATCCATTCCTAAGATTACATCAAATTCTCCTAACGCGAATGGGATTAGGTTGACCTCGAAGATCTTCCCTTCTAATTTCAACTTGCACTTAGGGTGTACTTGATTTACAGGAATTATTTCTTTGTTTGCTATTTCCACTCGTAAGATCTCTCGTAAGGGTATGGCATTAAGTTTTAACTTTTTAGCAAAATCTTGAGATATAAAAGACTTGGTTGCTCCAGAATCAAATAGGACATTTGCATGTTCAGAATTTAACAAAAGGGCACCTGCTATCACGTTAGTGTTTCGGACAGCATCCTGAATAGTCATGTTGAAGGTCTTAGCAGCTGGGGGTCGATTGGATGCAGTTTTGCTCATCCCTGAGGTTGGGGGCATCAGCATTGGACAATCCTTCTTCATGTGTCCTACCTTTCCACATTGGAAACACGTTACATTAGGCCGGGTACAGCTGTTGGCAAGGTGTCCGATTTGGTCACACCGGTAACATCTCAGAGGGACTCTTGTCTGGGTACACATTCCAAGGTGTCTCTTCTTACAGGTTTGACATTCTGGTATTGGGGCATGTGGTTGGCTATGAAATGTTGCCCTAGATTGTCAGCCGCCCTGGCCAACGCTCTCACTCGGGGCCTTTCTGAATCCGGGGCCTCGTGCAGGTTGGGACACCGCTCCCCTGACGAACCTGCTCGGAAGGCTCCTGATCCCGGTTCCTATTCCTTGGCTTCCTATCTTCCTCTTCTTATTTTCCTTCTCCTTCACAATTTGCTCACTGCCAGCTTCAACAATCGAGGCTTTCTATACTAAGGTGGCATAGTCTGTCAGCTCAAACACTGCTACTCGGTTCTGTATCCACTGTTTCAGACCAAGCTGAAACCTTCACGCTTTCTTTTCTTCGGTATTCACAAACTCAGGCACAAATCTCGACAACTCAGTGAATTTGGCCTCATATTCTGCCACAGTCATCTTATCCTGTTTCAACTCCAGAAACCTAATCTCCATCTGGGTTTCCATAAACCTAGGGAAATACTTGTCTAAGAACAGTCGGGTAAATCTATCCCATGGAATCACAGCATCAGTTTCTAGGTTTCGTTTGGACTCTCACCAGTAGTTAGCTTCTCCTTTCAGCATGTAAGAAGCGAAAATGGTCTTATGTCATTCCTCAACACCTAGTATCTCGAAAGATTTTTCTATTTCTTTGAGCCAGGCCCGTGCTTCAACGGGGTCAGCAGATCCTAAAAACTCTGGGGGTTTGAGAGATTTGAAGGCTCTAAAGGCAGTAGCTGCAGTCTGTTGGGCAGCATGTGGCTGTGGTGGAATAGGCTGCTGGTTCAGATTTGCTCTTAGTAGTTCCATAAATTCGTTCATGGGATTCCCTCCCCGATGGGTATCCTCAGCCTCTTCTTCTACATATTCTTCCTTATCATGTTCATTATAGTCTAAGTCATCTTCACTTTCCTCATTCACTATAGGGTCAGGTTCACCTTGTTGTTGGTTAACAGATTCTGCGGGCTGTGCCCTGGTTCCTCTTCTACGGGGTGACATTGTTCTGATAATGAAAATTAGTCAACATAATTATAATTATAACAGTTGGATTATTTTATTCATATGTAAGCATGTCATTTATTATTTAGCAGGTTTTATAAAGTGCAATAATATAGGCATCATTTTTTAATAACTGCTTAGCTATATATTAATAAGATCTCCCATTTATATCTTGGGGATGAAACTACTAGCCGAGTTCATACATGCCTGATTACAATCTATCACTACTAGTTCTGAATACTGAAATGAAAATACATAAGCCGTGTACCCTGAAGGGCTAGGAACGCTATCTACTACTAGCTATCCTATCAAAATTGGCGATAGTCACCCAGCCTTCTTCAAGGTCTATATCTAGTCACTAGTCTCTCAGTCACTGTCACTGCGAGCGAGGTCACGCACCCTCCTCATCACTCCTGCAATCATCAGCTCTGCATCAACTACCGGGATGTAACCTCCCACTGATGTCATCCTCATCTGAACCCTGGTACGGAGCTCGATCCCATCGATCTCTCTGAGGGCTATGGCTGGGGAAGCAGCTCTGAAATCTCCTGGGTATCCTAGTCGGGTGGCTCTCTCAGCTGTCAGTGCCTGGCATAACTCCGCAATGCGAGCAGATGCTGCAGTGATCTCAGCGTTAAGCTGACCCACTATCTAGTCGTGTACGGCTACATGCATGGTCGCCGGTGGTGGTAGAGGTGAATCTGGGTCACTAAAGGATATGCTATGAACCTCATGGAACTGTGCACGTATCGCCTCCTCCTCCTCCTCATCATCATCAGTATAGGACATAGGTCTCTGGATCCCTGGGGGTGGTGTAGGAGAGCGAATAGCCTGGTGAGGGTACATCTCTACATCTCTCCAGACTACGCCATTAGTTATGGGGACATGAAGCTCAGTCTCCTCCTCTAGGACATCGTCAGTAGGGTCATCATCTGAATCATCAATGGGTGGGCTCTCTGGCTCAGGAATAGGATCACGCTCAGGAATTATGACATCATCAACAGGATCAACCTCCCTCCTAGGCTCCACTGGTACCTGACACAATAGGCAAGGTGTTACTAACTTAGAGTTGGAATTCCCTTGAGGGTAAAACAGTCAAGACTACCCGTGTAGCCCGACGACGAACTCGACTTGAGCTCTAATTAATTATTTTATTATTCTTACGTCTACGTATTTTATGTCCTATCGTTTCCAAGATTTGATAACCTAAGGCTCTGATACCATTTCTGTGGCGCCCCAAAACCCGGGGTCAGGAGTCTCGAAAGCCACGCCATCTAAACTCACACAACTCACACTACAATATGTAAATACTCACACTTCATGACCCCACACTTATCACACACACACTTACAGGTTATTGTCTTGGAAACGAACCATCATAACTAGAGTAATTGTTAATCATCAAGTGATATTTATTACAACCCAAAAGTAATTAATCTTACCGGAGAGTGACCTTTAGGTAAGGCTAGTCCACCGGCCAAATATACGTTTCTTATTTCTTACCTTACATAAGTCATACTTGAAAATAAGCCAAACTATAAACAACTGAAAACTAATCCAGCTTATTCTGACTACCTGTGGTACAACACCAAATAATCTACGGAATAGCTGGCCATTTCCTACCCGTTTCCTGGCTGTGGTTCTCATGGAAGGCATCTTGATACACTGTTGTGTTGTGTCAATTTAAGAAAACAAGTGTGAGCTATAATGCCCAGCATAATAATGTACAGTATAAAAATGACTGTATGATAACATCATATATGATATTTATGTTTTATTCGAAAATAATTTTCCTTGGTGATACACACCTTTTTATGAAAACAATTCATTAAGGGGGGTTTTTAATAACCTGCGAATACCTTAATAGTAATCCCAGCACCTAGGCTTGGGTTACGGTATTGCATCACAAATCAAATTGGAAGAATTTGGACATTCACTGGAGCCACCGCATACGATGATCAGTCGTACTGCGATAAAAGTAACCTTTTCTACTAGTAGAAGGACGAAACCGTCATCTCTCGGGTATCACCCTTGCCGCATACGGGCTATGTGTCCTCAATTCGGGTATACACACACTTCGCAGGTCCATAGGTACATATTGTACCGTCTCCTACGGTATCAGTAGCCTATCCAATACACGAAGTACTTGGATTCTACCCCTCCCTTATCCTTTAGGAAATCCTATCATATCTCGAGAACTCGAACCACATCGAAGTTCCTCCAAGCGTTTTGCTTGTTGATAGGCATATCTTTACTGTATATATATATATAGGTACTTCCGAAAGTTTCGGAGGAAGTACTAAGGATGCGAGTTGACCGTTGTCAACAGATAATCAATAAGGGGAAAAAGTTTCTCCTTGAAACTATATTCAATATATTAATAAGTCGGGATAATATTCACCGACGATCTGAAATTATTCGAATGATATTTCGAAATCAGAAAGTATGTTTTAAATCAGGATCTATAATTTTTACATCAATAATAAACCCTTAAATAAATGATAATTAATTAAATAATAGTCGATAAATAATTAAATCTCGAATGAGTTTACTTTCTAAAAGAATATTTAAAATAATATTCCTCAACTAGTTTGTGTCTACATAATTAATAATCTATAATGATTAATCGGGTTTAAAATAAATCAACGTTGGAGTATACTACTCCCATAATTAAGGAATAAGTATGTAATATTTATTATCCGAACAATAAAATATAGTTGAGGGAATATGATCGTTGGGAAATCGTTTTAATAAAAGTTCGAGGTGTTTTATTGTTTCGTAAGTGGATGATGAGTCCCTTTTAAAAATGTACTACTATGGCAACTCATTTCATTTTGTTAGGTTCCGTTCTAATTTACGGCAACTCGCACTCATGCGCTACTTATTATGCACCCTCTCAACTCATACTACCCTTAACATTCCTTTAAGTCATTTTCATATTATGGTTACTTCATTTTTCTAAGTACCGTAGGTTCATTCTCATTATCGTCGTCGGCTCCGCTTATGGATTCTTACGGTTTCTACTCGCGCGGTCTTGGCTCCGACATTTTTATAAAATTTAGAAATCATTATTTTTGCTTGAAATTTTTATGGAAGTTAGGAAACTCAATATGTTACTCTCTGTAAAAATTTTCAAAGTTCGTAATTTGTAGCAGTTTTTGTCGCATAAATCACTTTTACTAAAATGACCATAACTTTTGATCCGTAAATCGGAATCAAGCGATTCAAGAGCCTAAACGATACTTATAACATTTTATATCCTAAACAAAGGTTATTTTTCAAGAATCTACAGTTTAAAACTTCGGAACTTTCTGCAGAAACTTAAAGTTACGATTTGTTGGTTTTAACGAAGTTACGTTTACGATCGGGGTTTCGTTTACGCCCTAACTATTAATCCAACCATCAACAATCATCATAACATCATCAAAACACAAACTCCTCTCAAGAACATCAAGTTCTTGAGGCAACAACATCCAACCTTAAATCTACTTAACTTAATCATCAAGATTTCATCAATAACACCCATTACACTAGGTTTACTACCACATACTGAATGGATCTTAAAAATGAACCTTAAATAAAGTTGGGCCAAAGATTTTTTTACCTTTCTTGAAATATTGAGATTTGTTCTTGAGGATGTGGAGGATTGGAAGTGCTTGGTATGATTTTTAGAACCTAAAACCACCATTGAAATCAAGAAACCAAAGAGAGGTTACTATTCATACTATTCACTAGTGAGTTTCTTGAATTTATTCCACCCATCAAACCTTGATAAAAAGAGATGAAAGAATTTTCTTACCTTAGTTTAGTTTCTAGGAGGCTTGGGAATTAATTGGGTGATTTTATAAGAGCTTGAACTTGGAGTTTGAAATTTGAATTCCTCATTTTTCTTCAATATAGCCGAATGGAAGCTTGTGAGGGGGGGGGGTATTTATACTACTTTGGTTGCTTCTCTTGGATGCTTTGGATAGGTTGCTTCTAGGAAGGTGAGTTGATATCTTGCAACTTGATTTTATTCTTCCTAGTATAGCATTCTAGGTTTATTCTTTGTAGCAAATCTTGGAGATAAATCTTTGTAGCTTGCTAGCTTACAAGCTAACTAGAAAGTTAGCTTCCTTAGCACACTATTTTGCTAGCTAGCTTGGTCATCCTATGGTTAGCTCACTATTTGATGAAGTAACCATGGTTACTTCCTTACCATGGTTTAGTTAGTGCGTTACGTTTATTTAATCATTCACGCGTTCGCTCAGTTACTTAAATGTTCTCCGTAATACTTACTCGTAAATGGTTCGCGATGTAATTCCTTTCGTATTTATTCCTTATATTTTTATTTATCCTACTTGAATATAAATACATAGGATTTTAATCTCGTAATTATATTGTGATTCCCGTAATCCTCGATAAGTCGTAAATACAGTCGTTTTTCAAAGTTTGTTTTCTTCGAAAAATAATAGCGTTTACATACACTCATTTGGTACGTATAGTCGTAATATCAAATCCGAAACTCATTTTCTCATGCACTACATAGTGTGGGCTCAAAAGTTTTTCCCCTCTATCTGGGTTACTATTCATTAAACATTTTACAAGGTCTCAAAAATTCGATTTATTACAGGTTCTTTTGCTCCAAGAATTTGAACTAGAGATCAAGGACAAAAAAGGAACTGAAAATCAAGTTGCTGATCATCTCTCGCGTTTAGAGAATTCTAATGCTACTTCATTGGATAAGACCTTGATAAACGAGTCTTTTCCAACGAGCAGCTATTTGGAGTGCAAGAAGAAGAGCCGTGGTTTGCAGACATTGGGAACTACCTTGTGAGTAATATCATCCCTCACGACTTATCTTATGCTCAAAGAAAGAAGTTTCTTCATGAAGTGAAGTGGTATATGTGGGATGAGCCATTTCTTTTTCACGGAGGAGCTGACCAAATCATCAGGAGATGTATTCCTTACAGCGAAACGGGGGGGGGGGGGGGATCTTGCGAGATTGCCACTCAAACGGCTTATGGAGGATATTATGGTGGAGAAAAGACAGCAGCTCGTGTTCTTCAAGCGGGGTTCTTTTGGCCAACATTGTTTAAAGATGCTCATCAGTTTGTTTTGTAATGTGATCGATTTCAATGGGTGGGTAATATGTCTAAGAAGGATGAGATGCCTCTTAATGTGCTTCTCGAGGTTGAGGTCTTCGATGTTTGGGGAATTGACTTCATGGGGCCATTTGTCTCGTCTTGCAACAATCAGTATATCCTGTTGGCGGTTGATTACGTGTCAAAATGGGTTGAAGTTAAGGCGTTTCCAATGAACGATGCGAAAGTCGTGCTTAATTTTCTTCACAAGAAGATACTCACAAGGTTTGGGACTCCAAGAGTCATAATCAGTGATGAGGGGTCGCATTTTTGCAACCGTAAGTTCACTGCCATGATGAAAAGATATAATATGAATCATCGCATTGCTACGGCTTATCATCCTCAGACAAATGGTCAAGCTGAGGTATCTAACAGGGAGATCAAGCACATTTTGGAGAAAGTGGTATGTCCATCAAGGAAGGATTAATCTTTGAAGCTTGATGAAGCTGTTTGGGCATATAGAACATCATATAAGACTCCATTTGGAATGTCGCCATTTCAGTTGGTTTATGGTAAGAGGTGTCATTTGCCTGTGGAGCTCGAGCATAAAGCTTATTGGGCTTTGAAGAAATTAAATCTGGATTTGGATGTGGCTGGAAAGAAGAGGATGCTTCAATTGAATGAACTTGACGAGTTTCGACTTCAAGCTTATGAGAACAACAAGATGTATAAGGAGAAAGTCAAGAGGTGGCACGATCGGAGCCTAGTGCTCAAGAAATTTGTGCCAAGGTAACAAGTTCTTTTATTCAACCCTCGTCTCCGTCTTTTTCCTGGAAAGTTGAAGTCAAGATGGTCAGGGCCCTTCATAATCAAAACTGTGTTTCCACATGGAGCGGTGGAAATTTTCGAGAATGATCCGGGCCAAGCATTCAAGGTAAATGGTCAAAGGTTGAAGCATTATTATGGTGATACGGCAACCCGCGTGATGGTTACTGCCATTTTATTGTCCACTTGATCTCGAGATTCTACGTCGAGTTAGCGACGTAAAAAAAGCGCTTCTTGGGAGGCAACCCAAGTGTGTTGTACATTAGTATGTAGAGGAAGCAAGTAGAAAAGAGAAAAACACAAAAAAATTAGAAAAAGCAAAAAATTCAGGGCAAGTACAGAAGTTGGGGCGCGACCGCGCTTGCCAAGCGCGTGGCCGTGCCATTTTTCCAGAAATTAAGCGCGTCCGTGCTGTCCTAGCGCGCGACCGCACCGGTATTCCAATGTTAGAGCGCGCCTGCGCCGAGTCCCTGTTCAGAAAAAAAATAAAATTTGCAGTTTATTAGAGAAAATCGGGATTTTAATTTCAAAATCAATTCTAACCCGATTTTTACTCTTCCACATCCCATAATTCCCTCTCCTAATCAATTCCATTATTCCCACGATTCCCATAATCAATTCCCACTTCTATTCCTTATCAAATTCACACCCCTCCACCTATAAATACATACACTTGCATACATCTTCTCCACCAATCCACAAACTCTCAAACACAAATTCTCTCTAAACACTTAAGCTTTTATTCTTTCTTTTTCAATCCCGATGGCACCCAAAAGACAGCGCCACCGATTCTTCTACTGCGAGTGGTGTGAGGCCCAGGTTCTCTACTCCTGAGGTTGAGGAGGAGTAAACGAGGCTTCTCTCGAAGCCTATTGCTAAGGAAAGAGGATTTCTGCCATCAGGGAACGATGGTAAGCTGTTGGAGATAATTTTGGAGATGGGATGGGTTCCTTTTTGTGAGGCTCCCACTGCTGTGCCCATGAGTGTTGTGCGGGAGTTCTACGCCAATACTAAGGCGGAGAAGAATGGTTTCACGGTGGTGAGAGGGAGGACTGTTGAGTATAGTGCCGAGGCTATCAGGACAGTGATTGAACAGCCTGCGAGGAAGGTGGTCCAGGACACTTGGAATGATAAGACTCCTGAGGACTTCAATTTGGATCTCATCGTTGCTACTCTCTGTGTGCCTGAGACTCATTGGAAGTTTAAGAGGGACACTACTGATTACTTCACGTTCCCTGCTTTATGTATGAACAGGTATGCACGGGCTTGGAACTCGTTTATTTATGCTAACATCATGCCATCTTCGCATGTGCATGAGATTACGATGGAGCGTGCTCGTCTGCTTTGCGGTATTCTGTAGGGTGATTACATTGATTTGGGGATGGTGATATATCAGGGGATCCTGAGGTTTTTGAGGGGAGGTACTAATGGGGCTATTCCTTATGCGTCCATTGTGACGAAGTTGTGCGTGGCAGTTGGTGTTCATTGGCCCACACATGAGCAGCTTCAGATTCCCAGTGCTCCTATTGACAGTTCTACACTGCACAACATGGTTGAGTGGTATAAAGGGAAGCCCTATCCTAAGGGGCTTGGTTACTCATATGATCATTTGCCAGATGGTGTGCCTATGGAAGCAACTACAGCAGGAGGTTCTCAGCATGCCCGTAGAGCAGCTTAGAGAGCTCAGTATGGAGAGGAGGCTGGACCGTTAGGATCACAGCAGCAGCAGGAGGCAGCAGGAGCAGAGATGGGAGCTGGTTTGAGTTCGACGCAGTATATGTGTCTTGCGAGGAGGATGGATGCGATACACGCCATCCATAGTCATTTTGCACGCGATCTCACCCAGGCACTTGGGACTGCATTTAGCGCCACCAGAGTTGACATTCAGTGGCCAGTTATTGGTGAGGATTCTGTGTATCCACCTCCGAACAGACCTGACACTCCACCCTTTGAGGGTGAGGATTCTGATTCACAGTAGGTATGCATGATTCCTTACTATTACCTTCACCGAGGACAGTGAATATTTTAAGTTTGGGGGTAGTAGTTAAAGGAATATAGTTCTTGTGAGTTTCATATAGTTTGCATGTTCATGATAGTTTTATTTCATATAATTGCATATATTTTGCCATGTAGTTTTTTTTAATTTGGTGGTTTTTATGATAATAATTTGTTCATGTAGTTTCATGCATTTGCATTATAATATGATCCCTTAGATAATTTTTCCAATTAATTGGTGATATTGATGCTAGTGTAGTGATGTCGTATTTAGTGATGTTGAGTCTTATTGGATTGATTTTCATGCTAGAGACATTTGTATTTCACTAAGTCTTATAGGTTGCTAGAGTGCTAGATCATAGTCATGATTTGTTTGATTGTCGAGGTTTAATCGCTTGTTTATATTTAGAATCTAGGATATGCTCTTAATAATAAAGACATGGATATTTAAAAATTGGTGAAATTGGATTTCATTGCTATTTGTATGGCTAGGTGTCAAATGGCTAGTAGCCGGCTCATATTTTTATGAGTAGTCTAGGGTTGAATGAGATGGAGCGAAACGCACTCATTCAGAAATTGTTGAAAAAAAAGAAAAAAAAAGAGAAACAAAATATAAGTGTTATGTATAATTGATCACGAGTAGGCTCTTTAGTATCGAGTTATTAAGTTCTTAGGGGACTTTGTGCCTAGTGACCTAAGGCTTCTAGTGTCTGGGATCCGCTAACCTAACGCTCGCTACATGGGTGCAATTGTATAAGTCTTTTATGGACCTCACTCATTGCACAATCAAATAAGCATATTTGTGTTGTTTTATTGTGAATAAAAGCATGAATCCATGTCAACTCCGATATAAAAATTGAAGTATTATAAGTTATTTTGAGTCCAGCTTTTATTCTATTTATAAACTTACGATTATTTTAATAAGTAGTGAGTTATGATTGTCGATCTAGTTGTGATAATATATCTGTAAGCATTTGCACACACACACACGTGATAAGTGGCATTTTACATGTAACACCCCCAAATCCGAGGTCGGGGATTCGGGTTGTCACGAGTTCCATTTCCCTTAATAACACCCAATCTAAATAAACAATCAACTACTCCGTACTATAACCCCATAATATACACACACACACACCACAAGTTATAGTCTCAGAGATGAATATCCAAAAATAACACAAGTCATTTTATTCCACAATTATAAACCATTTCACCATAAAAAGGGTTTCTGAATAATTTACGTATTCTTTGCCATTATTACAATTCATATTATACATAAGTCTGGATCATCAATAGTTAAAAACCTAGCCTATTGGTAGCTCTTACCTCAGCTACGGCGGCATCAACGCTTCCAAAAACTGCGGAACGTTTTCTAACCGCTTGCGAATTGGAAGCTTGGTCTTGTTCATCTTTTCTATCTGTTGTTGTGTGATGAAAGAAGAAAGCTAGGGTGAGCAACAAGCCCACCAAAATAATATGTATAATGATTAACAATATATGAGCATTCTCATAGTACTCATAATAGTCTTGGTCAAAAGAAATGAACCAAGCTGATATCTTAACGCGACCAAGTCGCAAAATATTCAGTATATATATACATATATATATATATATATATACTTTTCACAATATTTGAAATCCTCTGACATGTATAACATCCACAGAGTTCCAGTTTATAACTGTATAAAAATATCGTTGCAAGGTGATCTCATATATCTAACCTTGTCTCAACGTTTTTCTGAAACCTTTGTCATTCATAAGACAATCATTAACTAGATATAAGTTTAAAAGATGAAGTTACAAGATACTCCAATATACTTATATCTTTTCCGAATACTACTTGAACTACCACCGTTCAATGTATAAATAGTTCATCCCATAGATTAAGCTACAAGACAAAACTTGTATAGAATCAATATTTAAAATATCATCAAAATAAAATGAAGTTACGAGATACTTCATTTGATGCAAACATCATTTTGAAAACTTGAACCTGCCAACACTCAACAATCGCCCAACCGTAGCCTTTCTATCGAAGTGCTCTGGGTAGTGTTGTTACGACCGACATTTTATATAATATTATTTGTGGATTGGGTATAATATTAAAGTCAAATGAAAATATATTCAATGATTGTACGCTAGTGTGAGTGAAAGTTTCTGCATTATAAATTTGCTTTGTGTAGTATATGATTTTTCAAAGCAAGAGTTTATTTAATTTCTTTATTTTTGATTTATAAGGAATATTCTAAGCTTTGGAAAAAAATTCTTTTAAAAGGTATTTTGTTCACAAATTTTGAAAATGATTTTATAAAGTCTCTAAAAATCCAAGTTATTTTATGATATAAATTTTATAATTTTTGAACTTATATTTTATTTTATAAAAATAAATCATTATAAATTTTAGTTGTCATATTTATCAAATTACATAAGAGACCATGCATGCAAATCATCCTTCTATTCTCTCAAAGGGCAAACAAGACTTTTCCAACCCCACTAACTCATTTGATTATTACCAAATTACTACCTTAGCCTTGCATGCAAAATGGCCTAACTTTAACCAAGGGACATTTTTGTAAGTTCTCACTTCCACTCATCATTTGTAAACCAAATAGCATAAAACAAAGAAATCAAAGTGGGAGAGGTCATTCTCATTACACACTCCAACACCCCACAAATTTCTCTCCTCCCCCTCCCATATTGCTCTCGGCCGAAGGCCAAAATCCCCCACCCCTTTCATTTTTCAATTCACTCTTCATCTTCCCAAGTGTAAATCTTTTACCTACATTCATCTTATATACTTTCCAAGTGTTTTGTGACTTGGAAGTTGAAGTTCCATGAATGCATGTGTAGTTCTTATGTGATCTCCAAAGAGAAACTCTTGATTCTTGTGAATTCAAGAGCTCTCTATGAGATATATTATGTATATGTGCTAACTAAGTGTTTTATGGAGATATCATGCTTTAAAATCCTTTGCATGCTACTGAAATTTCATTATATATTTATGTTTAGCCATGCATGTTAGTTTTAAGACATTAAAATGATGATCAACCATGTTTTGCATGCTACTCTTTTCGAAATCATGTAGTTATGTTTAAAAATCTATAAATTCAAAATATGTGTGCTTAAAATAGATTGTTTTCATGATAAATTTCTTATTAATACTTAAAAGAAGTTATATTTCATGATTATTAAGGATGAGTATTAGGTGCAAGTCGATTTTGCAAGCATTCAAAACTTTATACCTAGCCGAAATCTTGTTATGTGCTTTCCATGAGTTGCATGTTATATATTTGGTTGCATGTTGTTGTCTTTGGGCATGGATGATCTCACCCAAGTTTATTTTGAGAATAAGGGAGTTAGTTCAGTAGATTACCATGTATAAGTCTTGGTTTAAGTATTGAGTTGTTGTTAGCTGAGTTTGTCAAGTCAAAACCTTGGAAAATGAGAGTTATAGTTTCTGCAGAAAAATCAGTATAGCACCCTGAGGTTTAGAGTAAGTTTTGACCATGTCATTGGTGTGCACTTTGATTCCCAAGCTTCCAGAAGTTAGTATTGGGAGTATATAAAAGGTTTTAGGAGTTGTTTGGAGGTTTGCATGTCATTTGATTAGGTGCACAAGTAGAATCACAAAATCTGTCCAGCAGGGGACAGTTTTGTTGCAACTTAGAAATAGGGAGATTTGACCATGTCATGGGTAGGCCCTCATTAGGCCCAATTGGGCCTTAGTTAGAGGGTATGTCGGAGAAGTTTTTCCAACCATAGTTCATAGGATATGAGCTAGAACCATGTGTCACAAGTTAATTCAAGTCAGGGCATTTTCTGCCCAGAAAAAAATAGGGGAACCTTGGACTTTTAGCTTAAGCCCAAGAAGGCCCAAGCCAGGCCCTTGAGCCACATCAAGTTTGTGAGATGCCCTTAGGTCAGGAGAGTCTTGCGTAAAAGTTTTGAAGGAAAACTTGTAGTTTAAGAGTGTCTAATGTACTCAAGAAACCATAGTTGTCATTCTGAAATTTGCACCAGTGAGCACTATCACTTATCACATAGTTTTAGAACGCTTAGAAGTGAGTACTAGGTCGACCACCATAGTTGTAAGATAGTATAAGGTCAGTAGAGCAAAAGGCACAAGTGAGGGTCAATAGGTTTTGGATAATTTAGGAAAGGCACATCGAGTTAGGAAGCCGAAATTTGAAGACCTTGTCTAGTTTAGCGACCAAGTGACTTAAGTGGTGAGTCGAGATCATCCAAGCCTAGTGTTGCATTATGGTATATATGGTGTTATTTGGTGTTAATATATGATATGTGAATATGTGGCTATGTGTGTGCAATTATAATTTAAAGGAGAATATAAATTAAGTGCATATAGGCCTAAGTGCCATCCGTGTTTAATTTCGGGTTGTAAATAGGTTAAGATGGTAAGAATATATTATAATGAGGATTATTATTATTTATGTAGGATCTCGAGACGAGGGAAAACTTGCCATAAAAGTCGAGTGAAGCTCCAGTTTGCTCCTACCAGTCAGACCAGACCAGCCTATCTCAAGGCAAGTGATTCAACTTGACCTTCGTATTTACTACAAATCAGTTCATATATATATCGATGCAATTATCCTGAGTCATTTTGATATATTTAAATCAAGCGTATCTTTTGTTTATCTTTGAGTTACATAGAGATGCCATGAACCCTCGAGTACGTATTGCAAGTAGTTCAAAAGTCTTTCATGATAGTTTAATGCCATGATAAAATGAAGAGTTGACTATATTACTTGATGGATCCTCTTGATTAACATGTTGATGTTTCCTAAGTATTAATATCTCATCCTGATACTTGAACCCCTATAGAACCTTACTTTGAATTCTGATAGTCAGATACTTACCAGCTTGATTCCTCATTGATTGATACCCTCTTTCTTATCCTAAAGCTTGACAATTCTGATATGTCCTGAGTTAAAGATCATTCTTCATACCTTAACACCCTTAGTATTCATGAAGCTTACCTTCTTGATGATCCAGCACTTGAACCTTGATGAGAAACCATTGCTTTGAGCCCAAATTGGCATTACCCTTCATATTATCCATTAGCCTCACTAAATCCTCTTGTCCAATCTTTGATATATGAAAACCATTCAATTACTTGAATAGAGAATAGTTTTGTGAATCATGGCTCTGATATTCAGTACCTTGTTTCCCGTGTTTCGAGTTGATCTATAATTCCTTAATAAAAATGTTTACTGTTAAAAGAGATTTTGTTACAATTCGGCATCAGCTTTTGAAATAAATAAAATGTGGGTTTTCAGTCCCAAAGGGGGATAAATGTTTTCTTTGAATGGTGGATCTGGACTGAGACGCGAGTCCTTTCCGCACTTATATTAGGCTTAAAAGTTGCCTAGGGATTCCCAATAATGTTTTAGAACCCAGCGAGGTTCGGGATTACTTCGCGGCTGATCACCGGCTGTAATCCGTAGCGTCATAAAATGATTTTGATTAAGACATGATTTTAAAATTGTTTTGATGCAAGCAAAATGATGCCATCTCACATAGTTTTTATCTCTCGTTACCTTTGGTTATGTCTTTCCATTATCATTCTTAAAAGTATATCTCAATTTATGTTTTGTGTCGTACTGTTAGCACTTGTTGAGCATTTGGCTCACTTCTTGCTTTACCCTGATATTACAGCTAGCAGCTATGGTTAGATTCAAGCAGACTGCCCGTAAGACCTGTGATGCTGATGCTTATGTTCGAGCTCAGGTAGAATAAGTAATAATAGTTGTGTGAGGACTCGGTATTTGTAATCAGATGTAATAGTTGGTAGTGTTGGGCTGTTCCAAACCCTAAACTGTAAGATCTTGGAGTTGGTTGTGTATTCTTCATTTAAAATATGTAATAGCTATATTTATTTTGCTGTTTAAGTTGGGGGTGTGACAGGTTTTGGTATCAGAGCTACGGTTTAGAGTCCCTGGACAGCCCAAATAGGTTATAGGATTTGTGTGTAGGTTATAGATATTATGCGAGAGAGTAGGTTAAGTAAATTATTATTAATACTCCTCTTATTGGTTGTCAGCAAAGGGCGCATTCCTCGTCATCCTCTGGGTCGGACGACACTATTGCTTTCTCCGTGTATGCTGAGTTGAGGCGCGAGTTCGACATGCTTCAGGGCAAGTACGACCGACTGATAGACCGACTGAAGAACGTGTATCCGGACAGCCGAAACTACGAAGGGAAGCCCAAGGAGCAGATGACTGCGAGACTTGAGACCTTGGTTCAGTACGTCAACACTAAGCTTGAGGAGATGCCAGCGCACCGGGACCGTACCAGCCAGTATGTCATTCAGATGGTGGCGGATGAGCTCCAGAGCATTGTGAAGACGCTTCGAGAGGAAAAGACTACCAAGCCCCGTTCAGATGGAGTGGAGCCTTAGTTCTTTCCATTTACCTTTCATGTTGTTGTACTATCAGACTCTATGGAATCCCCAGTTGTTTCCGTTTTTCCTTTAAATAAGCCTGTTATTCCTAGAATCAGACTATGTCCCAATCCTATGTACTGTGACCTTTAAAATTTCAATAATTATGTGCTATTGTTCCATTTGCTCTCAACTGTTATTTTATGTTTTTATCATCATATCTGCTTAATTTGGAAACTTGACCCCATATGAAAATGAGAATGCCATGCGATACCCTCGAATCATTTTATCATTCATATCTGTTTTGACACAACTCTTATTTCAGGATCATGCCTCCCAAAAAGAAGAACCCAACAACCACCTTCACCACAGACCCAAATATTCTTCGACTACTGGAAACCTTGCAACAGCAAACCAATGCTATAGCTCAACAACAACTAACTCTTCAACAACGAATTGAAAACCAAGATAACCGTGAGCCACACCAACCACCTGAACCACCAGTACCACCTAGACAAATTGTCACTTTCAAGGCTTTTCAGAATGTGAATCCACCTGTATTTCATGATACCACTGATCCAGTGATAGCTAACACATGGATCAAGGAGATGGAAAGGGCTTTTGAGTTGGTACAGTTAGGAGACGATCAGAAGACGCCGTATGCTACTTACTTCTTGAAGGGAGAAGTCATCTATTGGTGGGAATCAGTAAAGGCTATGGAAGTCACTCAGCAGGTTTCTTGGGAGAGATTTAAAAAGTTATTTCTGGACAAGTATTACCCTAAGTACATGCAGAATCAGATGGAGCTAAAATTTCTTGAGTTGAAGCAAGGGAACATGACTGTATTGGAGTATGAGAAGAAGTTCACTGAGTTGTCAAGGTTTGTGACAAAGTATACCAGCACTGAGGAGGAAAAAGCAAAGAAATTTCAGCAAGGATTGGAGCCTTGGATCAGAGATAGGGTGGCTATGTTTGAGCTTGAAACTTATGCGGGAGTAGTACAGAAAGCTGCTCTGATTGAGAATAATGGGATGCAGTCAAGGAAAGAGAGGGATAACAAGAAGAGGAAGGTTCCATTTTATGGAGAAAAGTCTGAAGCTGGAAGTTCGCAAGATCGGAATGTAAAGAGGATTGGTTTTCAGAAGGGCGGAAATTTTCAAAAGAAGGGAAATTTGGGCAAAAGGCAAGAATCAAAAGGGAACAATCAGGCAAGCCAAGGGCAAGTTGGAGAAAACAGGTTCCAGAGACCGGAATGCAAGCACTGTGGAAGAAGGCACCCCGGAGTATGCAATAAGCTGAGCATGACCTGTTATAGGTGCAATCAGAAGGGACATTTGGCAAATGAGTGCAAGATGCCGAAGCCAGGAGTTACGTGCTACAAGTGTGGGAAGACTGGACACATGGCTAGGGAGTGTAAGGCAACAGGACCAGTCAAAGCTCTGATGAACGTGGCAAGTACCAGTGCAAGCGTGCCAGCTGAGGTATTGGCATTACCTCCACCACCCGCACCAACCCCGCAAGCAACAGCAAGGACATTTGATCTAAAGATGAAAGATGCTGTTCAGAATTCTGAGGTGATAGCAGGTACACTTTTACTCAATAATGTCAAAGCTAAAGTATTGATTGATTCGGGAGCAACAAGATCTTTCATATCAGAATCTTTTGTTGATAAGCTCCAATGTGATAAAATGATTATGAGTGAGGTAGTAAATGTGGTAATTGCAAACCAAGAGAAGATTCCTGTGAATCAATTCTGTCCAAAGTGTGAGATCGATATTTCGGGATATAAGTTTTCAGCCGACTTGATACTCTTCAAGTTGGGAGAGTTTGACATAATTTTAGGAATGGATTGGTTAGGAGAGAATAGCGCTCAGATAAATTGTAAGACCAAGAGAGTGTATTTAAAGACGAAGAGTGGAGATAAGGTAGTATTTAAGGGGCAGAGGCAAGAGCAACTATTTCTTACAATCGTTCAGGCTAAGAAGTTGCTTAGAAAAGGTTGTGAGTCGTTCCTAGCATATGTAGTGGATTCAGAGAGAGGCAGCCTCAGCATGGAAGATATTCCTGTAGTTAGTGAGTTCCCCGATGTGTTTCCCGACGAACTACCAGGCTTACCACCAGATCGACAAATTGAGTTTGAGATCAACCTTGCTCCAGGCACGGAACCAGTTTCAAAGGCCCCATATAGGATGGCACCAGCAGAAATGAAAGAGTTGGCGAGCCAGCTACAAGAATTATTGGATAAAGGAGTGATACGACCAAGTACGTCGCCATGGGGAGCACCTGTTCTGTTTGTAAAGAAGAAAGATGGGAGTATGCGTCTATGCATAGATTACCGGGAGTTGAATAAGGTGACGATCAAGAACCGCTACCCGCTACCAAGGATAGATGACCTTTTTGATCAGTTGAAGGGAGCAAAATGCTTTTCGAAGATTGATTTGAGATCGGGATACCATCAATTAAAGATCAAAGAAGAAGATATTCCTAAGACCGCATTCAGGACCAGATATGGGCATTATGAATTCCTAGTAATGCCGTTTGGATTGACCAACGCTCCGGCCGCATTTATGGATCTGATGAATCGGGTATTTAAGAAGTATTTGGACAAATTTGTCGTGGTATTCATTGATGACATCCTTATTTATTCTAAGTCGGAAGAAGAACATAAGCAGCACCTCTGGATAGCCTTGGAGATACTCCGACAAGAGAAGTTGTATGCCAAGTTCACCAAATGTGAGTTTTGGTTAAAGGAAGTTCAATTTTTGGGGCATGTTATTGGAAATGAGGGAGTTAAAGTGGATCCGGCAAAGATTGAGGCAGTTATGAGTTGGGAGAGGCCAAAGACTCCTACGGAAGTGCGAAGTTTTCTAGGATTGGCCGGATACTATAGAAGATTCGTCAAGGATTTCTCGAAGATCGCCACGCCATTGACCAAGTTAACCAGAAAGAATCAAAAGTTTGAATGGAGTGCAGAATGTGAAGATAGCTTTCAAGAGTTAAAGCAGAAGTTGGTAACAGCTCCGGTGTTGGTACTTCCAGATGATCAAGGGAATTTTGTAATATTCAGCGACGCTTCACATAAGGGTTTGGGTTGTGTGTTGATGCAACACAGTAAAGTGATCGCATATGCGTCAAGACAGTTGAAGCCGCATGAGTTAAAGTACCCGACGCATGACTTGGAACTAGCCGCCATAGTGTTCGCACTCAAGATCTGGAGACATTACCTCTATGGAGAGAAGTGTGAAATCTACACGGATCACAAGAGTTTAAAGTACATTTTTACTCAGAAAGAGCTCAATATGAGGCAGAGGAGATGGCTGGAATTGATCAAGGACTATGACTGCTCGATAAATTACCATCCTGGAAAGGCGAACGTAGTGGCCGATGCTCTGAGTAGGAAGGAGAGATTGAATATGATGATAACATCAAAAGAGTTAACTGAAGAAATCAAAAATTGGAATTGGAACTTTGTGCTTATGGAAAAGTCGAGGAAGTTTGTCGTGCAATGACCTTTCAGCCAACACTAGTGGAAAAGATAAAGAAGTGTCAAGAGGAAGTAATGGAAAAAGAGAAGAATCAGTTATCTGGAGAGGAGATTAATACTCAAAGGGATGAGCAAGGGATACTAAGGTTTTCATCCAGAATATGGATTCCCCATGTACCTGAATTAAAGAATGAGATCCTCCATGAAGCCCACAATTCGAAATTTTCAATCCACCCGGGAAGCACCAAGATGTATCGAGACTTAAAGAAGAACTTTTGGTGGCCAAATATGAAGCGAGACGTGGCAGAATGGGTTGCGAAGTGCTATACTTGTCAGAAAGTAAAGGCAGAACATCAACGACCAAGCGGATTAATTCAGCCCCTGAAGATTCCAGAATGGAAATGGGAAAATATCGCTATGGACTTTATAGTAGGACTACCGCGAACGAAATCCGGACATGACGCAATATGGGTTATAGTTGATCGTCTTACGAAGTCGGCGCATTTCCTTCCAATAAACTGAGAAGTCGTCATTGGACAAGTTGGTTCATTTGTATGTGCGCGAAATCGTACTAAGGCATGGAGTACCCGTATCAATAGTTTCAGACAGAGATCCCCGATTTAACTCGAGATTCTGGAAGCAATTTCAGGAATGTCTTGGCACAAAGTTGAATATGAGCACGGCGTACCACCCGCAGACTGATGGCCAGAGTGAAAGGACAATTCAAACAATTGAAGATATGTTGCGCAGTTGTGCAATCGATTTTGCAGGAAGTTGGGACGACCATTTGCCGTTGATTGAATACTCTTACAACAACTGCTATCATTCCTGTATCGGCATGCCACCATACGAAGCTTTGTACGGGCGAAAATGTAGATCACCAACAAGTTGGGATGAAGTAGGAGAAGGAAGAATTCTCGGCTCAGATTTGGTATAACAGTTGCATGACTCGGTCATGTTAATTCAGAAAAGGTTGCTTGCTGCTCAAGATAGACAGAGGAAGTATGCGGATCCAGCGCGTAAGGACGTTCAATTCCAAATTGGCGAAGCTGTGTTGCTGAAGGTGTCACCTAGAAAAGGGTTGATAAGATTTGGCAAGAAAGGGAAGTTAGCACCTAGATACATAGGTCCTTTTGAGATTTTGAGTCAAGTGGGAAAGGTGGCCTACGAGTTGGCCTTACCACCTCAGTATCGGCATGTGCATAATGTGTTCCATGTGTCGTTGCTTAAGAAGTACAATCCTGACGCTAGCCATGTGATAGAATATGAACCTGTAGAAATTCAGGCAGACCTGTCATTTGTGGAGCAACCGGTTAAAATACTCGACTGGCAAGTAAAGAGTCTTAGAAATAAGTCAGTAAAGTTAGTAAAAGTACTTTGGAGGAACCCTAAGGTCGAAGAGTCGACTTGGGAGTTAGAGTCTGATATGCGTTCCCGACATCCTCATCTTTTCTCTTAGATTCTGGGGACAGAATCCCTTAAGGGGGAGAGGATGTTACGACCGGCATTTTATGTAATATTATTTGTGGATTGGGTATAATATTAAAGTCAAATGAAAATATATTCAATGATTGTACGCTAGTGTGAGTGAAAGTTTCTGCATTATAAATTTGCTTTGTGTAGTATATGATTTTTCAAAGCAAGAGTTTATTTAATTTCTTTATTTTTGATTTATAAGGAATATTCTAAGCTTTGGAAAATTTTCTTTTAAAAGGTATTTTGTTCACAAATTTTGAAAATGATTTTATAAAGTCTCTAAAAATCCAAGTTATTTTATGATATAAATTTTATAATTTTTGAACTTGTATTTTATTTTATAAAAATAAATCATTATAAATTTTAGTTGTCATATTTATCAAATTACATAAGAGACCATGCATGCAAATCACCCTTCTATTCTCTCAAAGGGCAAACAAGACTTTTCCAACCCCACTAACTCATTTGATTATTACCAAATTACTACCTTAGCCTTGCATGCAAAATGGCCTAACTTTAACCAAGGGACATTTTTGTAAGTTCTCACTTCCACTCATCATTTGTAAACCAAATAGCATAAAACAAAGAAATCAAAGTGGGAGAAGGTCATTCTCATTCCACACTCCAACACCCCACAAATTTTCTCTCCTTCCCCCTCCCACATTGCTCTCGGCCGAAGGCCAAATTCCCCACCCCCTTCCATTTTTCAATTCATTCTTCATCTTCCCAAGTGTAAATCTTTTACCTACATTCATCTTATATACTTTCCAAGTGTTTTGTGACTTGGAAGTTGAAGTTCCATGGATGCATGTGTAGTTCTTATGTGATCTCCAAAGAGAAACTCTTGATTCTTGTGAATTCAAGAGCTCTCTATGAGATATATTATGTATATGTGCTAACTAAGTGTTTTATGGAGATATCATGCTTTAAAATCCTTTGCATGCTACTGAAATTTCATTATATATTTATGTTTAGCCATGCATGTTAGTTTTAAGACATTAAAATGATGATCAACCATGTTTTGCATGCTACTCTTTTCGAAATCATGTAGTTATGTTTAAAAATCTATAAATTCGAAATATGTGTGCTTAAAATAGATTGTTTCCATGATAAATTTCTTATTAATACTTAAAAGAAGTTATATTTCATGATTATTAAGGATGAGTATTAGGTGCAAGTCGATTTTGCAAGCATTTAAAACTTTATGCCTAGCCGAAATCTTGTTATGTGCTTTCCATGAGTTGCATGTTATATATTTGGTTGCATGTTGTTGTTTTTGGGCATGGATGATCTCACCCAAGTTTATTTTGAGAATAAGGGAGTTAGTTCAGTAGATTACCATGTATAAGTCTTGGTTTAAGTATTGAGTTGTTGTTAGTTGAGTTTGTCAAGTCAAAACCTTGGAAAATGAGAGTTATAGTTTCTGCAGAAAAATCAGTATAGCACCCTGAGGTTTAGAGTGAGTTTTGACCATGTCATTGGTGTGCACTTTGAGGCCCAAGCTACCAGAAGTTAGTATTGGGAGTATATAAAAGGTTTTAGGAGTTGGTTGGAGGTTTGCATGTCATTTGGTTAGGTGCACAAGTAGAATCACAAAATCTGTCCAGCAGGGGACAGTTTTGTTGCAACTTAGAAATAGGGAGATTTGACCATGTCATGGGTAGGCCCTCATTAGGCCCAATTGGGCCTTAGTTAGAGGGTATGTCAGAGAAGTTTTTCCAACCATAGTTCATAGGATATGAGCTAGAACCATGTGTCACAAGTTAATTCAAGTCAGGGCATTTTCTGCCCAGAAAAACAGGGGAACCTTGGACTTTTAGCTTAGGCCCAAGAAGGCCCAAGCCAGGCCCTTGAGCCACATCAAGTTTGTGAGATGCCCTTAGGTCAGGAGAGTCTTGTGTAAAAGTTTTGAAGGAAAACTTGTAGTTTAAGAGTGTCTAATGTACTCAAGAAACCATAGTTGTCATTCTGAAATTTGCACCAGTGAGCACTATCACTTATCACATAGTTTTAGAACACTTAGAAGTGAGTATTAGGTCGACCACCATAGTTGTAAGATAGTATAAGGTCAGTAGAGCAAAAGGCACAAGTGAGGGTCAATAGGTTTTGGATAATTTAGGAAAGGCACATCGAGTTAGGAAGCCAAAATTGAAGACCTTGTCTAGTTTAGCGACCAAGTGACTTAAGTGGTGAGTCGAGATCATCCAAGCCTAGTGTTGCATTATGGTATATATGGTGTTATTTGGTGTTAATATATGATATGTGAATATGTGGCTATGTGTGTGCAATTATAATTTAAAGGAGAATATAAATTAAGTGCATATAGGCCTAAGTGCCATCCGTGTTTAATTTCGGGTTGTAAATAGGTTAAGATGGTAAGAATATATTATAATGAGGATTATTATTATTTATGTAGGATCTCGAGACGAGGGAAAACTTGCCATAAAAGTCGAGTGAAGCTCCAGTTGCTCCTACCAGTCAGACCAGACCAGCCTATCTCAAGGCAAGTGATTCAACTTGACCTTCGTATTTACTACAAATCAGTTCATATATATATCGATGCAATTATCCTGAGTCATTTTGATATATTTAAATCAAGCGTATCTTTTGTTTATCTTTGAGTTACATAGAGATGCCATGAACCCTCGAGTACGTATTGCAAGTAGTTCAAAAGTCTTTCATGATAGTTTAATGCCATGATAAAATGAAGAGTTGATATATTACTTGATGGATCCTCTTGATTAACATGTTGATGTTTCCTAAGTATTAATATCTCATCCTGATACTTGAACCCCTATAGAACCTTACTTTGAATTCTGATAGTCAGATACTTACCAGCTTGATTCCTCATTGATTGATACCCTCTTTCTTATCCTAAAGCTTGACAATTCTGATATGTCCTGAGTTAAAGATCATTCTTCATACCTTAACACCCTTAGTATTCATGAAGCTTACCTTCTTGATGATCCAGCACTTGAACCTTGATGAGAAACCATTGCTTTGAGCCCAAATTGGCATTACCCTTCATATTATCCATTAGCCTCACTAAATCCTCTTGTCCAATCTTTGATATATGAAAACCATTCAATTACTTGAATAGAGAATAGTTTTGTGAATCATGGCTCTGATATTCAGTACCTTGTTTCCCGTGTTTCGAGTTGATCTATAATTCCTTAATAAAAATGTTTACTGTTAAAAGAGATTTTGTTACAATTCGGCATCAGCTTTTGAAATAAATAAAATGTGGGTTTTCAGTCCCAAAGGGGGATAAATGTTTTCTTTGAATGGTGGATCTGGACTGAGACGCGAGTCCTTTCCGCACTTATATTAGGCTTAAAAGTTGCCTAGGGATTCCCAATAATGTTTTAGAACCCAGCGAGGTTCGGGATTACTTCG
Source organism: Apium graveolens (assembly GCF_009905375.1). NCBI lineage: Eukaryota > Viridiplantae > Streptophyta > Magnoliopsida > Apiales > Apiaceae > Apium > Apium graveolens. Next base: position 86,490,120 of record NC_133656.1, read on the forward strand.
CGGCTGATCACCGGCTGTAATCCGTAGCGTCATAAAATGATTTTGATTAAGACATGATTTTAAAATTGTTTTGATGCAAGCAAAATGATGCCATCTCACATAGTTTTTATCTCTCGTTACCTTTGGTTATGTCTTTCCATTATCATTCTTAAAAGTATATCTCAATTTATGTTTTGTGTCGTACTGTTAGCACTTGTTGAGCATTTGGCTCACTTCTTGCTTTACCCTGATATTACAGCTAGCAGCTATGGTTAGATTCAAGCAGACTGCCCGTAAGACCTGTGATGCTGATGCTTATGTTCGAGCTCAGGTAGAATAAGTAATAATAGTTGTGTGAGGACTCGGTATTTGTAATCAGATGTAATAGTTGGTAGTGTTGGGCTGTTCCAAACCCTAAACTGTAAGATCTTGGATTTGGTTGTGTATTCTTCATTAAAATATTGTAATAGCTATATTTATTTTGCTGTTTAAGTTGGGGGTGTGACAGGTTTTGGTATCAGAGCTACGGTTTAGAGTCCCTGGACAGCCCAAATAGGTTATAGGATTTGTGTGTAGGTTATAGATATTATGCGAGAGAGTAGGTTAAGTAAATTATTATTAATACTCCTCTTATTGGTTGTCAGCAAAGGGCGCATTCCTCGTCATCCTCTGGGTCGGACGACACTATTGCTTTCTCCGTGTATGCTGAGTTGAGGCGCGAGTTCGACATGCTTCAGGGCAAGTACGACCGACTGATAGACCGACTGAAGAACGTGTATCCGGACAGCCGAAACTACGAAGGGAAGCCCAAGGAGCAGATGACTGCGAGACTTGAGACCTTGGTTCAGTACGTCAACACTAAGCTTGAGGAGATGCCAGCGCACCGGGACCGTACCAGCCAGTATGTCATTCAGATGGTGGCGGATGAGCTCCAGAGCATTGTGAAGACGCTTCGAGAGGAAAAGACTACCAAGCCCCGTTCAGATGGAGTGGAGCCTTAGTTCTTTCCATTTACCTTTCATGTTGTTGTACTATCAGACTCTATGGAATCCCCAGTTGTTTCCGTTTTTCCTTTAAATAAGCCTGTTATTCCTAGAATCAGACTATGTCCCAATCCTATGTACTGTGACCTTTAAAATTTCAATAATTATGTGCTATTGTTCCATTTGCTCTCAACTGTTATTTTATGTTTTTATCATCATATCTGCTTAATTTGGAAACTTGACCCCATATGAAATGAGAATGCCATGCGATACCCTCGAATCATTTTATCATTCATATATGTTTTGACACAACTCTTATTTCAGGATCATGCCTCCCAAAAAGAAGAACCCAACAACCACCTTCACCACAGACCCAAATATTCTTCGACTACTGGAAACCTTGCAACAGCAAACCAATGCTATAGCTCAACAACAACTAACTCTTCAACAACGAATTGAAAACCAAGATAACCGTGAGCCACACCAACCACCTGAACCACCAGTACCACCTAGACAAATTGTCACTTTCAAGGCTTTTCAGAATGTGAATCCACCTGTATTTCATGATACCACTGATCCAGTGATAGCTAACACATGGATCAAGGAGATGGAAAGGGCTTTTGAGTTGGTACAGTTAGGAGACGATCAGAAGACGCCGTATGCTACTTACTTCTTGAAGGGAGAAGTCATCTATTGGTGGGAATCAGTAAAGGCTATGGAAGTCACTCAGCAGGTTTCTTGGGAGAGATTTAAAAAGTTATTTCTGGACAAGTATTACCCTAAGTACATGCAGAATCAGATGGAGCTAAAATTTCTTGAGTTGAAGCAAGGGAACATGACTGTATTGGAGTATGAGAAGAAGTTCACTGAGTTGTCAAGGTTTGTGACAAAGTATACCAGCACTGAGGAGGAAAAAGCAAAGAAATTTCAGCAAGGATTGGAGCCTTGGATCAGAGATAGGGTGGCTATGTTTGAGCTTGAAACTTATGCGGGAGTAGTACAGAAAGCTGCTCTGATTGAGAATAATGGGATGCAGTCAAGGAAAGAGAGGGATAACAAGAAGAGGAAGGTTCCATTTTATGGAGAAAAGTCTGAAGCTGGAAGTTCGCAAGATCGGAATGTAAAGAGGATTGGTTTTCAGAAGGGCGGAAATTTTCAAAAGAAGGGAAATTTGGGCAAAAGGCAAGAATCAAAAGGGAACAATCAGGCAAGCCAAGGGCAAGTTGGAGAAGACAGGTTCCAGAGACCGGAATGCAAGCACTGTGGAAGAAGGCACCCCGGAGTATGCAATAAGCTGAGCATGACCTGTTATAGGTGCAATCAGAAGGGACATTTGGAAAATGAGTGCAAGATGCCGAAGCCAGGAGTTATATGCTACAAGTGTGGGAAGACTGGACACATGGCTAGGGAGTGTAAGGCAACAGGACCAGTCAAAGCTCTGATGAACGTGGCAAGTACCAGTGCTAGCGTGCCAGCTGAGGTATTGGCATTACCTCCACCACCCGCACCAACCCCGCAAGCAACAGCAAGGATATTTGATCTAAAGATGAAAGATGCTGTTCAGAATTCTGAGGTGATAGCAGGTACACTTTTACTCAATAATGTCAAAGCTAAAGTATTGATTGATTCGGGAGCAACAAGATCTTTCATATCAGAATCTTTTGTTGATAAGCTTGAATGTGATAAAATGGTTATGAGTGAAGTAGTAAATGTGGTAATTGCGAACCAAGAGAAGATTCATGTGAATCAATTTTGTCCAAAGTGTGAGATCGATATTTCGGGATATAAGTTTTCAGCCGACTTGATACTCTTCAAGTTGGGAGAGTTTGACATAATTTTAGGAATGGATTGGTTAGGAGAGAATAGCGCTCAGATTAATTGTAAGACCAAGAGAGTGTATTTAAAGACGAAGAGTGGAGAGAAGGTAGTATTTAAGGGGCAGAGGCAAGAGCAACTATTTCTTACAATCGTTCAGGCTAAGAAGTTGCTTAGAAAAGGTTGTGAGTCGTTCCTAGCATATGTAGTGGAATCAGAGAGAGGCAGCCTCAGCATGGAAGATATTCCTGTAGTTAGTGAGTTCCCCGATGTGTTTCTCGACGAACTACCAGGCTTACCACCAGATCGATAAATTGAGTTTGAGATCAACCTTGCTTCAGGCGCGGAACCAGTTTCAAAGGCCCCATATAGGATGGCACCAACAGAAATGAAAGAGTTGGCGAGCCAGCTACAAGAATTATTGGATAAAGGAGTGATACGACCAAGTACGTTGCCATGGGGATCACCTGTTCTGTTTGTAAAGAAGAAAGATGGGAGTATGCGTCTATGCATAGATTACCGGGAGTTGAATAAGGTGACGATCAAGAACCGCTACCCGCTACCAAGGATAGATGACCTTTTTGATCAGTTGAAGGGAGCAAAATGCTTTTCGAAGATTGATTTGAGATCGGGATACCATCAATTAAAGATCAAAGAAGAAGATATTCCTAAGACCGCATTCAGGACCAGATATAGGGCATTATGAATTCCTAGTAATGCCGTTTGGATTGACCAACGCTCCGGCCGCATTTATGGATCTGATGAATCGGGTATTTAAGAAGTATTTGGATAAATTTGTCATGATATTTATTGATGACATCCTTATTTATTCTAAGTCGGAAGAAGAACATAAGCAGCACCTCTGGATAGCATTGGAGATACTCCGACAAGAGAAGTTGTATGCCAAGTTCACCAAATGTGAGTTTTGGTTAAAGGAAGTTCAATTTTTGGGGCATGTTATTGGAAATGAGGGAGTTAAAGTGGATCCGGCAAAGATTGAGGCAGTTATGAGTTGGGAGAGGCCAAAGACTCCTACGGAAGTGCGAAGTTTTCTAGGATTGGCCGGATACTATAGAAGATTCGTCAAGGATTTCTCGAAGATCGCCACGCCATTGACCAAGTTAACCAGAAAGAATCAAAAGTTTGAATGGAGTGCATAATGTGAAGATAGCTTTCAAGAGTTAAAGCGGAAGTTGGTAACAGCTCCGGTGTTGGTACTTCCAGATGATCAAGGGAATTTTGAAATATTCAGCGACGCTTCACATAAGGGTTTGGATTGTGTGTTGATGCAACACAGTAAAGTGATCGCATATGCGTCAAGACAGTTGAAGCCGCATGAGTTAAAGTACCCGACGCATGACTTGGAACTAGCCGCCATAGTGTTCGCACTCAAGATCTGGAGACATTACCTCTATGGAGAGAAGTGTGAAATCTACACGGATCACAAGAGTTTAAAGTACATTTTTTCTCAGAAAGAGCTCAATATGAGGCAGAGGAGATGGCTGGAACTGATCAAGGACTATGACTGCTCGATAAATTACCATCCTGGAAAGGCGAACGTAGTGGCCGATGCTCTGAGTAGGAAGGAGAGATTGAATATGATGATAACATCAAAAGAGTTATCTGAAGAAATCGAAAAATTGGAATTGGAACTTTGTGCTTATGGAAAAGTCAAAGAAGTTTGTCGTGCAATGACCTTTCAGCCAACACTAGTGGAAAAGATAAAGAAGTGTCAAGAAGAAGTAATGGAGAAAGAGAAGAATCAGTTATCTGGAGAGGAGATTAATACTCAAAGGGATGAGCAAGGGATACTAAGGTTTTCATCCAGAATATGGATTCCCCATGTACCTGAATTAAAGAATAAGATCCTCCATGAAGCCCATAATTCGAAATTTTCAATCCACCCGGGAAGCACCAAGATGTATCGAGACTTAAAGAAGAACTTTTGGTGGCCAAATATGAAGCGAGACGTGGCAGAATGGGTTGCGAAGTGCTATACTTGTCAGAAAGTAAAGGCAGAATATCAACGACCAAGCGGATTAATTCAGCCCCTGAAGATTCCAGAATGGAAATGGGAAAATATCACTATGGACTTTATAGTAGGACTACCGCGAACGAAATCCGGACATGACGCAATATGGGTTATAGTTGATCGTCTTACGAAGTCGGCGCATTTCCTTCCAATAAACGAGAAGTCGTCATTGGACAAGTTGGTTCATCTGTATGTGCGCGAAATCGTACTAAGGCATGGAGTACCCGTATCAATAGTTTCAGACAGAGATCCCCGATTTAACTCAAGATTCTGGAAGCAATTTCAGGAATGTCTTGGCACGAAGTTGAATATGAGCATGACGTACCACCCGCAGACTGATGGCCAGAGTGAAAGGACAATTCAAACAATTGAAGATATGTTGCGCAGTTGTGCAATCGATTTTGCAGGAAGTTGGGACGACCATTTGCCGTTGATTGAATTCTCTTACAACAACAGCTATCATTCCAGTATCGGCATGCCACCATACGAAGCTTTGTACGGGCGAAAATGTAGATCACAAACAAGTTGGGATAAAGTAGGAGAAGGAAGAATTCTCGGCTCAGATTTGGTACAACAGTTGCATGACTCGGTCAAGTTAATTCAGAAAAGGTTGCTTGCTGCTCAAGATAGACAGAGGAAGTATGCGGATCCAGCGCGTAAGGACGTTCAATTCCAAATTGGCGAAGCTGTGTTGCTGAAGGTGTCACCTAGAAAAGGGTTGATAAGATTTGGCAAGAAAGAGAAGTTAGCACGTAGATACATAGGTCCTTTTGAGATTTTGAGTCAAGTGGGAAAGGTGGCCTACGAGTTGGCCTTACCACCTCAGTATCGGCATGTGCATAATGTGTTCCATGTGTCGTTGCTTAAGAAGTACAATCCTGACGCTAGCCATGTGATAGAATATGAACCTGTAAAAATTCAGGCAGACCTGTCATTTGTGGAGCAACCGGTTAAAATACTCGACTGGCAAGTAAAGAGTCTTAGAAATAAGTCAGTAAAGTTAGTAAAAGTACTTTGGAGGAACCCTAAGGTCGAAGAGTCGACTTGGGAGTTAGAGTCTGATATGCGTTCCCGACATCCTCATCTTTTCTCTTAGATTCTGGGGACAGAATCCCTTAAGGGGGAGAGGATGTTACGACCGGCATTTTATATAATATTATTTGTGGATTGGGTATAATATTAAAGTCAAATGAAAATATATTCAATGATTGTACGCTAGTGTGAGTGAAAGTTTCTGCATTATAAATTTGCTTTGTGTAGTATATGATTTTTCAAAGCAAGAGTTTATTTAATTTCTTTATTTTTGATTTATAAGGAATATTCTAAGCTTTGGAAAAATTTTCTTTTAAAAGGTATTTTGTTCACAAATTTTGAAAATGATTTTATAAAGTCTCTAAAAATCCAAGTTATTTTATGATATAAATATTATAATTTTTGAACTTATATTTTATTTTATAAAAATAAATCATTATAAATTTTAGTTGTCATATTTATCAAATTACATAAGAGACCATGCATGCAAATCACCCTTCTATTCTCTCAAAGGGCAAACAAGAATTTTCCAACCCCACTAACTCATTTGATTATTACCAAATTACTACCTTAGCCTTGCATGCAAAATGGCCTAACTTTAACCAAGGGACATTTTTGTAAGTTCTCACTTCCACTCATCATTTATAAACCAAATAGCATAAAATAAAGAAATCAAAGTGGGAGAGGTCATTCTCATTCCACACTCCAACACCCCACAAATTTTCTCTCCTCCCCCTCCCACATTGCTCTCGGCCGAAGGCCAAAATCCCCCACCCCTTTCATTTTTCAATTCATTCTTCATCTTTCCAAGTGTAAATCTTTTACCTACATTCATCTTATATACTTTCCAAGTGTTTTGTGACTTGGAAGTTGAAGTTCCATGGATGCATGTGTAGTTCTTATGTGATCTCCAAAGAGAAACTCTTGATTCTTGTGAATTCAAGAGCTCTCTATGAGATATATTATGTATATGTGCTAACTAAGTGTTTTATGGAGATATCATGCTTTAAAATGCTTTGCATGCTACTGAAATTTCATTATATATTTATGTTTAGCCATGCATGTTAGTTTTAAGACATTAAAATGATGATCAACCATGTTTTGCATGCTACTCTTTTTGAAATCATGTAGTTATGTTTAAAAATCTATAAATTCGAAATATGTGTGCTTAAAATAGATTGTTTTAATGATAAATTTCTTATTAATACTTAAAAGAAGTTATATTTCATGATTATTAAGGATGAGTATTAGGTGCAAGTCGATTTTGCAAGCATTCAAAACTTTATACCTAGCCGAAATCTTGTTATGTGCTTTCCATGAGTTGCATGTTATATATTTGGTTGCATGTTGTTGTCTTTGGGCATGGATGATCTCACCCAAGTTTATTTTGAGAATAAGGGAGTTAGTTCAGTAGATTACCATGTATAAGTCTTGGTTTAAGTATTGAGTTGTTGTTAGTTGAGTTTGTCAAGTCAAAACCTTGGAAAATGAGAGTTATAGTTTCTGCAGAAAAATCAGTATAGCACCCTGAGGTTTAGAGTGAGTTTTGACCATGTCATTGGTGTGCACTTTGAGGCCCAAGCTACCAGAAGTTAGTATTGGGAGTACATAAAAGGTTTTAGGAGTTTTTTGGAGGTTTGCATGTCATTTGATTAGGTGCACAAGTAGAATCACAAAATCTGTCCAGCAGGGGACAGTTTTGTTGCAACTTAGAAATAGGGAGATTTGACCATGTCATGGGTAGGCCCTCATTAGGCCCAATTGGGCCTTAGTTAGAGGGTATTTCGGAGAAGTTTTTCCAACCATAGTTCATAGGATATGAGCTAGAACCATGTGTGACAAGTTAATTCAAGTCAGGGCATTTTCTGCCCAGAAAAAAACAGGGGAACCTTGGACTTTTAGCTTAGGCCCAAGAAGGCCCAAGCCAGGCCCTTGAGCCACATCAAGTTTGTGAGATGCCCTTAGGTCAGGAGAGTCTTGTGTAAAAGTTTTGAAGGAAAACTTGTAGTTTAAGAGTGTCTAATGTACTCAAGAAACCATAGTTGTCATTCTGGAATTTGCACCAGTGAGCACTATCACTTATCATATAGTTTTAGAACGCTTAGAAGTGAGTACTAGGTCGACCACCATAGTTGTAAGATAGTATAAGGTCAGTAGAGCAAAAGGCACAAGTGAGGGTCAATAGGTTTTGGATAATTTAGGAAAGGTACATCGAGTTAGGAAGCCGAAATTTGAAGACCTTGTCAAGTTTAGCGACCAAGTGACTTAAGTGGTGAGTCGAGATCATCCAAGCCTAGTGTTGCATTATGGTATATATGGTGTTATTTGGTGTTAATATATGATATGTGAATATGTGGCTATGTGTGTGCAATTATAATTTAAAGGAGAATATAAATTAAGTGCATATAGGCCTAAGTGCCATCCGTGTTTAATTTCGGGTTGTAAATAGGTTAAGATGGTAAGAATATATTATAATGAGGATTATTATTATTTATGTAGGATCTCGAGATGAGGGAAAACTTGCCATAAAAGTCGAGTGAAGCTCCAGTTGTTGCTCCTACCAGTCAGACCAGACCAGCCTATCTCAAGGCAAGTGATTCAACTTGACCTTCGTATTTACTACAAACAGTTCATATATATATCGATGCAATTATCCTGAGTCATTTTGATATATTTAAATCAAGCGTATCTTTTGTTTATCTTTGAGTTACATAGAGATGCCATGAACCCTCGAGTACGTATTGCAAGTAGTTCAAAAGTCTTTCATGATAGTTTAATGCCATGATAAAATGAAGAGTTGACATATTACTTGATGGATCCTCGTGATTAACATGTTGATGTTTCCTAAGTATTAATATCTCATCCTGATACTTGAACCCCTATAGAACCTTACTTTGAATTCTGATAGTCAAATACTTACCAGCTTGATTCCTCATTGATTGATACCCTCTTTCTTATCCTAAAGCTTGACAATTCTGATATGTCCTGAGTTAAAGATTATTCTTCATACCTTAACACCCTTAGTATTCATGAAGCTTACCTTCTTGATGATCCAACACTTGAACCTTGATGAGAAACCATTGCTTTGAGCCCAAATTGGCATTACCCTTCATATTATCCATTAGCCTCACTAAATCCTCTTGCCCAATCTTTGATATATGAAAACCATTCAATTACTTGAATAGAGAATAGTTTTGTGAATCATGGCTCTGATATTCAGTACCTTGTTTCCCGTGTTTCGATTTGATCTATAATTCCTTAATAAAAATGTTTACTGTTAAAAGAGATTTTGTTACAATTCGGCATCAGCTTTTGAAATAAATAAAATATGGGTTTTCAGTCCCAAAGGGGGATAAATGTTTTCTTTGAATGGTGGATCTGGACTGAGACGCGAGTCCTTTCCGCACTTATATTAGGCTTAAAAGTTGCCTAGGGATTCCCAATAATGTTTTAGAACCCAGCGAGGTTCGGGATTACTTCGCGGCTGATCACCGGCTGTAATCCGTAGCGTCATAAAATGATTTTGATTAATACAAGATTTTAAAATTGTTTTGATGCAAGCAAAATGATGCCATCTCACATAGTTTTTATCTCTCGTTACCTTTGGTTATGTCTTTCCATTATCATTCTTAAAAGTATATCTCAATTTCTGTTTTGTGTCGTACTGTTAGCACTTGTTGAGCATTTGGCTCACTTCTTGCTTCACCCTGATATTACAGCTAGCAGCTATGGTTAGATTCAAGCAGACTGCCCGTAAGACTTGTGATGCTGATGCTTATGTTCGAGCTCAGGTAGAATAAGTAATAATAGTTGTGTGAGGACTCGGTATTTGTAATCAGATGTAATAGTTGGTAGTGTTGGGCTGTTCCAAACCCTAAACTGTAAGATCTTGGATTTGGTTGTGTATTCTTCATTAAAAGGATGTAATAGCTATATTTATTTTGCTATTTAAGTTGGGGGTGTGACAAGTGTTGCAGAAATATCCAATTGGATGATGAACTCATTACGGGAGTTTGCCGCGCCAGGAAGACCACTTACGATGATCAGTCGTAGTAGTGCAACCCCACCATTTTCTACATGTAGAGGAGAACCTGTCGGATTTACTTGTCAACCGAACACTGGACTCCTAAGGAATGGACCATCTTAGCGGAACTTCCGGGCCATTTGGGCCAATATAATAAGGCTGGGCCGACGCCACTCGACCACCTACGCCACTCCTAGTTCAGATGAAATCCATATCTCTGAAACGTAAAGCTCGTCCTTACTTTTCCCAAGTAGAAACTTGTTGATACGGCTCCACCAAGAAGTCGTATCTAGTTGGAAAGGAAAACTTACAGATATTTCCCAGGCGATGCCTGTTAATGGATTAACTTGTTCCGAGAATTTTACTTCCCGAGTGTTGGGTAAGTAATCAAAAACTCTTTTATCAGAATAGCAACCTTGTTGCGAATATAAAATACACCACAGAGCCGGATCCCTCAGGTTTTGAGCAAGTATTTAAATCCCCTTTGAAAGGAGGATCTTAAATATAAAAATGAGTTTTGGGATCCGCCGTAACCTTTAAAATCATTTTGAAGACTCGAAAACATTCTTAAGAATGTTTGGAGTGATGCTGATTTAATAAAATAAATCAGTCCCAATATATTAGAAAATATCTGAATATTATTATTTAAATAATATTCCCATAAAGAATAATCTTTATAAAAATAATTAAAGTAGAAGTTGTAAAATTTATACTTGAAATGAATATTAAATAACCAAAGATATACTTATACGAAAGTAATATCTTTATTTGAATAATCAAAAGTAAGTTTGATTATCGACACATTATTCTTTAATAAAATAAAGAATATTATTTAGTAAATAATCGGAGTCATAAGTCCTCGAATGAATATTCAAAATAATATTCATTAATAAAATAAACGGAGTCATAAGCCCTCGAATGAATATTCAAAATGATATTCATTAATAAAATAAACGGAGTCATAAGCCCTCGAATGAATATTCAAAATAATATTCATTAAGTAAAATAAAGTTATCGAATAACCTTATTCGAATAATAGTTTTGAAAACTATTCATATATATATATATAAATATATATATTATACTCGGGAACATCGACTCCCGGTTTAGAAAATGTTTACCTTTGGGTCCCTAATACTAAGGGTATACACAACTAATGCTTATCTCTAGCATAGGTATTATGCAGTTTATAAGCAATTGAATCAACAAATAGATAACCAGATTACGAAACAGACATGCATATATATACCATATCAGCATGCTTCAATATATCGCAAAATTTGCTAATTAACCAACATGTATCTATCACAAGATAATACATATACATATATACATCACAACAACAGTATAACGGGTAGAAAACTTGCCTGAGCGACTGGGGGTGGTAAAAGTCTTGGGATGAGTCTGGTAACCTATAAACCACATATAAGTTGGAATTAAACCAAAGTCGCTTAAGAATCTATACTTTAACCAATTAGACTCTAACGCTCGCTTTGCACTTAATGATTCTCTTAAGTCGCTCGAGTACCCTCGGCTCCGCCATTTTTAATAAATTAACCATTAAGAGTTTTAAGGCGATTCTTTCGCGAGTACCTTACCAACTGCCTAATCCACTTAACATAATTGTTTCATATCCCAATTAGTCATTTAAAGTCCTTAACCAAGGTTTCAAAGTAAGGCGAGGGGTAATGGTTCGGTCGCGAAATGCCGTTATTTAAAACGGTCGTTTCTCCTAAACCGTACATCGGATTCATACGAACCACATATCAAAACGAAGCTCATAACATGAACTATCTAATCATGGCAATGGTCAAAACCTAACAGTGAGTTCTCGGGTCCTGATGTTAAGAACAAAAACAGTCTATAGTAAATCGGACATTACGACGGCTATGTTTACGCGATTACCAATTTTTATTCTACTCCAATCAATCCACAATTCAACCCACAATCAACATTACAACCAAAATCCCTCCAAACCTCACCACATCAGTCCATTACTTCATGTTTTATCCAACTTATTCAATCACAAAAAAAGCTACTAACCATACTAAGGTTCATTAACTAATAACCAAGATTTAACCATCAAAATCTCTACAAATTCAATCAAACTTTAAAAACAAGCATCATGCTTCTCATATACTATATAAATCATAACCATTCCTAATTACTCAAAACTAAAGCTAGGGTTTGGAGTTTATACCCTCTCGAAGCTTCTTAACACAACACAAGAGCTTTGAATGCCTAAAAGAACCTTGATCCTTGCTTGTATAACCTTAAACTTTCATAAAAATTCAAGAAAACTAAAGTTATTTTTTTGAAAGTTACTATTCACCATCTTCTTCCTTGAATTATTGGAAGAGATTGTGAAGGAAATTGAAGCTTAGATTCATGGGATAGCTATATCTATGTATAAGGAACCTTGGATAATTACCTCATGATTTAACAATGCTTGGATCTCGGATTTTGATTTTTTTCTCCTTGAAAATGAAGAAAAGTCGAGAGCTTCTTGTTGGATAATGATGGTCAACTTTGTGTTTTGTGTTTTTGATTTGTTTTGCTTGGTTGACATCCTTTTGTTTGTTTAATTAACTTTTTACCATGGTAAAGAATGAATGGTTCACAATCAACCAACTAATCCCTCCTTTTTTATCATGCTTAAGACTTCCCCTTATGTCATCATCCCACACTTGTCCTCTTCTTGTTGGTGAGATGACATCACCCTTCACTAACCCTTTGATTAACTCCTAATCACTTGGCTAATGACCGCTGATCTGTTATACGGTTCGCTTAACTTTCGTTCTCATTTATTGTTTGAGATATCATACCCGAGATCTTATTACTTGGGTTCCCTTAACCTTCCTCAATACATTAAATTCCTTTTTATGATCCTCTCTTATAATCCTTGAATTCAAATCCTTTTTATCCTGTTACCTTATACTCAATTCTTTCTGTATCTGGTGGATTTTTGGGAAAAATCAAAGTGTTCGAATTTGGATTCTGACGATCTTTAAATAGACTTATATCCCATATAAAGTACTAATGAGATCTCAGAATAACAATAGAATAACCCCTACATAGTGTGGCATGAAAAGTTTTCTTATTCAGCATAATCAGCAAAATCACTATTCATAAGGGTTTCAAAAAAATTTCCAAAAATTGGGGTTATTACATTATACCACTTAGAACGTCTTATAATGGCTTGAATTGATGTCTTGAAATCAAGTATTTTGTGTATTTGATGCGCTTTCGAGTGTTTTTGCATTTCAGGGTGTAACTTGCGTATTCAGGGAGATTTCATCAAAATAAGCCTAGGGAAGTACTTGGGATCAGTCTCGGGAGAATGTACGAAGAATTTAGCAAAAATCAGGAGCAGGAAAATATTTTTTCTAGAAGCCTGCTAGGCGTCCGCCTGGGATCTGGGGCGGCCGCCTGGGAAGCTGGGGCGGCCGCCCGGAGTCGGGAAATTTAATTCTGATTTTTATTAAGTCGTGTTCTACTGGACTTTTGAGACGGCTTATTCTTGTGGACTTCTATATAAGTAATCTTTAGAGATGTTTCAAAAAATGAAGTATTCATCAAGCAAGGAGCAAGGAGAGAAGAAAAGAATACCGTTTTAGCACACCGCAACGAAGAAGAGGAAGCATACGTTAACTTGTGATTCTTTTATTCGTTGTAACAGTGGATGCTAGTTTTCTTTACTTTCAACCTTAATACTCTTGTGACGTACTCTGGTTTTAATAAATAGTTAGTTAGTTTTTATTGTCGTGTTATTATCATATTTTCATATGATCCCATGGTGACGATGAGTTCTATCATGGGCTAATCGTGATCATGGGGTTGTAACAGATTTACTATGGATTTCGTTAATTAATTGTTTAATACCTTGGTATGTGATGATTGTATGATATCTAGTATAGGTTGTGCTTATTCCTCTTATGTGCGTCGCGAACATATAAGATAGCCTGTTAATCTCTTGTGAAGCGACAGTGAATCTTAAGATTTAGAACTTGCCATGCTAGCATAGGTTCATGTATTGTATGCATGATTAGTGGGTAACTCTAACCGTTTTACTTGCCCTGTGTAATCATGATGAATAACTTGCGCTTAAATCGTTATGTTGTCAAATTCTGTAGACTATAGGGTCTCAACATAATTAATGCCTATGCAACTTATATCTTAATTATGGATGTTTGGTAGAATGGTACTAGTACAATGAAAGTTGGCTTTTATTAGTTTCGTGTTGTTCGATTAATATCATCATCGTTACATGCTAAGGGTAATAACAATAACTATTGAATGAAGTAGTAATGAAGTTATAATCTCATGTGTGTTTAATATTGTTAATTCAAGTAATAATTTAACTGTTCTATTCTCGTAGTTAATTATAGTTAATAATTAGTTAATCAACCTTAAGTGTTATTGTCTTGACATTGAGAAGTAATCATATATTGGTGAGTGAGTGTTAATTAAATATAACTAGTCCGAGTCTCTGTGGGAACGAACTAGAAATCATTCTATATTACTTGCGAACGCGTATACTTGTGTGAATTATTAGCACGTGTTTTGTGCCTAACAAGTTTTTGGCGCCGCTTCCGGGGACTCGGTGTTAATTTGTTTAGTTTATGTACTTACCATCAGTGGTCGTTAGGACTCATTGATTAAGACTTGTTACTTATTGTTTCTGGTTGTGTTTCAGGTACTCTAGCGAGCGTTTATGCAAACACGTTCTCGCACTCGCAAGAGGACTCTAGATACAGCTTAGGAGACAGACTCGGTTCTGGATATTCCGGAACAAATAGATTTTGAAGATTCGGATAAAGAGAGTGAGCAGAAAGAACTGATAATCATGGGTGATCGTATAGTTCCAGCAGCAAATCCAGCTCTTATAGACTTTTCTCGGCCTAAAATTGATGACATTCAGTCAAGCATCCTTCATCCGCCTATTCAGGCTAATACTTTTGAAATCAAGTCGGGCACTATTCAGATGGTGCAAAATTCTGTTTCTTTCGGAGGTGCTGCGACTGAAGACCCCAACATGCATATCAGGTATTTTGTCCAGATTTGTAGTACTTTCAAATATAATGGTGTTACTGATGAGGCTATCAAGCTGAGGCTTTTCCCATTCTCTCTGAGGGATAAAGCTAAGGACTGGTTACATTCTGAACCAGCTGGGTCCATCACTACTTGGCAAGATCTTGCGCAAAAGTTTCTGGTGAAGTTTTATCAAATGGCCAAGACTGCAGCTATGAGGAGTGCTCTTACTCAATTTGCGTAGCAACCAACAGAATCTATGTGCGAAGCATGGGAGTGCTATAAGGAGATGTTGAGAAAGTGTCCACATCATGGTATGCCTGACTGGATGGTGATCATTGGGTTCTACAATGGTTTGGGGGCCCAATCTCGGCCCATGCTCGATGCAGCAGCTGGAGGCGCCTTGTGGGCCAAAAGCTATACTGAAGCCTATAATCTTATTGAAACTATGGCTGTAAACGAGCATCAAAACCCAACTCAAAGGATGATGCCTGGGAAGGTAGAAGGTATTTTGGAAGTTGATGCAGCCACAGCTATTGCAGCGCAGCTCCAAGCGCTGTCTATGAAGGTCGATTCTTTAGCCAACTATGGAGTCAATTAGATAGCTATGGTCTGTGAGCTTTGTGCAGGCTCTCATGCTATGGATCAGTTTTCTCTTGTTAATGAATCTGTTCAGTATGTGAACAATTATCAGCGACCGCAGCAGCCTGTGCCAGCTACTTATTATCCTAATAACATAAATCATCCCAATTTCAGTTGGAGCAATATTCAGAATACTGTTCAGCAACCATATCAGCAAGGTGTAAGTAAACAGTTTAATCCACCTGGATTCACGCAACCTCAGCAATATGCTCAAAGGCAATCATATCCTCAACAAGGAGGTGCTGTTCCAACTTCTAGTGCTGATTTCGAGGAGCTAAAGTTGTTGTGCAAAAGTCAGGTTATTTCTATCAAGACCTTGGAAAATCAAATCGGTCAAATAGCCAATGCCATGCTCAATCATCAACCTGGCACACTTCCCAGCGATACTGAAGTGCCAGGTAGGAAGGAAGCTAAAGAGCAAGTCAAAGCTATTACCTTAAGGTCTGGAAAAGTTGCTGATGCTGAAAAAACAAAAGATGAAGAAGCTGAAGTTGTAGATGAAGAAGAGAAGCAAAAGAAAAAAGAGGCAGAACCAAGGAAGATTACTATTGAACACACTCTGCCTGAGGGTAATACAGGGGAGAAATAGCTCTATCCTCCACCACCTTTTCCTAAGAGATTGCAAAAACAAAAGCTGGATAAGCAATTTGGTAAGTTTCTAGAGGTGTTCATGAAACTTCACATCAACATACCTTTTACTGAGGCTCTGGAGCAAATGCCTAGTTATGCGAAATTCATGAAGAGTATTCTTTCAAGGAAGGTGAAACTGGATGACCTTGATACCGTTTCTCTAACGGAAGAGTGCAGTGCTGTGCTGCAACAAAAATTACCTCCAAAGCTTAAAGATCCAGGTAGCTTCAGCATTCCTTGCACCATTGGCAAGTTGTCTTTCGACAAGTGCCTTTGCGATTTGGGAGCAAGCATCAATCTGATGCCGTTGTCTATCTTCAAAAAGCTGAATTTGCCTGATCCAAAGCCCACCTACATGTCTCTACAATTGGCTGATCGTTCTATTACATACCCACGAGGCATCGTGGAGCACGTGTTAGTAAAGGTGGATAAGCTCTTCTTCCCTGCAGACTTTGTCATTCTGGATTTCGAGGAAGATAAGAAGATTCTCATAATCTTGGGAAGACCTTTCTTCGCTACAGGCCGTACCTTGATAGATGTGCAGAAAGGTGAACTTACTATGAGGGTGCAGGATCAGGATGTGACATTCAATGTATTCAAGGCGATGAAATTCCCTACAGAAGACGAGGAGTGCTTAAAGGTGGATTTGATTGATTCTGCGGTAACTTCATAACTTGATCATGTGCTAATGTCTGATGCCTTAGAGAAAGCCTTAGTGGGGGAATTTGACAGTGAAGATGAGGAAGGTAATGAACAACTACAATATCTAAATGCTTCTCCTTGTAGGCGAAAGTTAGACATGCCATTTGAATCTCTTGGTAATACTGATCTCAAGAATGCTGAGGGAAAGCTCAAATCATCTATTGAGGAAGCACCTACTTTGGAGCTTAAACCATTGCCTGAACACTTGAGGTATGCTTTTTAGGTGATGCATCTACTTTGCCTGTTATTATTGCATCTGACCTTTCAGGTAGTGAGGAGGACAAACTCTTGAGGATCTTGAGAGAATTCAAATCGGCCATCAGATGGACTATAGCAGATATAAAAGGGATCAACCCTTCGTACTGTATGCATAAAATTCTGCTCGAAGAAGGTAGTAAGCCGACTGTTGAGCAACAACGAAGACTTAATCCTATTATGAAAGAAATGGTGAAGAAATAAATTCTAAAGTGGCTGGATGCAGGAATTATATATCCTATTTCTAACAGTTCTTGGGTGAGCCCCGTGCAATGTGTACCTAAGAAAAGAGGTATTACTGTGGTAGCAAATGAGAAGAACGAGCTCATCCCCACTCAAGCAGTCACAGGATGGAGGGTATGCATGGATTACAGAAATTTGAATAAAGCCACAAGGAAGGATCACTTCCCTCTTCCATTTGTTGATCAGATGTTTGACAGGTTGGCTGGTCATGAGTATTATTGTCTTCTGGATGGCTATTCGGGTTACAATCAGATTTGCATTACACCAGAAGATCAAGAAAAGACTACTTTCACTTATCCATTTGGCACATTTGCTTTTTGCAGAGTTTCGTTTGGCTTATGTGGTGCACCTGCCACTTTTCAGAGATGCATGATGGCTATATTCTTTAATATGATTGGAAATAATGTCAAAGTGTTCATGGACGACTTCTCCGTCTTCGGACATTCGTTTGATGAATGTTTGAATAATCTTCGTTCGGTGCTCAAAAGGTGTGTGGAAACTAATTTTGTGCTCAATTGGGAAAAATGTCACTTCATGGTGCAGCAAGGCATCATTCTTGGGCATAAAGTCTCTAGCAAGGGCCTTAAGGTTGATAAGGCAAAGGTTGAGGTCATTGAAAATCTTCCGCCACCTATTTCTGTGAAAGGAATCCGTAGTTTCCTTGGTCATGCGGGTTTTTATCGACGTTTCATCAAGGACTTCTCTAAGATAACTAAGCCGTTGTGCAACTTGCTCAAGAAAGATGTGCCTTTCAAATTTGATGATGAATGCTTGGCAGCATTCGAGACTCTCAAGAAGAGTTTAATAACTGCACCAGTTATAACGGCACCTGATTGGACATAACCTTTTGAGATGATGCGCGATGCAAGTGATTATGCAGTAGGAGTAGTTCTTGGGCAGCGCAAGAATAATATCTTTCATGTGGTCTACTATGCTAGTAAGATGCTTAATGGAGCACAATTGAACTACACCACTACTGAGAAGGAGCTCTTGGCTATAGTTTTTGGTTTCGAAAAATTTCGATCTTATCTACTTGGGACAAATGTGACAGTATTCACTGATCACGCTGCCATTCGCTATTTGGTCTCAAAGAAGGATTCAAAGCCTAGACTTATTCGTTGGGTGCTCTTGCTACAGGAATTTGAGTTACAGATCAAAGATCGAAAAGGTACTGAGAATCAAATAGCTGACCATCTCTTTAGATTGGAGAATCCCGATTCTACTTCACATGATAAGACATTGATCAACGAATCTTTTCCGGATGAGCAGTTGTTCACAGTTCAGGAGGAAGAACCATGGTTCACAGACATTGTGAACTATCTTGTCAGCAATATAATGCCTTCTAATATGAATACAGCTCAAAAAAAGAAGTTTCTGCATGAGGTGAAGTGGTATATATGGGATGAACCATATTTGTTTAGACAAGGAGCTGACCAGATCATCAGGAGATGTATCCCATTCTATGAGACGGAGGGGATATTACGAGACTGCCATTCCACAGTTTATGGTGGACATTATGGTGGTGAAAAGACAGCAGCTCGTATTCTGCAAACAGGTTTTTTCTGGCCTATGTTGTTTAAGGATGCACATCAATTCGTTTTAAGGTGTGATCGTTTCCAAAGAGTTGGGAATCTTACTAGAAAGGATGAGATGCCTTTAAATGTGATACTTGAAGTTGAGGTCTTTGATGTTTGGGGAATCGATTTCATGGGACCATTTATCTCATCCTGCAATAATCAGTACATCTTGTTGGCAGTCGATTATGTCTCGAAATGGGTAGAAGTCAAGGCTCTACCGACGAATGATGCAAAGGTAGTGTTAAATTTTCTTCATAAGCAGATATTCACAAGGTTTGGAATGCCACAAGTAATTATAAGTGATGAGGGGTCGCATTTTTGCAATCGTAAGTTCATCTCTATGATGCAGCGCTACAATGTGAATCATCGTATTGCTATTGCCTATCATCCGCAAACTAATGGTCAAGCTGAAGTGTCTAATAGAGAGATCAAGCGCATTATAGAGAAAGTTGTTTGTCCATCAAGGAAAGATTGGTCTTTGAAGCTCGATGAAGCTGTTTGGGCTTATAGAACAGCATACAAGACTCCACTTGGGATGTCCCCGTTTCAACTTGTCTATGGTAAGGGATGTCATTTACTTGCGGAGCTTGAGCATAGGGCTTATTGGGCCTTAAAAAGTTAAACCTTGATCTAGATGCAGCTGGGAAGAAGAGAATGCTTCAGTTAAATGAACTTGATGAATTTCGACTGCAAGCGTACGAGAACAACAAAATGTACAAGGAAAAAGTGAAAAGGTGGCACGACAGTAAGTTATCTCCTAAGTCATTTCTGCCGGGGCAACAAGTTCTTTTATTCAACTCTCGTCTCCGACTTTTTCCTGAAAAGTTGAAATCAAGGTGGTCTGGACCATTTATCATCAAAATTGTGTTTCCACATGGAGCGGTGGAGATTTTTGAGAATGATCCGGGCCAAGCATTCAAGGTTAATGGTCAGAGATTGAAGCATTATTATGGGGACACGGCAAACCGGTCAAAGGAATATGTCCTAAGTCCAATCATGTATTAGGATTTAGGAATAACTTCCTGTGTAATCTGTTTTGATTTCATTGATATTAATAAAAGACTTGTTTTGTTTTTATCACGAACTCTATCTATTTAAGTGTTTAAATAAGATATACCATAGTTTAGAGTAAAGCTTTTTATGGATTATGATGAGATCATAATAGTGAGACCTAAAAAGATGATAACTCTAAACTTAAAATAGTTCCTGGTTGTAGGATTACTAACTGGTAATTAATAATCCGCAAAGATCGGTACATACTATGCTTGCTTCATTATGAAGGATGTCTGTTCTCATAGACATTTGTGTGGTGACACTATAGCTAGTATGTAGGTGCTTATTATAGAATAAGTTCACTAAACATGAATCGCATAGCTGAACAACTGATGGAGTTCACTCACGTGTCAGCAATTGTTCACCTAGTAATAGTTGTACAAGTATCCTTAGACTTGAGGTCATCATAGTCATCTTGTGTACACTGAACTATGCTTTGGTTTAGTTCTTAGTCTCCAGGGATAATTATTAGGGCTCTTCTGGGTATAGGAATTTGTACACGAAGATACTGTATGATCAATAAAGGATCTACCCCTTCTAGTGAAGGAAGCGAATGTTCAAGGCTGATCCACTTATGCTAGTTCAGGAATCTCTGGCCAGAGTGAATGAAATTAGAAAGGAGTTTCTAATTTGCATAGAACTACGCATAGTAAATGGTAAGCAAGTGATTGAATTAGATAGGCTTGACACGAGATCCATGCCTTGTATTTAATCGGGACATTGTAGGGTAGAAGGAGTTTATTGTACGGTAACTATTCACTGAATAGGTTCTTGGTATTCTAAGAAGTGAATTCATATTATCCGGATAGTCGCGATATGCTGAGAAGTATCCCTCACGATGTAGAATAAATGTGATTAATTAATTAATCATATTTAATAAATTAGAGAATTTATATAAATAATGATAAAATAGTTTTATTATTATTTATTTCTACTACCGGCTTAATATTGAACCTACAGGGTCACACCATAAAAAGAGAATGATTTAATGGTGGAGGAATTAATTAATAATGGCTAATAATTATTTATTTATGAAATAAATAATTAATTGGAAAATTTAATAATTGATTAAATGAGATTTAATTGATTATAAATTAATTAAGAAAAGTTCTTAATATTATTAATTAAGGATTTAATTTTTGGAAATTAAATCAAGAGAGAGAATTATTTCTAAAGTGTTTAGAAAAAGGATTAATAATTAAAAGGTGTTTTAATTATTAATGAGAATAATAAATGGGATAATAATAATAATATTTATGGGAAAATTTCAGCTGAAAATTTTGCCTATAAATACACTATTATAGACCCTATTTTGATTCGTACCCCAAAACCCAAAAGTTTGGAAAACCCAATTCTCTCCACCTCCTTTCTCCTCCTTAACATCGTTTTCTTGGTGGATACCGGTGGAGTGCTTCACACTTGAGGAGCA
The DNA here is from genome assembly GCF_009905375.1 of Apium graveolens. Lineage (NCBI taxonomy): Eukaryota > Viridiplantae > Streptophyta > Magnoliopsida > Apiales > Apiaceae > Apium > Apium graveolens. The sequence goes on from NC_133656.1 coordinate 86,511,547, forward strand.
ACTGCTAAGGATCTCTGATCGTTGTCTCCGAATTATTTTAAAAGGTTAGATTCGATCCCTCGAATTTTTATTCATGATGCATATAGATCTGTGGTAAAAATTTCAGAATTTTATGTGCTTGTATGAATTAATTATGATTTTTACAAGTTATATTATGGATTAATTTTTTCTGATGAGAAATCGTTTCTCAGAATAATTTTGAATGTTGATATGGGTTCTATAAGTGTTGTAGATCGTCTAGGTATTTTTTTCACAATTTTAGGATGTATAGATTTTTTATTATGAATTTTTGAAGTTCTTACAATTAAATTCGTAATTAAATAATCATATATATATATATAAATATGAATTGTAAGTATATTTGTTTGTACTGCTGCTTGTCTGTTACTCTGCTGTTGGCACGGAGAAAGAAAGAACAGGCTGTCAGGTCTGACTTGCACGGAATTCGAGAAAAGGCGGCGGCGGCTGCAAGAAAAAAAAATAGGGGTGTCACGCATTCCGGGAATGCGTTACAGACCTGTGGCGCATTCAAGGAATGCGTTACACCTTTTAATGGCTTAAAAGGGCTGTAACGCATCACCGGAATGCGTTACAGGGCTTGTAACGCGTTCCTGTAATGCGTTACAGCCCGACTGTTTACATTAAAATTGATTTTCTGGGAGTTTCATAACTCCGTTTTGGGCGTGCAATATACCGTTGGATTCGTTTTTCCGAGATGGATCTAATGGAGTGATCAATTTTAGTACATATAAAAGTTTTGAACTGTTTATATTTCCATGAAGTGTTTTAAAGCTGTTTTTGACTGTTTTAATTACTTTTAAATGCTTCATATGATACATAGAGATGTATAATGCTTAGACTAATGTGCTAGATGATATAACATGCATACCTTGATGTTTATTCATGTTGATATATGTGATATATGCTTAGTTTATCATGCGATGATAGATTTAGGTGAACTTAAATGAACATAAGGCATTTGTTAGACAACCTAGTATAGTGAAATTGTTTCATAACCTTAATAACAATATTATGAATACAATCATGAGATTCTTGTGTTTGTGAAACACATAATTGAATATGAATTTTCGATATGAGAGAAAGGATGATTCTGTCAACAACAGATTTCTATCTGTAAGAAAGGGTTATTAAGTGACGCCTCTTGACAATGCTCCACCCGATCTGGGAATCATCTGATTATTGATTATTGATTTGAAATATTTAATTTAAAAGGAAGAATTTCTTTATAATATGATTATGATTGTAACGTAATATAATCCCTTTAAAATTAAATAATATCAAGTAGTAATTGGCCAATGACACAACGGGCTTGTGTCGGTCATAGCCTTCCAACATGATAGAAAAGTAGTTCTTATTTTTGAATCATTGTCGGTTCGTGCTACAGTCGAGGGCTTTGATTTCGAAATAAGAAATAATTGTCTATTACATAGAGATGTGTACATTGAATAAGAATCTAAAGGTCGGTACGTGCTACAGCCGTGGGCCTTTGGGGACTGATTCAACTGTACGGAATGTTGGGTTAGACTTAACTTAGAATATTGAGTTTGTCGTGCTACAGCCGAGACTCAATTATTCAAGAGGCTAAAGTTTGATTATGGAATAACATGAGATGTAATTGACAAGAATTGTCTGCCTATTGAACATTACATGGCGGTTCGTGCTACAGCCGGGGTCGTGTAATGGAATGTAGGATCCCTATTCCCACTAGCATTATGAATGCTTAATTTTTCACGTAGGGGGTTGAATAAATTAGGAAAACTAGTGGGAGCCACTTATGAATAAAGACCCGATTCATATAGTGTTTTGAAATGAAATCGAATATTTGCTAAGTGTTGTTATGTGTTTATCATTTACAGATTTACTTTGTACGTTATGTCTTCTGCACTATCACTCAGGAGCATACTAGATGCTCACAAATTGACTGGTCCTAATTATGCCGACTGGCTTCGAAACTTGAGAATTGTTCTCAGGATTGAGAAGCTAGAATACGTGATTGACTCACCTAAGCCTACTGAACCTGCTAGTGATGCACATAATGATGAACATGTTGTGTATCGTAAGTGGATAGATGATACAAATGTTGCTCAATGCATCATGCTAGCTTCCATGAACATTGAGCTACAGAAGCAACATGAGCATATGGATGCTCACACTATCCTCATGCATCTACAAGAGTTGTATGATGTGGCGGGGAGGAGAGCTCGATATGAGATATCGAAGGAGCTGTTTGGGTGTAGGATGTCTGAGGGATCATCTGTGAATGACCATGTACTTAAGATGATCAATTTGATTGAATGTCTTGGACAACTTGGTTTTGCCATGGATGGGGAGCTGAGCCAAGGATTGGTCTTGTAATCGCTTCCGAGTTCGTTCTCGCAGTTTGTTGTGAACTTTCACATGAATAAGTTGGATGTCAGCCTGCCTGAACTCCACAACATGTTGAAGACTGCGGAATCGAATTTTCCCCCTAAGAAGAGTTCTGTTCTTCTAATTGGTGAAGGTTCCAATCCTAAGAAAAGGAAGAGGAACCCTTCCAAGAAGAAGAAAGTAGGTGAAAAAACGCCGGTTCCACCAAAAGCTGAAGACCCCAAGAGCAAAGTTGTTTGCTTTCACTGTAACAAGGTGGGGCACTGGAAGAGGAACTGCAAGGTTTACCTTGCAGAATTGAAGAAGGAGAAGGGTAGTGAGACTACCGCTTCTGATTCAGGTATGTTCATGATAGAAATGAATATGTCATTAAATCAAATTTCTACTTGGGTATTAGATACCGCCTGTGGTTCTCAAATCTGCAATTTGTTGCAGGGACCAAGGAGAAGTAGGACTCTTGAGGAAGAGGAGGTGATTCTACTGATGGAAATGTAGCAAGAGTTGCTGCTGAAGATGTAGAATCATTTCATTTACATAGGCCTACGGGCAAGACTATTGTTTGAAATAATTGTTATTTTGTTCCCTCGATTGTGAGGAATATTATTCCCATGTTAGACTTGGGTGGATTTTTCATTTATTATTGAGAATAATGAATGTTCTATTCTTAGAGATAATATTCTTTATGGACGTGGTACTTTAAATGATGGTCTGTATATATGTGACATAATTTACTTCAGATTGAACAAACTAATAAAAGAAAAGGGATGATGAAAATCTCACTTTATAGTGTCACTGCAGTCTCCATTTAGTGGATATGGAGAGAGGGCTGCAGATTTGCTAGGAATGGTACACACAGTTGTATGTGGACAAATATCTACGCAAGCCATGGGTGGATTTTCATACTTCATTACGTTCATAGATGATAGATCTGTATTCGGATATGTGTTTGATGAAACACAAGTCTGAGGCCTTTGAAAAGTTCAAAGAATATAAGTATGAAGTGGAGAAACAAACCAAACATAGTATTATAATTTTTCGATTAGATCGAGGTTGTGAATACTTTAATGGAGTATTTCTAGATTATCTCAAAGTAAATGGTATAGTCTCCCAATGGACTCCTCCAGATTGGTATCTGAAAGGAGAAATCGAACTTTGTTAGACATAGTTCGGTCCATGATGAGCTATGCAAATCTTTCAGTATTCCTATGGGGTTATGCATTGGAAACCTCAGCATATTTACTGAATAAGGTGCTTTCCAACACTGTTCCTTAAACTCCGTATGAGATATGGAAAGAAAGGAAACCGAGTCTTAAACACGTTAAGATTTGGGGATGTCCAACTTATGTCAAGTAAGTTGACCCAGATAAGCTGGAATATCGATCCGTAAAATGTAGTTTTATGGGATATCCTAAAGAGACTTTAGGGTATTACTTTTGCACCGATCATCAGGTGTTTGTCTCCAGACATGCTACCTTCTTGGAAAAGGAGTTTATCCTTGAAGGAAACAGTGGGAGCAAAATTGAACTTGATGAAGTTCAAGAAGCACAAACTACTACAGATCGAGTGGAAACACCTGTTCTGACTGAACAACCTTTTGTGGAACAGCCCATTCATAGGTCAGGGAGAGTGTCTCGCCAACCTGAGAGGTAATATGGCCTTGTCATTGAGAATGACAATGAGTTGTCGATCATTAATGATGACGACCCTGTGACCTATAATGAGGCTATGAGTAGTGTTGACTCAGAGAAATGGCATAGTGCCATGAAATCCAGAATGGAATCTATGTATACGGTATACAAAAGATAGATTATAGTAGATGGCCAAGTGGAGACCTTTAAGGCCAGGCTTTTGGGAAAAGGATTCAAACAAAGGCAATGGATTGACTTTGATGAAACCTTTTACCTGTAGCCCTGTTAAAATCAGTTCGGATTTTGCTTGCGAATGCTGCTTACTACGACTATGTGATCTGGCAAATAGCCAGATGGTTTTCTTTCCAAGGGAAATGAAAGCCTAGTGTGTAAGCTGCTGCGAACCATATGTGGTTTAAAGCAAGCTTCTCGAAAGATGGAACATTCGTTTTGATGAGACAATGAAAGAGTTTGATTTTATCAAAAACGTAGATGAACCATGCGTTTACAAAAGGGTTAGTGAGAGTGCGGTAACATTTCTTGTATTGTATTGAATTAGAGTTGACACACATAACAACATAGCAGACCCACTCACAAAGCTACTTTATGAAAGTCACTTTGATCGTCATAAAGAAAAGATGAGTATTAGATACCAGAGTGATTGGCTTTAGTACAAGTGGGAGATTGAAAGGAATATGTCCTAAGTCCAATCATGTATTAGGATTTAGGAATAACTTCCTGTGTAATCTGTTTTGATTTCATTGATATTAATAAAAGACTTGTTTTGCTTTTATTACGGGCTCTATCTATTTAAGTGTTTAAATAAGATATACCATAGTTTAGAGTAAAGCTTTTTATGGATTATGATGAGATCATAATAGTGAGACCTAAAAAGATGATAACTCTAAACTTGAAATAGTTCCTGGTCGTAGGATTACTAACTGGTAATTAATAATCCGCAAAGATCGGTACATACTATGCTTGCTTCATTATGAAGGATGTCTGTTCTCATAGACATTTGTGTGGTGACACTATAACTAGTATGTAGGTGCTTATTATAGAATAAGTTCACTGAACATGACTCGCACAGCTGAACAACTGATGGAGTTCACTCACGTGTCAGCAGTTATTCACCTAGTGATAGTTGTACAAGTATCCTTAGACTTGAGGTCATCATAGTCATCTTGTGTACACTGAACTATGCTTTGGTTTAGTTCTTACTCTCGAGGGACAATTATTAGGGCTCTTCTGGGTATAGGAATTTGTACACGAAGATAGTGTATGATCAATAAAGGATCTACCCCTTCCAGTGAAGGAAGCGAATGTTCAAGGCTGATCCACTTATGCTAGTTCAGGAATCTCTGGCCAGAGTGAATGAAATTAGAAAGGAGTTTCTAATTTGCATAGAACTACGCATAGTAAATGGTAAGCAAGTGATTGAATTAGATAGGCTTGACACGAGATCCATGCCTTGTATTTAATCGGGACATTGTAGGGTAGAAGGAGTTTATTGTACGGTAACTATTCCCTGAATAGGTTCTTGGTATTCTAAGCAGTGAATTCATATTATCCGGATAGTCGCGATATGCTGAGAAGTATCCCTCACGATGTAGAATAAATGTGATTAATTATTTAATCATATTTAATAAATTAGAGAATTTATATAAATAATGATAAAATAGTTTTATTATTATTTATTTCTACTACCGGCTTAATATTGAACCTACAGGGTCACACCATAAAAAGAGAATGATTTAATGGTGGATGAATTAATTAATAATGGCTAATAATTATTTATTTATGAAATAAATAATTAATTGGAAAATTTAATAATTGACTAAATGAGATTTAATTGATTATAAATTAATTAAGAAAAGTTCTTAATATTATTAATTAAGGATTTAATTTTTGGAAATTAAATCAAGAGAGAGAATTATTTCTAAAGTATTTAGAAAAAGAATTAATAATTAAAAGGTGTTTTAATTATTAATGAGAATAATAAATGGGATAATAATAATAATATTTATGGGAAAATTTCTGCTGAAAATTTTGCCTATAAATACACTATTATAGACCCTATTTTGATTCGTACCCCAAAACCCAAAAGTTTGGAAAACCCAATTCTCTCCACCTCCTTCCTCCTCCTTAACATCGTTTTCTTGGTGGATACTGGTGGAGTGCTTCACACTTGAGGAGCAACTGCTAAGGATCTCTGATCGTTGTCTCCGAATTATTTTAAAAGGTTAGATTCGATCCCTCGAATTTTTATTCATGATCTGTATGCTTTTATTTGGATTTTGTATGTGTAAAAGTGTTTTGCCATGCCCCCGCTGCGTTTAAAATCCATCAACCGGGAAGTGGTTAAAGCTGTTTTATTGTCACCTTGATCGAGCTACTCTACGTGAAGCTAATGACGTAAAAGAAGCGCTTCTTGGGAGGCAACCCAATATTTGAGACTATAGGAACCCTTAGAAGTTATACTCTATCCAAAAACCCAAAAAAATCAGAAAAAAATGGGCAGGAATTTTTTTTTTCCAGAGACCTCCCGGGCGCCCGCCTGGCAATCCCGGGCGACCGCCTGGAAGCTGGGGCGGCCACCTGGAGCCCTTCTGTTGGAAAATTTTTTCGGCCTTATATATAAAAAAACAAAAAAATAAAAAAAAACAAGAATACCACCAACCATAACCCCACTACCCATGTTTTTTCTCCTACAAACAATCCACAACCCCACTCCTGTTCTAATTCTAAACCTAAATCCTACCCTATATATACACGCAACCTCTCGTATACACTCCCATATACTTTCAACTTACAGACTATCTCCTACACACAAAACACAACTCTCAAACACTTATTCTCAGTTTCAATGGCCCCAAAGAGATCTCGAACTGTTGAAAGCAGTAGCACCATTCCTACTGCTGATTCTTCGAAGGGTACTGTTGCGAGGCCCTGATTGGTGGATAGGGCTGCTGAGGAGGAGTATACTAGGCTTCTGACTAAGCTGATTCTGAAGGAGAGGGGATTTTTGCCATCGGGGAGGGATGGTGAGTTATTGCCGATGATTGCTGAGAAAGGGTGGATTTCTTTTTGTGAGTCACCGGAGGCGGTCCCGATGAGTATGGTTCGCGAGTTTTATGCGAACGCAAAGGCTGACAAGAATGGGTATACTGTTGTTAGGGGGCTTACGATTGATTACCAGCCCGAGGTGATTCACCGTGTTATTGGGCAACGACAAAGGAAGCCCGAGGAGGAGAATTGGAATGAGAAGACCCCCGAGGATTTTGATTTGGATTTGATTGTTACTACTCTTTGTCAGCCAGGCATGTTATGGAAGTTTAAGATGGGATCTAACGAGTATCGTTCTTTTTCGGCTGTTGTGATGCCCAATATAGGAGGCTATCCAGGAGGATGGATGCGATGTATGAGTCACAGAATATGTTTGCTCAGGAGCTCACCCTAGCACTTGGGACTGCTTTCAGAGGCCTTGGAGCTGACATCCAGTGGCCCGGTTTTTGGTGAGGACTCTGCTTATCCACCTCCTGACACTCCACCCTCTGAGGGTGATGATGATGATTTCTCTGAGTAGGTATACCCTGTGTTCCTTTCTACTACCTTCACTGGGGACAACGAAGATTTTAAGTTTGGGGGTGGTAGTTAAGGAGCATATTTGTGTGTATGTCATGTAGTTGCATATTCATGATAGTTTAGTTCATTTAGTTGCATGTTTTTGCCATATAGTTTTTTTTATATTTTTTATTTTATAGCTTTATTTATCATGTCATTTAGCTCATGCATATACCATGATCCCTTTTGCATTACTTTACCGATTGATTTATGATATTGATGCGAGTGTAGTGATAGCGTTAGAGTGATGTTGAATCTTGTAGGTTGACATGCATGCTAGAAACACTTGTAATTTCACTAAGTCTTAGAGTATGCTTAAGGACTAGATTGTTGTCATGGTTTGATGGTTTTTGAGGTTAATCTATTGATTATATTTAGAATTTATGATAGGCTCTTAATGATAAAAGGAATGAAAAGATAAAAATTGGAGTGAAAATTGGAATTCATTGCTAGTCGTGGCTAGGCGTCAAATGGCTAGTACCCAGCTCGTATTTTATGCGAGTAGTCTAGGGTTGAGCAAGATGGAGCGAAACGCACTTGCTCAGAAATTTGAAAAAAAATTCAAAAAAAAATTCAAAAAAAAAGGAAAAAAAAGAAAAAAAAGAAAAAAAATATGGTTTAATGCATAATTGATCATGATTGAGCTCTTTGGTATTTGAGTTATTAAGTTCTTAGGGGACTTTGTGCCTAGTGACCTAAGGCTTTTATAGTCTGGGATCCGCAAACCTAACGCTCGTTAAATGGATGCCATTGCATAAGTCTTTTGTGGACCTCACTCATTGCACGATCAAATAAGCATTTGTTTTATGTGTTGAATAAAAGCATGATTCCGTAATAAGCTCCAGTGATCTTGAAGTGTTATAAGTCATTTTGTGTCTAGAATTTATTCTTCGTATAATCATGTGATTGCCTTGAGGATAATTGAGTTATGATAATTGATCTAGTTTTGAAACATATCTGTTAAGCATCCGCACACACCACGTTTCTAGTTGTATGTTAGCTTGCGTGATTTGATTGACCTTTAGTCGCCTAATTGCATTTGTTGAGATGTCATGTGTTGGTTGGTTCAGTCATCGCGAGGGGGATCGTTGCATTTCATGTAGTCTGCATTCATGCATGTTTTTATTTTGTTTTTTAGTCTGTGACGCTTGAGGACAAACATCGATTTAAGTTTGGGGGTGTGGTAAGTGGCATTTTATACCACTTAGAACGTCTTATAATGGCTTGAATTGATGTCTTGAAATCAAGTATTTTGTGTATTTGATGCGCTTTTGAGTGTTTTTGCATTTCAGGGTGTAACTTTCGTATTCAGGGAGATTTCATCAAAATAAGCCTAGGGAAGTACTTGGGATCAGTCTTGGGGGAATGTGCGAAGAATTCAGCAAAATCAGGAGCAGGAAAATATTTTTTTCCAAAAGCCTTCCAGGCGCTCGCCTGGGATCTGGGGCGGCCGCCTGGGATCTGGGGTGCCCGCCTTGGAAGCTGGGCCGGCCGCCCGGAGTCGGGAAATTTAATTCTGATTTTTATTAAGTCGTGTTCTACTGGACTTCTGAGACGGCTGATTCTTGTGGACTTCTATACAAGTAATCTTCAGAGATGTTTCACAAAACAAAGTATTCATCAAGCAAGGAGCAAGGAGAGAAGAAAAGAAGACCGTTTTAGCACACCGCAACGAAGAAGAGGAAGCATACGTTAACTTGTGATTCTTTTATTCGTTGTAACAGTGGATGCTAGTTTTCTTTACTTTGGACCTTAATACTCTTGTGACGTACTCTGGTTTTAATAAATAGTTAGTTAATTTATATTTTCGTGTTATTATCATGTTTTCATATGAACCCATGGTGACGATGAGTTCTATTATGGGCTAATCGTGATCATGTGGTCGTAGCGGATTTACTATGGATTTCGTTAGTTAATTGTTTAATACCTTGGTATCTGATGATTGTATGATATCTAGTATAGGTTGTGCTTATTCGTCTTATGTGCGTCGCGAACATATAAGATAGCCTGTTAATTTCTTGTGAAGCGACAGTGAATCTTGAGATTTTGAACTTGCCATGCTAGCATAAGTTCATGTATTGTATGCATGATTAGTGGGGAACTCTAACTATTTTACTTGCCCTGTGTAATCATGATGAATAACTTGCGCTTAAATTGTTATATTGTCAAATTCTGTAGACATATAGGGTCTCAACATAATTGATGCCTATGCAACTTATATCTTAATTGTGGATGTTTGGTAGAATGGTACTAGTACAACGAAAGTTGGCTTTTATCAGTTTCGTGTTCGATTAATATCATCACCGTTACATTCTAAGGGTAATAACAATAACTATTGAATGAAGTAGTAATGAAGTTATGATCTCATATGTGTTTAATATTGTTAATTCAAGTAATAATTTAAGTGTTTTATTCTCGTAGTTAATTATAGTTAATAATTAGTTAATCAACCTTAAGTATTATTGTCTTGACATTGAGAAGTAATCATACATTGGTGAGTGAGTGTTAATTAAATATAATTAGTCTGAGTCAATGTGGGAACGAACTAGAAATCATTCTATATTACTTGCGAACGCGTATACTTGCGTGAATTATTAGCGCGTGTTTTGTGCCTAACAGCATGTCTCTGGTGTGTAGATTGATTTGTGAGATTTGATGGATCTTTATGCGAATAATTGCATTTGGTGAGGTGTTGCTGGTTGATTGACTTAGTTATTCTTTGGGGATCGATGCATTCATATTAGTTGCTTTCATGCATTTTTATTTCTTGTTCTTTGAGTCTGTTTATGCTTGAGGACAAGCATCGATTCAAGTTTGGGGGTATGTTAAGTGGCATTTATGACACTTATTTATGCTCTAATAAGCTTTGAGTTGGTGTATTTGTACTCAAGTTGTTTGTGTTTTAACGTGTTTTCAAGTGTTTTTGCATTTCAGGCTTTACTTCATGAATCAGGTGAATTAGCATTATTTTGATGCTAATATGGTGTTTAAGATGTGCTAGAATAAAAGCTTGAAAGACTGGTTCGAAGCTGCAAGGAATAAAGAAGAAGAAAAAAAGAATTTTTGGTAGAAGGCAGGCGCGCCCGCGCTGATGTTGCGCGCGGCCACATCGGGAGAACAGAAAGTTAGCGCTATAACGACTCGGGTATTTTTTAATTATTTAAATATGTATCTTGGTTTTTGGCAGTAGTGTGTTGATATATACTATTTGTTTGTGATTTATTGGTGTAAAGGATTGGAATGTATAGTTAAAAATTTAGTTATATTGTTCTGTTTTATTTTTAAAGATGATTTTATTACAGTTTTAAATCCGTAAATAATTGGATTGTCTCTAAAATTAGTTTTATGATTTTATAATTTCAATAATTAGTTTTTGGGATTTTACAAAATTTAGAAATCAATATTTTATCAATTATTTAACCCTGTATGAATTTTTGATTACATTTAATTCTAAAATCTGTATTTAATTCCAGAATTTTTTAAAAATTATGAAACTTATATTTATTTAAGTTTGGAATATTTTGAGAATTTTAAAATTATTTTGGAAATTTTCGGGATTAATTTCACCCGCGCGTTGATTCGTTTATTTGTTAAAAACGGGTATAAATGGTGTTTTAGAAATTTTATTAAAAATTAAGAAATTTATGTTTTTATAAACTTCGGGATATTCTAACATTTTAAAAATATTTTCGTAATTTTCTAAATTTGTTTTAAGAGTAGCTCGGTTCGTTAATTTCAAATTTCGGACTTCAGAATCTGCGTAATTATCCCAAAGGTTACGTGTTTACTTTCTAACACGTGTCAGGAATTATAGATACATGGCATAACAACAGAAATTAAGAGATTAAAGCATCCATTTTCTTTTTTTTGTTCCTCCGGGTCTAATCTCTCGGCTACCTCGTCTCTCTCTCATTTCCATTATCGAAATCTCTCCATCTCTCCTATCTGTTTCTTCTCTTCCCTCTCTTTCTTTCTTTTCTCTCTATTCCCCCAATTTTCTTCCTCAGGTTCTGGTTTTCCGGTGAGTTCCAATCGAATTCTTGCCGGTGATTCCTTCGATTCTTCCCTGCTTTCAGATTATAAGCATGTATATATATATACGGTTGTGTGTATGTATATGTACGTGTGTGTACGTGGTGTGCGTGTGTTAGTGTCTGTTATGGGTGTGCGGCGGTGGCCGTGTTTAGCCGTGTTATGCCGTATTTCTGCTTCTGTCTTCTCCTGTTGTTTTGTAAGGCTGAACTTTCGACCCTATTATTTTGGGCCTGACAGTGTTGGGCCTCTTGTGCAGTTGGGTTGGATGTTATAAATTTTGATTTAATTCCTTTTAATTGCAGGAATTATTTGAGTCAATATTTGTGATGTTATCTATGTCATGCAGGAATTTAATTTAATTAATCGGCGAAGTTTCGTGTTGGAAACCCGGGGAATTGATCGGGTACCCGCGGAATTTTGCCGCCGTCCGCGATGACTTTCACGAGCAGACGGTGGACGGTTGTGGCACCCCAAAACCCGGGGTCAGGAGTCTCGGAAGCCACGCTATCTAAACTCACACAACTCACACTACAATATGTAAATACTCACGCTTCACGACCCCACACTTAACACACACACTACAGGTTATTGTCTTGGAAACGAACCATCATTACTAGAGAATTTTATTACAACCCAAATGTAATTAGTCTTACCGGGGGTGACCTTTAAGTAGGGTTAATCTGCCGACCGAATATACGCTTCTTATTTCTTATTTTACATAAACCATACTTATAAATAAGCCGAACTAAAAACAACTGAAAAATAATCCAGCTTATTCCGACTACCTGAGGTACTGCACCAAAAAATCTACGGAACAGCTGGCCATTTCCTACCCGTTTCCTGGCTGTGGTTCTCATGGCAGGCATCTTGATTCACTGTTGTGTTGTGTCAATTTAAAAAAACAAGTGTGAGCTAAGATGCTCAGCATAATAATGTACAGTATGAAAATGACTGTATAATAACATCATATATTATATATATGTTTTATTTAAAAGTAGATTTCTCGGTGTCCCACACCTTCTTATGAGAATAATTCTTTTAAGGGGTTTTTATAACCTGCGAATACCTTAATAGTAATCCCAGCACCTAGGCTTGGGTTACGGTACTGCATATCAATTCCAATTGGAAGATTTTTGGACATCTCACAGGAGCCACCGCATACGATGATCAGTCGTCCTACGGAAAGTAACCTTCTTTACTAGTAAAAGGACGAATACCGTCATCTCTCGGGTATCACCCTGGCCGCATTCGGGCTACGTGTCCCATTTTCGGGTATACACATACTTCACAAGTTCCTGAGTACACAAAGTACCTTCGCCTGCGGTACCTTTGGTAGCCCATCCAGCACACGTAGTACCAGAGTCTACCCCTCCATTGTCCTTCAACAGAATTCTATCAATCCCGGGAACTTGAACCACATCGAAGTTCCCCAAACGTTTTGCTTGTTGATAGAGATAATTTATCTTTTTAGAATATAAGTGTATATATATGTATATACGTACTTCCGAGAATTTCGGAGGAAGTACTAGGGATGTGAGTTGACCGTTGTCAACAGATAATTAATAAGGGGAAAAGTTTCTTCTTGAAACTATATTCAATATAATAATAAGTCGGGATAATATTCACCGATGATCTGAAATTATTCGAATGATACTTCTAAATAGAAGGTATATCAGGATCTATGATCTTTAAATCAATAACAATCCTTAAATAAATAATCATTAATTAAATAGTAGTCTATAAATAATTAAATGATAATTGATATTCATCATACCTCGAATGAGTTATTCTTTTAAAAGACTTATTTAAATAGTGTTCCTCACCTAGTTTGCATTTACATAATTAATAATCTATAATGATTAATCGGGTTGAAATAAATAAACATTGAAGTATACTACTCCTATAATAAAGGAATACGTATATAATATTTAATATCCGAATCAATAAAATATAGTTGAGGGAATATGCTCATTGGGAAATCGTTTTAAAAGTTCGAGGTGTTTTAATGTTTCGTAAGTGGACGATGAGTCCCTTTAAAACGTACTATTATGGACTTATATCTGTCCTATAATATCTCCGGAATGATTCCCGGGTTTTATCTTAAATCCCGACCGACCCTCGCTCTTCTATCATACATTACGCTTAAAGCGAAATAACATTTCACGATATATACTTATCGTACAACATCGCTATATCATGCGAAAATTCAAAACTACGTATCACGGCAAACATAGTATTTATGTGATGATAGTAAAACAATCTTTTCACAACACAACAGTAAAATGGAGTTGGGTTTGTAAACTTGCCTGGGTATCTCGAGGTGGAAAATGCTCTAGGTTCCGCTCGAAAATCTATAACCATAAACACATTTCATTTCGTTAGGTTCCGCCCTAATTCACGGTAACTCGCACTCATGCGCTACTCATTATACACCCTCTCAACTCATACTACCCTTAACATTTCTTTTAAGTCATAAACACTTTATGGTCACTTCATTTTCCTAAGTATCTTGAGTTCATTCTCATTATCGTTGTCGGCTCCGCTTAAGGATTCTTACGGTTTCTACTCGCACGGTCTCGGCTCCGACATTTTTATAAAATTGAGAAATCATTATTTTCACTTGAAATTTTTATGACAGTTAGGAAACTCCATATGTTACTCTTTGTAAATATTTCATGATTTATGAATATTTTTAAGTCTATACTTTATATTTTCAAAGTTCGTGATTTGTAGCAGTTTTTGTCGCGTAAAATACTTTTTACTAAAACGATCATAACTTTTGATCCGTAAATCGGAATTAAGCGATTCAAGCGCCTAAACAATCCTTATAACATTGTATATCTTAAACAAAGGTTATTTCTCAAGAATATACAGTTTACAACTTCGAGAATTTCTGCAGAAACTTAAAGTTATGGTTTGTAGTTTTTACGAAGTTACGTTTATGATCGAGGTTTCGTTTATGCCTTAACTATCAACACAACCACCAACAATCATCATATCATCATCAATACACAAACTCATCTCAAGAACATCATGTTCTTGAGGCAAAAACAACCAACTTTAAATCTATTTAACTTAATCATCAAGATTTCATAAACAATACTTAGTAAGCTAGGTTTACTAACACCCACTAAATGGATCTTAAACATGAACCTTAAATAAAGTTAGGCCAAATATTTTTACCTTTCTTGAAAGATTGAGATGTGTTCTTGAGGATGGTGGAGGCTTGGAAGTGCTTGGTATGATTTTTGGAACCTAAAACCACCATTAAACTCAATAAACCAAAGAGAGGTTACTATTCACACTATTCACTAGTGAGTTTCTTGAATTTATTCCACCCATCAAACCTTGATAAAAAGAGATGAAAGATTTTTATTACCTTAGTTTAGTTGCTAGGAGGCTTGGGAAATAAATGTGGGATTTTACAACTAGAGCTTGAAGTTTTGAATTGCAATTTCTCTATTTTCTTCAAAATAGCCGAATGGGAGCTTTTGGGGGTGGGGGGGGGGTATTTATAGCCTTTGGTTGCTTCTCTTGGATGAATTCTAGGTTGCTTCTTGGAAGGTGACTTGAAATCTTTGTAAGTTGATCTTTATTCTTCCTAGGATAGCTTAAGTTTATTCCTTATCTCCAAATCCATGGACAAATCTTTGTAGCTTGCTAGCTTACAAGCTAAACTACAAGGTTAGCTCCTTAGCACACTATTTGCTAGCTAGCTTGGTCATCCTAGGGTTAGCTTACTATTTGATGAAGTAACCATGGTTACTTTCTTACCATGGTTTAGTTAGTGCGTTACGTTTAATTAATCATTTACGCGTTCGCTCGGTTACTTAAACGTTCTCCGCAATACTTATTCGTAAATGGTTCACAATATAATTCTTTTCATTTCTATTCCTTATATTTTTATTTATCCTAATTGAATATAAATCCGTAGGATTTTAATCTCGTACTTATATTGTGATTCCCGTAGTCCTTGATAAGTCGTAATTACGGTTGTTTTTCAAAGTTCGTTTTCTTCAAAAACTAATAGCGTTTACATACACTTATTTGGTACGTATAGTCGTAATATCTATTCCAAAACTCATTTTCTTATGCACTATATAGTGTGGGCTCAAAAGTTTTCCCATCTGTCAGGGTTACTATTCATTAAACGTTTTACAGGGTCTCAAAAATTCGAGTTATTACAGTCTTCCCCTTTAACAAGGATTCCGTCCCGGAATCAATTAGAAAATAAGTGGGGATATCTATTCCTCATGGTGTCTTCAAGTTCCCAAGTTGATTCCTCAACATTTTGATTTCTCCACAAGATCCTAACTAGCTTCACCGTTTTGTTCCTCAGCACTTGTTCTTTCTGGTCCATTATCCTAACTGGCTGCTCGATGTAGGTCAGATCTGGTTGTAAACCTACCTGCTCGTATGCTATTACATGTCGGGCATCGGCATGGTACTTTCTCAACATAGATACGTGAAACACGTTGTGTACTTGTTGCAAATTAGGAGGCAAGGCGAGCTCGTAAGCTAGAGGTCCTATCCTTCTCAAAATTTCAAAGGGTCCTATGAATCTGGGACTCAGCTTCCCTTTCTTTCCAAATCTCATCACTCCTTTCCACGGAGATACCTTCAATAACACCGAATCTCCTACTTCATATTCCCTATCCTTCCTGGTTTGATTGGCATACTTCTTTTGTCTGTCCTGGGCTGCTACCAGTCTCTTCTGGATGAGTTTCACCATTTCTCTGGTCTGCTGGACTAACTCTGGTCCTAATAGCTTGTGTTCTCCAACTTCATCCCAACACAGGGGAGAGCGACATCTTCTCCCGTAAAGAGCTTCATACGGGGGCATTCCTATTCTAGCGTGATAGCTATTGTTGTAAGAAAATTCTATCAGGGGTAAGTGATCATCCCAATTTCCTTTGAAGTCGATGGCACATACTCGCAGCATATCTTCTAGGGTCTGTATAGTCCTTTCGCTTTGTCCATCCGTCTGGGGGTGGTAAGCGGTACTCATGTTTAGTCTGGTGCCTACACATTCCTGGAAGCTTCTCCAAAATCGGGAATTAAACCTCGGGTCTCTATCTGACACTATGGCTACAGGAACGCCGTGTCTTATTACAATTTCCTTCAAGTAAATATCTACCAACTTGTCTACGGTGTACCTTTCGTTGATTGGTAGGAAGTGTGCGGACTTGGTCAGTCTATCAATGATAACCCATATAGCATCATGATTGGTCTTTGTCCTAGATAAGCCTGTCACAAAATCCATGGCTATGTGTTCCCATTTCCATTCCGGAATTTCTAGGGGTCGTAACAGTCTACTAGGTCGCTGGTGTTCCGCCTTCACTCTTTGGCATGTCAAGCACTTGCTAACCCACTCCGCTACTTCTCTCTTCATGTTAGGCCACCAATAATATTCCTTAAGGTCACGGTACATTTTTGTACTTCCTGGGTGGATTGAATATCTAGAGTTGTGCCCTTCATGCAACAGCTCGTCCTTTAATTCTTGCACATTCGGAATCCAAATCCGGGACGCATACCTCATGATCCCTTCCTCATCCTTCTCGCATCTCACTTCCTCACCGGTCAATGTCCCTTTTCCTCGCTCATCTTCTTTTCCTGGCATACTCATATCTTTGTAGTCAGTTCTGGTACTAGCTTAATCTCAAATAATCCTTTCGTTCCCTTACCGGTCATTCTTACGTCGATTTCCATCTTCTCAAATTCCTTAACTAATTCCTCTGATGTCATTATCATCTTGAGTCTTTCCTTCCTACTAGGGGCATCAGCCACCATATTGGCTTTACCCGGGTGATACAAAATTTCACAGTCGTAGTCCTTTATCAACTCTAACCATCTCCTCTGTCTCATGTTTAGTTCCTTCTGAGTAAAAATATATTTGAGGCTTTTTATGGTCAGTGTAGATCTCGCATTTCTCACCGTATAGGTAATGTCTCCAAATTTTTAGGGCAATACTATGGCTGCTAATTCTAGGTCATGCGTAGGGTATCGGCTCTCATACTCCTTCAATTGTCGAGAGGCATACGCTATAACCTTGCCGTGCTGCATTATTGTTGGATTTTTAATGCAGCGGGGCATGGCAAAACACTTTTACACATACAAAATCCAAATAAAAGCATATAAATCGTGAATAAAAATTCGAGGGATCGAATCTAACCTTTTAAAATAATTCGGAGACAACGATCAGAGATCCTTAGCAGTTGCTCCTCAAGTGTGAAGCACTCCACCGGTATCCACCAAGAAAACGATGTTAAGGAGGAAGAAGGATGTGGAGAGAATTGGGTTTTCCAAACTTTTTGGGTTTTCGGGTTCGATGTGGGTTAGAATAAAATAGGGTCTATAATAGTGTATTTATAGGCAAAATTTTCAGCTGAAATTTTCCCATAAATATTATTATTATTATCCCATTTAGTATTCTCATTAATAATTAAAACACCTTTTAATCATTAATCCTTTTTCTAAACACTTTAGAAATAATTCTCTCTCTTGATTTAATTTCCAAAAATTAAATCCTTTAATTAATAATATTAAGAACTTTTCTTAATTAATTTATAATCAATTAAATCTCATTTAATCAATTATTAAATTTGCCAATTAATTATTTATTTCACAAATAAATAATTATTTAGCCATTATTAATTAATTCCTCCACCATTAAATCATTCTCTTTTTATGGTGTGACCCTGTAGGTTCAATATTAAGCCGGTAGTTGAAATAAATAATAATAAAACTATTTTAACATTATTTATATAAATTCTATAATTTATTAAATATGATTAATTATTTAATCACATTTATTCTACATCGTGAGTGATGCTTCTCAACATATCGTGACTATCCAGATAATATGAATTCACTGCTTAGAATACCAAGAACCTGTCAGTGAATAGTTACCGTACAATAAACTCCTTCTACCCTACAATGTCCCGATTAAATACAAGGCATGGATCTCGTGTCAAGCCTATCTAATTTAATCACTTGCTTACCATTTACTATGCGTAGTTCTATGCAAATTAGAAACTCCTTTCTAATTTCATTCACTCTGGCCAGAGATTCCTGAACTAGCATAAGTGGATCAGCCTTGAACATTCGCTTCCTTCACTGGAAGGGGTAGATCCTTTATTGATCATACACTATCTTCGTGTACAAATTCCTATACCCAGAAGAGCCCTAATAATTGTCCCTGGAGACTAAGAACTAAACCAAAGCATAGTTCAGTGTACACAAGATGACTATGATGACCTCAAGTCTAAGGATACTTGTACAACTATCACTATGAGAACAACTGCTGACACGTGAGTGAACTCCATCAGTTGTTCAGCTGTGCGAGTCATGTTCAGTGAACTTATTCTATAATAAGCACCTACATACTAGCTATAGTGTCACCACACAAATGTCTATGAGAACAGACATCCTTCATAATGAAGCAAGCATAGTATGTACCGATCTTTGCGGATTATTAATTACCAGTTAGTAATCCTATGACCAGGAACTATTTAAGTTTAGAGTTATCATCTTTTTAGGTCTCACTATTATGATCTCATCATAATCCATAAAAAGCATTACTCTAAACTATGGTATATCTTATTTAAACACTTAAATAGATAAAGCCCGTAATAAAAACAAAACAAGTCTTTATTAATATCAATGAAATCAAAACAGATTCATAAAAGTTATTCCTAAATCCTAATACATGATTGGACTTTGGACATATTCCTTTCAATCTCCCACTTGTACTAAAGCCAATCACTCTGGTATCTAATACCCATCTAGTCTTTATGACGATCAATGTGACTTTCATAAAGTAGCTTTGTGAGTGGGTCTGCTATGTTGTTATGTGTGTCAACTCTATTTCAATACAATACAAGAAATGCTACCGCGCTCCCACTAACCCTTTTGTAGACGCATGATTCATCTTCGTTTTTGATAAAATCAAACTCTTTGATTGTCTCATCAAAACGAATGTTCCATCTTTCGAGAAGCCTGCTTTAAACCCCATATGGTTCGCAGCAGCTTACACACTAGATTTTCATTTCTCTTGGAAAGAAAACCATCTGGCTAATTGCCAGATCTCATAGTCGTAGTAAGCAGCATTCGCAAGCAAAATCCGAACTGATTTTAATAGGGCTACAGGTAAAAGGTTTCATCAAAGTCAATCCATTGCCTTTGTTTGAATTCTTTTGCCACAAGCCTGGCCTTAAAGGTCTCCACCTGGCCATCTGCTCTAATCATTCTTTTGTATCCCGTATACATAGATTTCTTTCCGGATTTCATGGCACTATGCCATTTCTCTAAGTCAACACTACTCATAGCCTCATTATAGGTCATAGGTTCGTCATCATCAATGATCGACAACTCATTGTCATTCTCAATGACAAGGCCATATTACCTCTCAAGTTGGCGAGACACTCTCCTTGACCTATGAATGGGCTGTTCCACAAAAGGTTGTTCAGTCAGAACAGGTGTTTCCACTCGATCTGTAGTAGTTTGTTCTTCTTGAACTTCATCAAGTTCAATTTTGCTCCCACTGTTTCCTTCAAGGATAAACTCCTTTTCCAAGAAGGTAGCATGTCTGGAGACAAACACCCGATGATCGGTGCAAAAGTAATACCCTAAAGTCTCTTTAGGATATCCCACAAAACTACATTTTCCGGATCGATATTCTATCTTATCTGGGTCAACTTTCTTGACATAAGCTGGACATCCCCAAATCTTAACGTGTTTAAGACTCGGTTTCCTTTCTTTCATATCTCATACGAAGTTTGAGGAACAGATTTTGGAAGGCACCATATTCAGTAAATATGCTGAGGTTTCCAATGCATAACCCCATAGGAATACTGGAAGATTTGCATAGCTCATCATGGACCGAACTATGTCTAACAATGTTCGATTTCTCCTTTCAGATACCAATCTGGAGGAGTCCACTGAGAGACTATACCATTTACTTTGAGATAATCTAGAAACACTCCATTAAAGTATTCACCACCTCGATCTAATCGAAGAATTATAATACTCTGTTTGGTTTGTTTCTCCACTTCATACTTATACTCTTTGAACTTTTCAAAGGCTTCAGACTTGTGTTTCATCAAACACATATCCGAATCTAGATCTATCATCTATGAAAGTAATGAAGTTTGAAAATCCACCCATGGCTTGCTTAGACATTGGTCCACATACATCTGTGTGTACCATTCCTAGCAAATTTGCAGCCCTCTCTCCATGTCTACTAAATGGAGACTGCAGTGCCACAATGAAGTGAGATTTTCATCATCCCTTTTCTTTTATTAGTTTGTTCAATCTGAAGTAAATTATGTCACATACATACAGACCATTATTTAAAGCACCACGTCCATAAAGAATATTATCTCTAAGAATAGAACATTCATTATTCTCAATAATAAATGAAAATCCAGCCAAGTCTAACATGGGAATAATATTCCTCACAATCGAGGGAACAAAATAACAATTATTTCAAACAATAGTCTTGCCCGTAGGCCTATGTAAATGAAATGATTCTACATCTTCAGCAGCAACTCTTGCTCCATTTCCATCAGTAGAATCACCTCCTCTTCCTTAAGAGTCCTACTTCTCCTTGGTCCCTGCAACAATTGCAGATATGAGAACCACAAGCAGTATCTAATACCCAAGTAGAAATTTGATTTAATGACATATTCATTTCTATCATGAACATACCTGAATCAGAAGCGGTAGTCTCACTACCCTTCTTCTTCTTCAATTCTGCAAGGTAAACCTTGCAGTTCCTCTTCCAGTGCCCCACCTTGTTACAGTGAAAGCAAACAACTTTGCTCTTGGGGTCTTCAGCTTTTGGTGGAACCGGCATTTTCTCACCTACTTTCTTCTTCTTGGAAGGGTTCCTCTTCCTTTTCTTAGGATTGGAACCTTCACCAATTAGAAGAACATAACTCTTCTTAGGGGGAAAATTTGATTCCGCAGTCTTCAACATGTTGTGGAGTTCAGGCAGGCTGACTTCCAACTTATTCATGTGAAAGTTCACAACAAACTGCGAGAACAAACTCGGAAGCGATTGCAAGACCAGGTCTTGGCTCAGCTCCCCATCCATGACAAAACCAAGTTGTCCAAGACGTTCAATCAAATTGATCATCTTAAGTACATGGTCATTCACAGATGATCCCTCAGACATCCTACAACCGAACAGCTCCTTCGATATCTCATATCGAGCTGTCCTCCCCGCCACATCATACAACTTTTGTAGATGCATGAGGATAGTGTGAGCATCCATATGCTCATGTTGCTTCTGTAGCTCAATGTTCATGGAAGCTAGCATGATGCATTGAGCAACATTTGCATCATCTATCCACTTACGATACACGACATGTTCATCATTATGTGCATCACTAGCAGGTTCAGTAGGCTTAGGTGAGTCAATCACGTATTCCAGCTTCTCAATCCTGAGAACAATTCTCAAGTTTCGAAGCCAGTCAGCATAATTAGGACCAGTCAATTTGTGAGCATCTAGTATGCTCCTGAGTGATAGTGCAGAAGACATAACGTACAAAGTAAATCTGAAAATGATAAACACATAACAACACTTAGCAAATATTCGATTTTATTTTAAAACACTATATGAATCGGGTCTTTATTCATAAGTGGCTCCCACTAGTTTTCCTAATTTATTCAACCCCATACGTGAAAAATTAAGCATTCATAATGCTAGTGGGAATAGGGATCCTACATTCCATTACACGACCCCGGCTGTAGCACGAACCGCCATGTAATGTTTAATAGGCAGACAACTCTTGTCAATTACATCTCATGTTATTCCCTAATCAAACTTTAGCCTCTTGAATAATTGAGTCTCGGCTGTAGCACGACAAACTCAATATTCTAAGTCAAGTCTAACCCAACATTCCGTATAGTTGAATCAGTCCCCAAAGGCCCACGGCTGTAGCACGTACCGACCTTTAGATTCTTATTCAATGTACACATCTCTATGTAATAGACAAGTATTTCTTATTTCGAAATCAAAGCCCTCGGCTGTAGCACGAACCGACAATGATTCAAAAATAAGAACTACTTTTCTATCATGTTGGAAGGCTATGACCGACACAAGCCCGTTCCGTCATTGGCCAATTACTACTTGATATTATTTAATTTTAGAGGGATTATATTACGTTACAATCATAATCATATTATAAAGAGATTCTTCCTTTTAAATTAAATATTTCAAATCAATAATCAATAATCAGATGATTCCCAGATCGGGTGGAGCATTGTCAAGAGGCGTCACTTAATAACACTTTCTTACAGATAGAAATCTGTTGTTGACAGAATCATCCTTTCTCTCATATCGAAAATTCATATTTAATTACGTGTTTCATAAACACAAGAATCTCATGATTGTATTCATAATATTATTATTAAGGTTATGAAACAATTCCACTATACTAGGTTGTCTAACAAACGCCTTATGTTTATTTAAGTTCACCTAAATCTATCATCGCATGATAAACTAAGCATATATCACATATATCAACATGAATAAACATCAAGGTAGGCATGTTACATCATCTAGCACATTAGTCTAAGCATTATACATCTCTATGTATCACATGAAGCATTTAAAAGCAATTAAAACAGTCAAAAACAACTTTAAAACACTTCATGGAAATATAAACAGTTCAAACCTTTTCTATAAACTAAAATTGATCACTCTATTAGATCCGTCTCGAAAAAACGAATCCAACGGTATATTGCACGCCTAAAACGGAGTTACGAAACTCCCAGAAAATCAATTTTAATCTGGACAGTCGGGCTATAACGCATTACAGGAACGCGTTACAAGCCCTGTGACGCATTCCGGTGATGCGTTACACACCTTTTAAGCCATTTAAGGGTGTAACGCATTCCGTGAATGCGTCACAGGTGTGTAACGCATTCCCGGAATGCGTTACACCCCTATTATTTTTTATTATTTTTTTTTTATTTTCTTCAGCCGCCGCCGCCTACCTCGATTGACGCGCCTGACAGACCTATCTCTTTCCTGTCCCTTGTCTCGTCTGTCTCCGTGCAGCAGCAAACAACAGCAGTACAAGCAGATGTACAAACATATATATATATATATATCTTATTTAATTACGAATTTTAATTACAAGAACTTCAAAAATTCATAATAAAAAATCTATACATCATAAAATTATGAAAAAAATACCCAGACGATCTACAACACTTATAGAACCCAGATCAACATTCAAAATTATTCTGAGAAACGATTTCTTATCAGACAAAATTAATCCATAATATAACTTGTAAAAATCATAATTAATTCATACAAGCACATAAAATTCTAAAATTTTTACCACAGATCTATATGCATACAACCTATGCTCTGATACCATTGTTGGATTTTTAACGCAGCGGGGCATGGCAAAACACTTTTACACATACAAAATCCAAATAAAAGCATATAAATCGTGAATAAAAATTCGAGGGATCGAATCTAACCTTTTAAAATAATTCGGAGACAACGATCAGAGATCCTTAGCAGTTGCTCCTCAAGTGTGAAGCACTCCACCGGTATCCACCAAGAAAATGATGTTAAGGAGGAAGAAGGATGTGGAGAGAATTGGGTTTTCCAAACTTTTTGGGTTTTCGGGTTCGATGTGGGTTAGAATAAAATAGGGTCTATAATAGTGTATTTATAGGCAAAATTTTCAGCTAAAATTTTCCCATAAATATTATTATTATTATTATTATTATCCCATTTATTATTCTCATTAATAATTAAAACACTTTTTAATCATTAATCCTTTTTCTAAACACTTTAGAAATAATTCTCTCTCTTAATTTAATTTCCAAAATTTAAATCCTTTAATTAATAATATTAAGAACTTTTCTTAATTAATTTATAATCAATTAAATCTCATTTAATCAATTATTAAATTTGCCAATTAATTATTTATTTCACAAATAAATAATTATTTAGCCATTATTAATTAATTCCTCCACCATTAAATCATTCTCTTTTTATGGTGTGACCCTGTAGGTTCAATATTAAGCCGGTAGTAGAAATAAATAATAATAAAACTATTTTATCATTATTTATATAAATTCTATAATTTATTAAATATGATTAATTAATTAATCACATTTATTCTACATCGTGAGTGATGCTTCTCAACATATCGCGACTATCCAGATAATATGAATTCACTGCTTAGAATACCAAGAACCTGTCAGTGAATAGTTACCGTACAATAAACTCCTTCTACCCTACAATGTCCCAATTAAATACAAGGCATGGATCTCGTGTCAAGCCTATCTAATTTAATCACTTGCTTACCATTTACTATGCGTAGTTCTATGCAAATTAGAAACTCCTTTCTAATTTCATTCACTCTGGCCAGAGATTCCTGAACTAGCATAAGTGGATCAGCCTTGAACATTCGCTTCCTTCACTGGAAGGGGTAGATCCTTTATTGATTATACACTATCTTCGTGTACAAATTCCTATACCCAGAAGAGCCCTAATAATTGTCCCTGGAGACTAAGAACTAAACCAAAGCATAGTTCAGTGTCCACAAGATGACTATGATGACCTCAAGTCTAAGGATACTTGTACAACTATCACTATGAGAACAACTGCTGACACGTGAGTGAACTCCATCAGTTGTTCAGCTGTGCGAGTCATGTTCAGTGAACTTATTCTATAATAAGCACCTACATACTAGCTATAGTGTCACCACACAAATGTCTATGAGAACAGACATCCTTCATAATGAAGCAAACATAGTATGTACCGATATTTGTGGATTATTAATTACCAGTTAGTAATCCTATGACCAGGAACTATTTAAATTTAGAGTTATCATCTTTTTAGGTCTCACTATTATGATCTTCTCATAATCCATAAAAAGCTTTACTCTAAACTATGGTATATCTTATTTAAACACTTAAATAGATAAAGCCCGTAATAAAAACAAAACAAGTCTTTATTAATATCAATGAAATCAAAACAGATTCATAAAAGTTGTTCCTAAATCCTAATACATGATTGGACTTAGGACATATTCCTTTCAATTAGTACACATCCTAATCCTTTAAGTGATGCGTCGCTGTATATCACAAACTATCCCTTTCCATCGGGAAGAGCGAGCACTGGTGCTGACACCAGCCTCTTTTTCAGTTCTTGAAAACTCTCTTCACACTTTTCCGTCTATACGAACTTTTTTGCCTTCCGGGCAAGTCTAGTCAGTGGACCGGCTATCTTAGCGAAGTCTTGCACGAATATCCGGTAATAACCTGTTAAGCCTACGAAACTCCTAACCTTTGTCGGGGTTGCTGGTCTTTCCCAATTGGATACCGCCTCTATCTTGGCGGGGTCAACTAAAACTCCTTTGCTACTCACCACATGTCCTAAAAACTGAACTTCTCTCAGCGAAAATTCGCACTTCAAAAACTTGGCATACAACTTCTCATTCCTCAAGATTTCTAAGACTATCCTCAAATGTTCCGCATGTTCTTGCTCTGTCCTTGAGTAGATCAGAATATCATCTATAAAAACTATCACACATATGTCCAGATACTTTTTGAACACTCTGTTCATCAAATCCATAAAGGTCGCGGGTGCATTGGTTAATCCAAACGACATGACTAAGAACTCATATTGTCCATACCTAGTGCGAAAAGCAGTCTTTGGTATATCTTCCAGTTTTATTTTCAACTGGTGATATCCTGTCCTTAAATCTATTTTGGAAAAATGTACAGCTCCTTTCAGTTGGTGGAATAGGTCGTCAATTCTGGGAAGAGGGTACCTATTCTTTATAGTCAGCTTATTCAGCTCTCGATAGTGTATACATAATCTCATGTTGCCGTCCTTTTTCTTTACGAATAGTACTGGTGCTCCCCATGGTGACACACTAGGCCTTATCATTCCGTTATCTAATAATTCTTGCAGTTGAGAAGCTAGTTCTTTCATCTCAACTGGGGCTAACCTATATGGGGCCTTGGATACGGGTGCCGTCCCTGGTGCTAACTCTATAGCGAACTCGATTTCTCTGTCAGGTGGCAATTCTGGTAAGTTTTCTGGAAATACATCCTCGAATTCGTTTACTATGGGTATGTCCTGTATGTTAGGGACCTCCTTCTGGGTATCTATCACATAAGCCAAATAGGCCTCGTTACCTTTCCTCAATAATCTTTTTGCTTGAAGCATGGTAAAAAATTTCTGGTTCTGTCGTTGACCTTTAAACACTACTTCTTTATCATTCTGCACTCTTATCTTAACTTTCTTCTGTTCACAATCTATTTGCGCTCCGTTACGGGATAACCAATCCATTCCTAAGATCACATCAAATTCTCCTAACGCGAATGGTATTAAGTCGACCTCGAAGATCTTCTCTTCTAATTTCAGCTTGCACTTAGGGTATATTTGATTTACAGGGATTATTTCTTTGTTTGCTATTTCCACTCGTAATACCTCACGTAAGGGTATGGCATTAAGTTTTAACTTGCTAGAAAAATCTTGAGATATAAAAGACTTGGTTGCTCCAGAATCAAATAGGACATTTGCATGTTTGGAATTTAACAAAAGGGTACCTGCTATCAATCAGTGTTTTGGACAGCATCCTGAACAGTCATGTTGAAGGTCCTAGCGGGTGGAGGTCGGTTAGATGCAACTCTACTCATTCCTGAGGCTGGGGGCTTCAACATTGGGCAATCCCGCTTCATGTGTCCTACCTTCCCACATTGGAAACATGTTACTTTGGGTCGGGTGCAACTGTTGGCAAGGTGCCCGATTTGGTCACACAGGTAACATCTCAGAGGGGCTCTTGTCTGGTTACACACTCCAAGGTGCCTCTTCTTACAGGTTTGACATTCTGGTATTGGGGCACGTGGTTGGCTATGAAATGTTGCCCTAGATTGTCCGCCGCCCTGGCCAACGCTCTCACTTGGGGCCTTTCTGAATCCGGGGCCTCTTGCAGATTGGGACACCGCTCCCCTGACGAACCTACTTGGAAGGCTCCTATTTCCGGTTCCTATTCCTTGGCTTCCTATCTTCCTCTTCCTATTCTCCTTTTCTTTCACAGTCTGCTCACTACCAGCTTCAACAATCGAGGCTTTCTGTACTAAGGTGGCATAGTCTGTCAGTTCTAACACTGCTACTCGGTTCTGTGTCCATTGTTTCAGACCAAGCTAGAACCTTCGCGCTTTCTTTTTTTCAGTATTCACAAACTCAGGCACAAATCTAGACAACTCAGTAAATTTGGCCTCATATTCTGCCACGGTCATCTTATCCTGTTTCAACTCCAGAAACCTAATCTCCATCTGGGTTTCCATAAACCTAGGGAAGTACTTGTCTGAGAACAGTCGGGTAAATCTATCCCATGGGATCACAGCATCAGTTTCTAGGTTTCGTTTGGACTCCCACCAATAGTTAGCTTCTCCTTTCAACATGTAAGAAGCAAAAATGGTCTTATGTCGTTCCTCAACTCCTAGTATCTCGAAGGACTTTTCTATCTCTTTGAGCCAGGCCCGTGCTTCAACGGGGTCAGCAAATCCTAGAAACTCTGGGGGTTTGAGAGACTTGAAGGCTCTAAAGACAGTAGCTGCAGTCTGTTGGGTAGCAGGGGGTTGTGGTGG
Organism: Apium graveolens; assembly: GCF_009905375.1. Taxonomy (NCBI): domain Eukaryota; kingdom Viridiplantae; phylum Streptophyta; class Magnoliopsida; order Apiales; family Apiaceae; genus Apium; species Apium graveolens. The sequence goes on from NC_133656.1 coordinate 86,539,857, forward strand.
AATAGGCTGTTGGTTCAGATTTGCTCTTAGCAGTTCCATAAATTCATTTACGGGGTTCCCTCCCTAATGGGTATCCTCAGCCTCTTCTTCTACATATTCTTCCTCATCATATTCATTATAGTCTATGTCTTCTTCACTTTCCTCATTTAATACTGGGTCACCTCGTTGTTGGTTAATAGACTCTGCGGGCTGTGCCCTGGTTCCTCTTCTACGGGGTGGCATTATTCTGATAAGGAAAATTGGTCACATGATTATGACAGTTAGGTTATTTTAGTCATATATAAGCATGTCATTTATTACTTAACAGGTTTTTATAAAGTGCATTAATATAGACATCAATTCTTTAATAACTGCTTCAATATATATTCATAAGATCTCCCAATTATATCTTGGGGATGAAACAACTAGCCGAGTTTATACATGCCTGATTACAATCTATCACTGCTAGTTCTAAATACTGAAAGGAAAATACATAAGCCGTGTACCCTGAAAGGCTAGGAACGCTATCTACTACTAGCAATCCTATCAAAATTGGTGACAAGTCACTCAGCCTTCTTCAAGGTCTACATCTAGTCACTAATCTCTCAGTCACTATCACTGCGAGTGAGGTCACGCACCCTCCTCATCGCTCCTGCAATCATCATCTCTGCATCGACTACCGGGATGTATCCTCCCACTGATGTCATCCTCATCTGAACCCTGGTACGGAGCTCGATCCCATCGATCTCTCTACGGGCTATGGCTGGGGAAGCAGCTCTGAAGTCTCCGGGGTATCCTAGTCGGGTAGCTCTCTCAGCTGTCAGTGCCTGGCGTAACTCAGCAATGCGGGCAGACGCCGCCGTAATCTCAGCGTTAAGCTGACTCACTACCCAGTCGTGTACGGCTACATGTATGGTCGCCGGTGGTGGTAGAGGTGAGTCTGGGTCGCTAGAGGATATGTTCTGGACCTCATGGAACTGTGCGCGTATCGCCTCCTCATCATCGTCATCAGTATAGGACATGGGGCTCTGGATCCCTTGGGGTGGTGTAGGAGAGCGAATAGCCTGGTGTGGGTACATCTCTACATCTCTCCATACTATGCCATTAGCTACGGGGACAGGAAGCTCAGTCTCCTCCTCTAGGACATCCTCAGTAGGGTCATCGTCTGAATCATAAATGGGTGGGCTCTCTGGCTCGGGAATAGGGTTATGCTCAGGAATCATCAAATCATCAACAGGATCAACCTCCCTCCTAGGCTCCACTGGTACCTGACACAATAGGCAAGGTGTTACTAACTTAGAGTTGGAATTCCCTTGAGGGTAAAACAGTCAAGACTACCCGTGTAGCCCGATGACGAACTCAACTTGAGCTCTAATTGATTGTTTTATTATTCTTAGGTCTACATATTTTATATCCTATCGTTTCCAAGATTTGATAACCTAAGGCTCTGATACCATTTCTGTGGCGCCCCAAAACCCGGGGTCAGGAGTCTCGGAAGCCACGCTATCTAAACTCACACAACTCACACTACAACATGTAAATACTCACGCTCACGACCCCACACTTAATACACACACACACTACAGGTTATTGTCTTGGAAACGAACCATCATTACTAGAGAATTTTATTACAACCCAAATGTAATTAGTCTTACCGGGGGTGACCTTTAAGTAAGGTTAATCTGCCGGCCGAATATACGCTTCTTATTTCTTATTTTACATAAACCATACTTAGAAATAAGCCGAACTTATTGAAACTATATTCAATATAATAATAAGTCGGGATAATATTCACCGACGATCTGAAATTATTCGAATGATACTTCTAAATCAGAAGGTATATCAGGATCTATGATCTTTAAATCAATACCAATCCTTAAATAAATAACCATTAATTAAATAGTAGTCTATAAATAATTAAATGATAATTGATATTCATCATACCTCGAATGAGTTATTCTTTTAAAAGACTTATTTAAATAGTGTTCCTCAACTAGTTTGCGTTTACATAATTAATAATCTATAATGATTAATCGGGTTGAAATAAATAAACGTTGAAGTATACTACTCCTATAATAAAGGAATACGTATATAATATTTAATATCCGAATCAATAAAATATAGTTGAGGGAATATGCTCATTGGGAAATCTTTTTAAAAGTTCGAGGTGTTTTAATGTTTCGTAAGTGGACGATGAGTCCCTTTAAAACGTACTATTATGGACTTATATCCATCCTATAATATCTCCAAAACGATTCCCGGGTTTTATCTTAAATCCTGACCGACCCTCGGTCTTCTATCATACATTACGCTTAAAGCGAAATAATATTTCACGATATATACTTATCGTACAACATCGCTATATCATGCGAAAATTCAAAACTACGTATCATGGCAAACATAGTATTTATGCGATGATAGTAAAACAATCCTTTCACAACACAACAGTAAAATGGAGTTGGGTTTGTAAACTTTCCTGGGTATCTCGAGGTGGAGGATGCTCTAGGTTCCGCTCGGAAATCTATAACCATAAACACATTTCATTTCGTTAGGTTCCGCCCTAATTCACGGTAACTCGCACTCATGCGCTACTCATTATACACCCTCTCAACTCATAATACCCTTAACATTTCTTTTAAGTCATAAACACTTTATGGTCACTTCATTTTCCTAAGTATCTTGAGTTCATTCTCATTATCGTTGTCGGCTCCGCTTAAGGATTCTTACAGTTTCTACTCGCACGGTCTCGACTCCGACATTTTTATAAAATTGAGAAATCATTATTTTCACTTGAAATTTTTATTATAGTTAGGAAACTCCATATGTTACTCTCTGTAAAAATTTCATGATTTATGAATATATTTAAGTCTATCCTTTATATTTTCAAAGTTCGTGATTTGTAGCAGTTTTTGTCGCGTACAACACTTTTTACTAAAACGATCATAACTTTTGATCTGTAAATCAAAATTAACCGATTCAAGCGCCTAAACGATCCTTATAACATTGTCTATCTTAAACAAAGGTTATTTATCAAGAATCTACAGTTTAAAACTTCGAGACTTTCTGCAGAAACTTAAAGTTATGGTTTGTTGTTTTTACGAAGTTACGTTTACGATCGGGGTTTCGTTTATGCCTTAACTATCAACACAACCACCAACAATCATCATATCATCATCAACACACAAACTCCTCTCAAGAACATCATGTTCTTGAGGCAATAACAACCAACCTTAAATCTACTTAACTTAATCATCAAGATTTCATAAAAAACACTTAGTAAGTTAGGTTTACTAACACCCACTAAATGGATCTTAAACATGAACCTTAAATAAAGTTAGGCCAAAGATTTTTACCTTTCTTGAAAGCTTGAGATGTGTTCTTGAGGATGGTGGAGGCTTGGAAGTGCTTGGTATGATTTTTGGAACCTAAAACCACCATTAAAATCAAGAAACCAAAGAGAGGTTACTATTCACACTATTCACTAGTGAGTTTCTTGAATTTATTCCACCCATCAAACCTTGATAAAAAGAGATGAAAGATTTTTCTTACCTTAGTTTAGTTGCTAGGAGGCTTGGGAAACAATTGTGGGATTTTACAAGAACTAGAGCTTGAAGTTTTGAATTGCAATTTCTCAATTTTCTTCAAAATAGTCGAATGGGAGCTTTTGGGGGTGGGGGGTATTTATAGCCCTTGGTTGCTTCTCTTGGATGAATTCTAGGTTGCTTCTTGGAAGGTGACATGATATCTTTGCAAGTTGATCTTTATTCTTCCTAGGATAGCTTAGGTTTATTCCTTGTCTCCAAATCCATGGACAAATCTTTGTAGCTTGCTAGCTTACAAGCTAAACTACAAGGTTAGCTCCTTAGCACACTATTTGCTAGCTAGCTTGGTCATCCTAGGGTTAGCTTACTATTTGATAAAGTAACCATGGTTACTTCCTTACCATGGTTTAGTTAGTGCATTACATTTAATTAATCGTTTACGCGTTCGCTCAGTTACTTAAACGTTCTCCGCAATACTTATTCGTAAATGGTTCACAATGTAATTCTTTTCGTTTCTATTCCTTATATTTTTATTTATCCTAATTGAATATAAATCCGTAGGATTTTAATCTCGTACTTATATTGTGATTCCCGTAGTTCTTGATAAGTCATAATTACGGGTTTTTTTCAAAGTTCGTTTTCTTCGAAAACTAATAGCGTTTACATACACTTATTTGGTACGTATAGTCGTAATATCTATTCCGAAACTCATTTTCTTATGCACTATATAGTGTGGGCTCAAAAGTTTTCCCATCTGTTAGGGTTACTATTCATTAAACGTTTTACAGGGTCTCAAAAATTCGAGTTATTACAACGGTGATGAATCATTTTTTAGTCCTACGAATTAAAAAATGTAAAATAAGAATAAAACATAAAAGTGTGAATAATAGTTAATGATTAATATTTGGATTGAATCAGTGATTGGGAATTTGTGATTATTGGATTAATTGTTGGATTGTCTGTTGATTGTGACGTCGAATTGTTTCGACGGGTGGTCCGATAAACAAAGGAGATGCTGTCCAATTTCTGAGAAATCAAACTACGGAAATGCGGGAGTGTATCCGATAATTATCGGGACGTCGAGTGAATATATATACTTATACTTTATACGAACTTGATTGTATGTTGTGGTGAACGTCTTGTCCAAAATTCAGTAACCCTAATTTCATAAAATGATGAGTATACATATTTTCTGAAAACGAACACTGAACCGATTTCGAGAATGTGAACCCTAATTGTTGTTTGTGTTATTCTAATATGAATGATTACGAGTCAGAATATGCTATCGTATGGGTAGGTGGTTACCGAAAATATGTCAAGCATAACTGAGTGTCTAACATAGAGTATTTCACCCCTGTAGGTTCTAGTCGGGAAACCGAAAGTGGACGTTGGACTAAAGATGACCTAGTAGTCAGTTAATGAGCTCAGTAGAGTTTCAATAGCAAAACTTGAGTGTCGAAGTCGAATCTAATGTGGTCTAGTGGTTGGACTTTAAAGCCTGAGTGGCAGAGTCGGCTCAGAGTTGATCAGTAATAGTTGTAAAGCCCTGTAAGGCAAGTACTTTCAAACCTTTCTCGAGATACAGTGCAAATATTTCTAAACTCTCTTGTAACATATTGTTAAGCATTAAAAATAATTCTATTTTATATTGTGAGTACTTTGAATCATATAGCCTTGAAACCAGATCACATCATTTGAACTTTGAGCCGTAAGCCTTATTCTTTGTAAACCATCCTTTGTTGATTCTCAGATACTAAACCACACAAATATGATACTACTCCCCAAATGTATAACTACCAAACACCAAACACTGGAACAAAATTGTTTGAAAACACAGAAACTTTTATACTCCAACCATTCTTTATAACATCAAAGAACTATACCTTGAAAAATCATTATTTGTCTAATACCTGATCCTTTTACAGACTAAAAACTGTTTCTTATACATACCATGATATACCCTTGTGATATCCATGAGTTTCCTTACATTTTTATTCAAGTGTTTAATCATCATTGATTATGATCTTGTTTTATTGAAGTATATTGTTTATCATACTGAATTGTTTCAGAATTGGATAGTTTTTTTATGTGGACCAGATTCGTGGTCAGACCAGATTCGTGGTCAGACCAGATTCGTGGTCGAATTAGGCCAATATGCGCCTTGGATCCAGTTCGTAGAGCAAAGCTGTGTGCTTTGCTCGGGGTTAGTGCGTGATTGATCAGCAGCCTAACCTTGGTTTTAAAACTTAAAATGAATATCCAATTCTAACGATTGTTTAAAAATAAACTTGATTCTTCTGAATCATTCCATTTGAACATTGTTTAACCTCAGTTATCACTATTATGACTTGCTGAGCTAGTTAGCTCACCCTTGCGATTCTTTTTATATATTTTACAGTTGAAAAGGATATGGATGATAGTGAAGTTCCTCAGTCCAAAGTGCGGGCTAGGGTTCCAGTTGAGTTGGATCGAGCTAGCAGGAGCTTCATACGGTAGAGAGATAGTAAGATTGTAAGAATAATTTTATTATCAGTTATAAGTTAAATTAGTTGGGATTTGGTACGTTGTAATTAAAATTAAGGTTGTGGCTTGTTTTTATACTTTAACCTATTGCGATCCGTGGTTGTGTAAAGCAGGGTCATTGCAAATAATATCTCATATACAGGTTTATATGTTGCGTATGTGTTGTGGACCCCAAACTTCTGACCCGGGTTTGGAGGGTGCCACAGGTTGGTATCAGAGCTACAGGTTATAAGTCACTGAGACAAGCCTAGATTATCCGGATTGGGTAGAGGGTTAGGATTAGGAATATGAAATAGAAATATAAGACGTTGTGAGGTTGAGTGCGATTGTATAGTAGGTCTCCGGCACGGTTCGTATTGCGATTCAGGATTCTTACCTTGCGACGTGATTTCCAGACAACGGCAATGGCAGATCCTAATTTTCCTGTATCATCTGATCGTTTGGAGTTTTCCGTTCGAGGATCGTCAGTTTCTCTCAGATTTAATTTGCGCCATATTTTTCCATCAGTATTAATGGTAATACCTTCTGTTATAACAACTGCATCTCTTCAAGCTATTCTATCACCTCTTGATATGAGACTACCTATTTAAGAACCTCCATCTATTTATTCTTGTTTTACTGGACATTCGGCTGTGAGTGTATCTCTTTAGTTTACCCTACATCCTGTTCTATACCCCCGGTTTAAAACTTGTCTTATGAAGCAATAGTACCTACGATGATGGATTCGATGGTTACTGTAATTGGTGAGTACTTGAGATATAAATACAGGTGAGAAGAAGTTTAAAAAGAAGATTCAAGTGTTCCGGAGGATAGCTGTTATCAGGTTAAAAGAAGCCATTAGTAATTAGGTCACCCATGACTAGCTTGTTGAATGGATTAGATAAGCATTGAAAAGAGAGAGTTAGAGGAGATTATGGATTTGGAGCTTTCTTGAAATGAGATAGTGGTGTTATGATGAGGTGATATATTTATAGTAACAAGGTTATGTGACATTAGCCGACTTGTTGACCATTAAATAGTTTATTCCACTTAATGATTATATAGTTGATGACAGGAGTGTTACCAGTATGAAAGTTTTGATGTGAAGCTACGAAAACGATAACATGCAACGACAATTGAAGTGATCGTTAATTAAAGAAGGAAAATGGACCTAATAATGGAGAGAAGGTACATTAAAGTGAATGGACCTTTATGTGATCGTTCCTTTAATTTGGTACCTTGTTATAGGTTGGAAGGACAACAACCAACTCATATAGTAAGGACAACCATATTTATGATTTTCAAAATTTTTAACAAGTTTTCGAAAAAGATTTTTCCTTACAAAATTTCTAAAAGTCTTTTCGAATAAAATAAGTTTTAAACATTGGTTGTCAAGTTACTACTTGAGTTTCTTATTTGTTAAAAGACCCGGATTACCTGGAGGATACCTATTTTAGATTTGTATTGTTAATTCAGAGAATAAAGTGATTCTTGATTATGGAGAAGTTGATTATTCCTAACAGAAAGGTACAAATATTGTCTGATAAGACTAACGACAGAATCAGCATATGGAGTAATTGTTCATCTAGTTGCAGAAACTATTAAAGTTTAAAGAATTCATTAATTTAAAAGGAGCCTGGGCGTGATCGAAGAAGATTGGGAAGATTTCAAGACTTTTCTAAAAGAAGAATATTATTAACAAAAGGATCGTTATGTTGAATGATTCATGGTTATTTTAAATTAAAAAGAGGAAACTCGAAGTTATCTGGTAAGAATGCCATTATGATCGAATTGTTAAAGTATTATACGTGTAGGTGCGATGTTAAAGACGCAAGACTTAACGAGTAAGAATCTACCATAATGTTTAATTTGCGAAGGCATTTCAGCGTACTTTCTAAAGTTGTTATATGACACAATTGGGATATGATCGAACAAGCTCGAAAGATGAATACAAGTGAAATGTGGATGGTGACCAATGGTATCATTTTTGTCCTCAATACTATAGCATATATTCCTTTTTTTTTAATTCCTCAAAATGTATGAACTTCTTTTCTTAATAAACTCCTTATGATGATATCAAAATGGAGGATATTGCATTCCTTTCAAATTTAATTGTTCCCCTCAAGTTTTGCTCTCTGATTGGGACAAACAGTGTTATGGTAAGACGCTTTGTCGGGATGACAAAGAGTCGGGTGGGACGCCACCTAATCATGTGTTGTATGCCATATGGTATGAAAGACTAGCCATCTTAAGTACCAATATGGTTCTCTCATTCATATTCAAATTATCACTTCTTCTTTCTTCCCAACTCTAAGTTTATTAAAATTATGAATCCTTCTAGTTGTTCTGTCGTATTGTTGTTCTTTGCAAAAGTTTTTCAAGTAAAAATCAACGTATTCTGAACCAAACGGGCAAAGTTCCATCTACCTCTCATGCATGGAAAGGAAACAAGGGCATAGGGTGAGAATTGCAAATCACCAACCCAGTCAGGAATGTACTAAGAGTCAAGGGAATCTACTCCAATAAGGAATACGTCTCCAAGAACGAGAGTTTATGATGTGTCTATGAAATATGTTATTCCGAATACGGATGCAGTGACGTGAACGATTATTGTGGATACCTTACGCGTTAAAGTATTAAAAGATGTGAGAGAAACTTAATTGTTTATCTCTCAAGGTTTTGTTGATAAGATGAATTACCCTGTTGAATTGATAAGATTATGATCAAAGGACTAGCAAGTCAAGAACGATAATTGTTGAATAAGTAAGTACCAATGGTGGAATTGAGATTTCTGGCAATAACTTGTGAAGAATTGATATCATTTGAGATAAGAGGATTTGACATTATTATAAGGAATGGATTAACTATTTAAGCGTGATGCCTAGACAAACCGTCATGATGAAAAGATAGCCCGGAAGATGTTAAATGAGAATATGGTGAAGTATAAAGGAAGAAGAAGGGTAAAGAATTTGTCAACGATGATTACGGTGATCAATATGTGACCATTATGGTGATTATGAGATAAATAAAAGTCAAAAGCAAACAAAATTTGAAGATTTTATAGCAATTAAGGAGTTTCAAGATATGTTTCCAGATGAGTTATCAACATTTCCTCCAGATAGAGAAATGAAGCTCGCGATTGACTTAGCACCTGAGACGAAGCTAGTGACTAAGGCCTTACCCAAAATGGCACCAGTTAAAATGAGGAAGTTAGCAAAGCAGATGAAAGAGATGTTATAAGAAGGAGCGATTAGACCTAGTGTACCCCATAAGGTGCACCAGTATTAATTGTTAATAAGAAAGATGGAAGTATGAGATTATGCATCGACTAGCGAAAGCTCAACAAGTTTACTATCAAGAGCAAGTATCTGTTACCTCGAACCAATAATTTGTTTGATCAAATGAAAGAAGCAAAGTACTTTTATAATATTAATTTAAGACTTGGTACTTCACCAATTGAAGATTAAACCTATGGACATATCAAAGATAATTTTCAGAACTAAGTACTGTGTTATAAAATTCTCGTATTGTCATTTGGATTAACCAATATACCAGTAATATTTGAACTTGATGGACAGAATCTTTAAGGAATATATGGATAAGCTGTAGTTGTGTTACTTATAGTCAACGGAGGACCATGCAAAGCATTTAATGATAACTGGGGAGTTGGAAAAGAAATAAATTTTATGTAAAGTTTACAAGGTGAAAGCCTTAATGGTAGGGAGCATAATTCTTAGCATAAATAGTCAGTGAGGAGAAGGCAAAAAGGGGATCCAACAGAAATTAAAGTTACTACAAATAAAGAAAGACCAAAGCACCAATAAAAGTAAAAAGTCTTACCATGGGCTGATTGTTATCGAAAATTTGTGCAAGATTTTTTGAAAGTCGCAATACCTTTGACGAAGCTAACCAGGAAAAGCAAGAAGTTTATATAAAATGGAGAAGGGTGAAGAAAGTTTTACGGAGTTAAAGTAAATAATGGTTACAACATCTGCTTTATCACTTTGAAAGTATCAATTAGATTTGGTAGATTACAGTGATACTTCTCATAAGGGAATAAGATGTGTGTTGATGCAGCACAATAAAGTTATTGTATATGCCTCCAGACAACCGAAACCTTATGAGCAGAAGTATCCTACTCTTAACTTGGGACTAGCAGTAATAATATTCGCTTTGAAAGATTGGGGAACATGATATGTATGGAGAAAGGTGTAAGATCTGTAAGGACCATAAGAGTTTAAAGTATGTATTCACGAGGAAAAGCAAATGTAGTAGCAAGTGATAAGAAAAAAGGAGAGAACGAACATAAAAACTGTACCAGAAAAATTACCTATAGAATTTCGGAAGTTAGAGTTGGAAGTCAGATACATAATCTAAAGGAAACAAGGATGGGTAATATGACCTTTCAGTTAGAGTTGTTAAGAAAAGACAAAGAAATGTTAAGAGAAGATAATGGATCATAATGTTAACAGTTAGTAAAAAGGAAATTTATGCACCGAGAAGGATGATTACGATATCCCCAGGTTTTCTTCCAACACTTGGATGCTACAAGTAGAAGAATTAAGAAATGAGATCCCACAGGGAATTCACAATATAAAATATTTAATTTATTGAAAAAATGCCAAGATATACAGAAATGTAAAGAAAGATAGTGATAACCAAGTATAAGAAGGAAATTTCAAGATAGATTAGGAAGTGTTAGACATGTCAAGGAATTAAGGCGAAGTATTGAAGGCTTAGTGGATAAAGCAGACCAAGGAGTGGTTTTACAAGAAGCACATCGTAAAGTGTACCAGTGATGTTGAGGGAGAAAAAGAAATGAAATTATGAGAGTATGTACTGATTATCGGGAGTTTAACAAAACAAGGAATAAGGATAAATAACCCTTATAAAGAATTAATTACCTACGAAACCTAATTCAAGAAGTGTGTTATATCTCGGAGATTAACTTAAGAGCCGACCTGAGAACATATCAGAGATTGCGATTAAAACGAGTTATGAGCATTGCAAGCTCTGGTGATATTATGTGAAATCACAAGTGTATCAGTTGTCTATAAGGAATTAAGGAACATGGTGTATAAGGAGTACTTGGATAAGCAAATTGTATTTATTAGTAACATCTTCAGCTATTCAAGAAATAAGAAAGTCTGTATGGAATGCCCAAGGATTTTTCTCCAAGGATCAGAAGGAAAGAAACTATACGTTGAGTCTTCAAGAATGAAATTTTGACTAAGGTTAACAAAAGATTCTGAATTAATCCATTAACAACTACCTAAACAAAGTCGTGTGGTAACGGATGCCTTATGAAGACATAAAGAATTGGATGTAGTTAAGACCACCGAGGAATTAATAAACGAATTGGAAAGAGTGGAATATGAAGTTCAAATACTTAAAGGTGATAATACGTGAATATATGAGATTACTTTTCAGTCTTAATTGATGGACAAGAGTAAGAGATGTTTATATGTTTGGAAACCAAGTTGAAAATGAGCACCGCCTACCATACTTAAGCTAAGGGTCAAAGTAAGGAAGCGATTCTGGAAATATAAGATATGTTGAGAGGTTGAGTTTTAAGGAAAACTGGGATGATCCTTTATCATAGATGTCAGCTTTAGAATGCCACTTTACCGAGCCTTATGTGGACGCAAGTGTAGGCCCCCACTTTATTGAGATAAAGTGGGAGAAAGGAAGTTGTCAAATACTTAGTTAATTCAGCACACCAAGGGAGTAGTGATGTTGATTGAAGCAGCTCGGAGTAGACAAAGGAAGAAGGCGGAATTGTATCGAGAGAGAGTATGATTATAGAAATAGGATCAGTAGTGTTAGTAAAAGTTTCACCTTGAAAGAGATTGGATAAGTCTGAATAGAGGGGACAAGTTGAGTCTTAAATTTAGTAAACCATTCGAGGTATTGATAAATATAGATAAAGTGGTTCATGAGTTGATGTTATTGTCACAACAATATGTACATATAATGTGTTTTTCCTGTCAATGTTAAAGCGATAAATATCTGATTCGAATTAAGTGATGGATTAGGAGCCAATGGGCTCTTGTCCAAGTTTATTCTACATATAATGATCGATCCAAATTCTTGATCGTTAAAGGCGAGTCCTTGGAAATGAGGATATATTTATAATAAGTACGTTTAAGATCCTCGAGTAGAGGAGTCTACTTGGAAACTAGAGTCAGATATGCTTGATAAATATCCTCACTTATTTAGTTAGACCAGATTCTGATGACAAAATCTTTTTAATGAGGGAAGGATATAACGACTCAGGTATTTTTGAATTATTTAAATATGTATCTTGGTTTTTGGCAGCAGTGTGTTGATATATACTATTTGTCTGTGATTTATTGGTGTAAAGGATTGGAATGTGTAGTTAAAAATTTAGTTATATTGTTCTCTTTTATTTTTAAAGATGATTTTATTACAGTTTTAAATTCGTAAATAATTGGATTGTCTCTAAAATTAGTTTTATGATTTTATAATTTCAATAATTATTTTTGGGATTTTACAAAATTTAGAAATCAATATTTTATCAATTATTTAACCCTGTATGATTTTCTGATTACATTTAATTGTAAAATCTTTATTTAATTCCAGAATTCTTTAAAAATTATGAAACTTATATTTATTTAAGTTTGGAATATTTTGAGAATTTTAAAATTATTTTGGAAATTTTCGGGATTAATTTCACTAGCGCGTTGATTCATTTATTTGTTAAAAACGGGTATAAATGGTGTTTCAGAAATTATTTTAAAAATTAAGAAATTTATGTTTTTATAAATTTCGGGATATTCTAACATTTTAAAAATATTTTCGTAATTTTCTAAATTTGTTTTAAGAGTAGCTCGGTTCGTTAATTTCAAATTTCGGGCTTCAGAATCTGCGTAATTATCCCAAAGGTTACGTGTTTACACACGTGTCAGGAATTATAGATACGTAGCATAGCAGCAGAAATTAAGAGATTAAAGCATCCATTTTCTTTTTTTTGTTCCTCCGGGTCTAATCTCTCGGCTACCTCGTCTCTCTCTCGTTTCCATTCTTGAAATCTCTCCATCTCTCCTCTCTGTTTCTTCTCTTTCCTCTCCTTCTTTCTTTTCTCTCTATTCCCCCAATTTTCTTCCTCAGGTTCTAGTTTTCCGGTGAGTTCCGATCGAATTCCTGCCGGTGATTCCTTCGATTCTTCCCTGCTTTCAGATTATAAGCATGCATATATATATATATATATATACACGGTTGTGTGTATGTATGTGTACATGTGTGTGCGTGGTGTGCGTGTGTTAGTGTGTGTTGTGGGTGTATGGCGGTGGCCGTGTTTGGCCGTGTTGCGCCGTAATTCTGCTTCTGTCTTCTCCTGTTGTTTTGCAAGGCTGAACTTTCGGCCCTGTTATTTTGGGCCTAACAGTGTTGGGCCTCTTGTGCAGTTGGGTTGGATGTTATAAATTTTGATTTAATTCCTTTTAATTGCAGGAATTATTTGAGTCAATATTCGTGATGTTATCTATGTCATGCAGGAATTTAATTTAATTAATCGGCGAATTTTGCTGCCATCCGCGATGACTTTCACGAGCGGACGGTGGACGGTGATGAATCATTTCTGAGTCCTACAAATTAAAAAATGTAAAATACAAATAAAAACATAAAAGTGTGAATAATAGTTAATGATTAATATTTGGATTGAATCAGTGATTGGGAATTTCTGATTATTGGATTAATTGTTGGATTGTCTGTTGATTGTTACGTCAAATTATTTCGACGGGTAGTCCGATAAACAAAGGAGATGCGATAATTATCCAAACTACGAAAATACGGGAGCGTATCCATAATTATCGGGACGTCGAGTGAATATATATACTTATATTTTATACGAACTTGATTGTATGTTATGGTGAACGTCCTGTCCAAAACTCAGTAACCCTAATTTCGTAAAATGACGAGTATACGTATTTTCTGAAAATGAACACTGAACCAATTTTGAGAACGTGAACCCTAATTGTTGTTTGTGTTATTATAATATGAATGATTACAAGTCGAAATATGCTATTGTATGGGTAGGTTGTTAGCGAGGATATGTCAAGCATAAATGAGTGTCTAACATAGAGTATTTCGCCCCTGTAGGTTCTAGTCGGGAAACCGAAAGTGGATGTTGGACTAAAGATGACCTAGTAGTCAGTCGACGAGCTCAGTAGAGTTTCAACAGAAAAACTTGAGTGTCGAAGTCAAATTTAATGTGGTATAGTGGTTGGACGTTAAAGCCTGAGCGACAGAGTCGGTTCAGAGTTGATCAGTAATAGTTGTAAAGCCCTGTAAGGCAAGTACTTTCAAACCTATCTTGAGATATAGTGCAATTATTTCTAAACTCTCTCGTAACATATTATTAAGCATTCAAAATAATTCTGTTTTATATTTTGAGTACTTTGAATCATATAGCCTTGAAACCGGATCACATCATTTGAACTTTGAGCCGTAAGCCTTATTCTTTGTAAACCATCCTTTGTTGATCCTCAGATACTAAACCACACAAATATGATACTACTCCCCAAATGTATAACTACCAAACACCAAACACTGGAACAAAATTGTTTGAAAACACAGAAACTTTTATACTCCAATCATTCTTTATAACATCAAATAACTATACCTTGAAAAATCATTATTTGTCTAATACCTGATCCTTTTACAAACTGAAAACCGTTTCTTATACATACCCTGATATACCCTTGTGATATCCATGAGTTTCCTTAAGTTTTTATTCAAGTGTTTAATCAACATTGATTATGATCTTGTTTTATTGAAGTATATTGTTTATCATACTGAACTATTTCAGAATTGGATAGTTTTCTTATGTGGACCAGATTCATGGTCAGACCAGATTCGTGGTCGAATTAGGCTAATATGCGCCTTAGATCCAGTTCGTAGAGCAAAGCTGTGTGCTTTGCTCGGGGTTAGTGCGTGACCGATCAGCAGCCTAACCTTGGTTTTAAAACTTAAAATGAATATCCAATTCTAACGATTGTTTAACAATAAACTTGATTATTCTAAATCATTCCATTTGAACATTGTTTAACCTCAGTTATCACTATTATGACTTGCTGAGCTAGTTAGCTCACCCTTGTGATTCTTTTTATATATTTTATAGTTGGAAAGGATATGGATGATAGTGAAGTTCCTCTATCCAAAGTGCGGGCTAGGGTTCCAGTTGAGTTGGATCGAGCTAGCAGGAGCTTCATATGGTAGAGAGATAGTAAGATTGTAAGAATAATTTTATTATCAGTTGTAAGTTAAATTAGTTGGGATTTGGTACATTGTAATAAAAATTAAGGTTGTGGCTTGTTTTCATACTTTAACCTGTTGCGATCCGTGGTTGTGTAAAGCAGGGTCATTGCAAATAGTATCTCATATACAGGTTTATATGTTGTGTATGTGTTGTGGACCCTAAACTTCTGACCCGAGTTTGGAGGGCGCCACAGGTTGGTATCAGAGCTACAGGTTATAAGTCACTGAGACAAGCCTAGATTTTCGGGATGGGGTAGAGGGTTAGGATTAGGAATAAGAAATAGAAAGATAAGACGTTGTGAGGTTGAGTGCGATTGTATAGTAGGTCTCCGGCACGGTTCGTATTGCGATTCGGGATTCTTAACTTGCAACGTGATTTCCAGACAACGGCAATGGCAGATCCTGATTTTCCTGTATCATCTGATCATTT
The DNA here is from genome assembly GCF_009905375.1 of Apium graveolens. NCBI lineage: Eukaryota > Viridiplantae > Streptophyta > Magnoliopsida > Apiales > Apiaceae > Apium > Apium graveolens. The sequence goes on from NC_133656.1 coordinate 86,555,589, forward strand.
GGAGTTTTCCGTTCGAGGATCGTCATTTTCTCTCAGATTTGATTTGCGCCTTATTCTTCCATCAGTATTAATGGTATTACCTTATGTTATAACAACTGCATCTCTTCAAGCTATTCTACGCTATTCTACCACCTCTTGATATGAGACTACCTATTTAAGAACCTCCATCTGTTTATTCTTGTTTTATTGGACATTCGGCTGTGAGTGTATATCTTTAGTTTACCCTACATCCTGTTCTATACCCCCGGTTTAAAACTTGTCTTATGAAGCAATGGTACCTACGAGGATGGATTCGATGGTTATTGTAATTGGTGAGTACTTGAGATATTAATAAAGGTGAGAAGAAGTTTAAAAAGAAGATTCAAGTGTTCCGGAGGATAGCTGTTTAAAAAGAAGTTTAATTGGTCAGTACTACGAGGATGGATTCGATGGTTACTGTAATTGGTGAGTACTTGTTTCTTATTTTGCTGAACCTTCACTCTTGTTTGTACTTTGGTTATTTATTCGTATAAAGACTACGTTTGTTATATCATGTTTTCATTGGAACCCACGTTGGCGATGAGTTGGATTATGAGCTAATCATTATCGTGGGGTTCTAGCGGATTTTTTTTGGATTTATCTAGTTAAAGTGTTTCGATGCCTTAGTGTGTGGCGATTGTATGATATCCTAGTTATGGTTGTACGTATTCGTCTTGTCAGCGTCGCGAACTTATAAGATAGTGTGTTAATTCTTAATGAAGCGAAAGTGAATTTAAGGATTTAGAACTTGCCATGCTAGCATAGGTTCATGTATTGTTATGCATGATTTGTAGGTAATTTTAACCATCTTACTTGCCCTGTGTAATCAAAATAGATAACTTGTGCTTAAACCGTTATGTTGTCAAATTCTATAGACATATAGGGTCTCAATATAATTGGTGCCTATTCAGCTTCTATCTCTTTTGTGGATGTCTGGTAGAATGGTACTCGTGCAACGAAAGTTGGCGTTTATCAGTTTCGTGTTGTCTGATTAGTGTCATCACCATTGCATGCTAAGGTTAAGAACAATAAGGCTATTGAATGAAGTACTTAATGAAGTTAGAATCCCATGTTTGTCACATATATTAACTCATTCTATCTTATTCTCGTAGTTATAATAATTAGTTTAATTCTTAGTTATAAACAACCTCACTTTGTTATCGTCTTAGCATTGAATAATAACCATACATTGTTGCTTAAGTGCATGAGTTGATTAGTTAACCAATACAGTCTCTGTGGGATCGAATCTGATTTATATCTTATACTACTTGCGAACGCATATACTTGCGTGTAATATTAGCGCGTGTTTAGCGACTAACAGGTTTCAATGGTAACTATCATATATTGGCCCCTCGTCACCTGGTTTGTTGTGACGCCCTCAAACTCGGGGTTAGGAATGAGGACCCACAACACTAATAAACTAATATAATATAGCAACATACATATAATAAACCCCGAAAACTACTAGGATCTAAACAGGATAAAGTGTGAGACAAGATTACAACTACTAACCATAATATTATAATTACAACCCTTATTATAAATAAATCCAAATTATTCAATTCCAACTTGGAATCGATAGATAACCCAAAAGTATCTGATCCAGCTATTATAATTCCCACCAACTACCGTCGTTTTCTGACATAACATCTACCTGATCTGACACCTGAATTTCGACGGTACGGAAAAGACCGTCAGGAACGCTCTTACGAGCGGTGCGCCTAAGTCTGGCCATCTTCTTGCTTAACTACCATGGTTAGATCAACACAAAGCAAAAAGGCTCAGCAAGTAACTATTTAAACAATTTCTAAATATCAATACAGTAAAGGCATTCTTATTCTTAGTAAGCTAGGTGGCAGTATTTCATCAATATCTAGGACAGGGGTTTCAAAAAGGGTTTTAAGGCATTCAAGGTTCAAGCTTTGCATATCAATATTTCTCAAGATCGAAAGATAGGGTTCTCAGAGAGTTTCTCACAACTTTAAGAAGATCAATCCAAGCTTTGAATATCAAATGTCAAAGTAGAGTGACATAGTTCTCGATTAGGTTTTCTCATAACTTTATGATGTTCAATTCAAACTATTCATTTTGAAATCAAATGCAATGAATAACGCTCATTGAACAATTTAAAATCTTTCACTTTTATATTATAACAACAAAGAACCCTTGATTGGAATATCCATCTATTAAATATAATACGGGTGATCAGCCCGTACTAACCTCCATCCGGTCATTAAGGTACCTATGGCATTATTTCAGCCTATATATTAGACTAGCCCCGGTAGCCTCCTACGTGACTAGAGTAGTCCCACTGGACTCTTACATCTTCATCTAATATTTGGGAATTCATTTGAAAAACCTTTATATTGGAAAGCACAGAAGTTTTAACTAAATTAATTTTAACATTACCAGTATGTGAAATCATTTGGACTCTTTCAAGTCTAAAATCATTCTTAGGTTCAATTCAAGAATTCAAGTGGAATAAGCAAACTGGAAATGAAGGAAACGTAAGTTAGGAAATGATTAATCATCAAGCAAGGTATTAACAGGCTGTTATCAGGATATTTTTAAAGAACGGTACGTTAACATGACACAAGTTTACTATCATAAGAACTAGGTTAACAAGGTGTTAGATAGGAAAGTTCCATTACGCCATTTAGGGTTAAAGGATCGCAAGGGTAACAAGAAATAAAGACAAGGGATATGTACTTGAAACAAATGAACTAGTAATAGGGTTTAACACGAGGTTCAATAACAGTATTAAGGAGATCTTTTACTTTCTCAATGCATAACATCAACATCTTTCTATAATCAAATCACAATAGAAGGCAGAGTTACTTGCCTCAAAAAGCTTTCCTTTTTCACGGGATTTGAGCTACTTCCACCTAAGACCTCTTTTCCTTTCCTAGCATGAATGTCTTCGCTTTTCAAATCTACAATACAATATGAACCCTAATTAAAAACCTTATCAATTCCCGACATTTCTCAGAACGTCTAACTTTCTACCTTAATCATATTATTCACTTTTCTTATTATACTTATACCACGCCTAACACATAATAGGTTAACACCTATATACACTTTATACTATCGATTCATCAATATTCTACACATAGAAAATAATCACGTATCCAAATAGTCAAGCATGATTTATCTATTTTCAAATCTTGCTCAGACATATCGTCTATATTATTTATACCTATATATCATTTCTCTCAAAAATTGGGCATGATGTATTCGTAAATACGCTATGTAGCAACTGGGAATTTCGCGATGTAATAAAATGAATAAAGTATAGTTTTGTGCTATAATTATGGTTTATGTGGAATTATGTGAATAAATTAAAGGTTAAATGATTTTATGGTTAATTGTCATTGTTGTACATTAGTAACTGGGAATGTAAAGTAAATCGTTCCAGTTTGATTAGTCAGCTAAAGAATTAAGCTGTGTCGTCGGGCCGTCAAGTTGAACGGAACCCGTATTAAAAAGGGATTAAAGTGTTTAAGAGTGCGAATGTGAAATATATTTGATGATCTTGCGAGCTTGCATGTAATTTGATGTATGCGTGTTCAAATCTGAGATCCGTGGAATTTTTTTAAAATGTTTTTAAAAGGATTTATAAGGATTTTATTGATCTTCAAATTTTTTTATAAAATTATAGAAATGTGATCGAGGTGTGAGATTGATTAAATTGTCTTTAAAATAGTCCAAGGGACTTTTTAAAAATAAAAGTTGGATTTATGTTAACGTTTTGATGTTTTAAAATGTATTTCTATTATTAGAGATTTATTGTAAAATACATTTGTACAATAATTTATTTAAAAATATAAGAGAAGAGATAATTTTATGTTTTATTTTATAAAAATAAAAGTTTAGTTATATGTGAATAGTGTGGAAAGAAATTACAATATTTTAATTAGTTTGTAAGTCAAAAATAGAAAAGGAAAAAAGGGATTTTGCTAATTACCAAAATACCCCTGGAATGTTTTATTTATACTCCCTCCTCTCCCCCTTTTCTTTCTTTTCACCGTCTCTCTTCACCTCTCTCTCAAACTCTCTCTTCGGTAAAACTCTCTCTCTCTCTCTCTCTCTCTCTCTCTCTCTCTCTCTCTCTCTCTCTCTCTCTCTCTCTCTCTCTCTCTCTCTCTTCTCTTCTCTCTCTCTCCTCTCCTCTCTCT